>NW_025999946.1:652499-745142 GCF_001458135.2 Marmota marmota marmota
CGGAGACCCTCGGGCCGGCCGGCCTGGGCTGCCGGGACCCGCGTCCGGGTCCTGCGCCCCGCGCCGCTCCTCCCGCTGCGGCGACTCAGCTGCCTCATTGTTTATTGTGGAGCCGGCCTCGCCCCCTTCCCGTCCCCTCCCTCGCTCCCGCCGCCCTCCCGCTCCTTTCCTCCCTCCTCCCGAAAGAAAGAAGAGTCAGTCTGTGGAGACGGATGAGTCATGAATAAACAAACAGCGTGGGGGGGAGCTGTCACTCAGAGCTGACTTCCTGGCCGCGCTGCGCTCCGCGACCTCCTGGCGGGACACGGAAGCCAGGCTGGCTGCGGTGGGCTGCGGCTGCGCGGGGCACACCACACGCGCCCCGCGCTCCCTCCGTCGGGGACCCCACTGGGGATGGGACGGGCAGAGGGCCCCAATCCCCAGGCCTGTCCCTGCCCACAGCCCTCACAAGCATCGTGGATCTTTAAGAGTTGAGTGAGTGAGTGTGACGTGATGTCCCAGAATGGACAAGTAAGCAGAGGCTTGTGAATTAGATTCCCTTGGGTTTGACCAAAGCCGTGCACCACAGACAGGCTGTGCTAGTGGGCGTCTGCCACTGGGTTGCTTTGCCTGTGTGGGCTCATCCTCTGTGTGTGTGTGTGTGTGTCTGTGTGTGCCTGGAGTTTGTGGCAGATTCAGGGACACTGTAAGGATATTGTATATATTGCATGTGTGCTGTGTGCATGTGGTATGTCTGGCATGTGAGCTACATAAGAGTGTGGACTGGTGGTGTGTGTGTGTGTGTGTGGGTGTGTGTGTAGTGAGACCTTTTATGCTTCTGCCACTTTAAGGCTTGAGATTCTTATTTTGTACTTAACACTTCTGTACTTGGTCCTTTTTCTTCTCCCTTGTGTGATCTGGTGGGTCATTTGGGGCCATCTCTCCCCATTAGGGAGGCCTCAGGGCCCCAGCAGACCTCCAGGCCCTGGCCTGGCTGGCCTCTGTGTCCAGCCAGCTGTGGCCACACGCAGGCTGACAGTGCCTGACAGTGCTGACTCATGGCTGGCCAGAGCTGAGCAGGGCCCCCGCTGTGGGGCGGGCACTCAGGGCCTCGCCTATGGGAGCCTTGCTGAGCTCCTGGGCTTGGACAGGGCCTGGGCTAGGCCAGACCTTCTGGGGGCTTGTGATGGCACAGGGTCAGCAGCAGAGACAGGAGCATGGCTTTCTTCTGACTTCCCTGGCAGCTATACATCTGCACCTGGGCCACCCCAGAGCCTGTGCTCATGGCTGGGCCTTCAGGAAGAAGGTTGGTGAGACAGAGCTGTGGCCCTGGCCCCTGCTGCTTGGCTAGGTCAGCAACCTGCCAACTCCAGCCTGCTCCCTCTCCATGGAGTGGCCCTAGCTCCTGATGCTCCCCAAGCTTGGCGCTGGAGATTTGCATGCTGGGACAGATCCCCCCCCTTCCCGCCAAAGCTGAAACAGGACACAGGGGTGCTGCCCTCCCCTGTTATCACTCACACCTGCAGCCCCACTTCCAGTGCCAACTTGCTGGAGTTGGTGTCCTGGCACCAGAATTGTAGCCTAGTTGTGCCCTGACCAGGGAGGCAGGCTCTAGGGTGGCAGAAGGCCAACGCTGGCCATTTTCCAGCCTCTTTCCCATCCTTCAGCAGGCAGGCAGTTTGGCAGACTAGGAGCAGCATACGTTGGGAGGCAGGTAAATGTGGGTTCACAGCTTGGCTCCTTCATTTGCTAGCTCTGTGACCTAGGGCAAGGCACTTAACCTCTCTGAACTCTTTTTTTTCTTTTCTTTAAAATGTGAATTCTGATCCTTACCCCATGGGGTGGTTGCAGAAATCAAAGAGAGAATGTTTGTGAGCTTGAACACCAAGCTTGGCATTGAACGGGGGCTCAGGAAGAGACTAATCTCTGTTCACCCCAGCCCTGTCCTGGCCCCTGATCATCATGATCCAGTATTTTGTCTGCCCATCTTGTTTATCTTCTGACCAAGAAAGGGACTTGGACATTGGACCTTGACTGAAAGTTGAGGTCTCAGAAGCAGACCCAAATAGTAAGTGGGGGTCTCGGAGTCCCAGGGAAGTGTGGTGGCCTGGCCTGGCTAGGGGGACCCACAGCATTTTCCTGGGACTTTCCCTGTGGGGAGGGGTCTCCACTCCTCCGGTCACACTCTGTCTGTACCTGGGATGGTTTCAACTTGTTGGTCTGCATGGAATTTAAAAACCAGCCATTACTCAGGAATGAAGACATTTCACATGAAAGTGTGGGTTTCAATTTCCTTTGGTTCATTGGGGGATTTGGCCATACTGGCTCACATTTCTAGGTGGCAGCTGTGGGCCAGAGTTGAATAGCAGGGCCTCCCCCTCAAGGGGCCCCGTTAGGCAGGGTGCATACAGTTTGCTGCAGTCTCCACTCTTCTCTCTTGCCCTCGTCTTCAAAACTAAGCATGCAAGAGGATCACGTGGAGGTTTCTAAAAATGCAGATTGTTGGGCCCGCCAAGATTTTCTGTTTTTGAGAATTTGCCTGAGAATTTCAAACATGTTCCAGTGATGCTGTTGAGGACCAGGGACCGACTTTGAAAACCACTGGGCCACCTGAGCCTGCATATGATGTATCTGTACCCTTCGTCTCTTGCTTTCATGTGGAGTAGGGAAATAATTCTCTGTACTTACAACCCTAGCAAAATAGCAAAATTAAAGAGGACAGAGAAGCCAGGGGCAGGGGCCCATGCTTGTAATCCCAGCAGCTCAGAAGGCTGAGGATCACAATTTCAAAGCCAGCCTCAGCAACTTAGCGAGGCCTGAGGCTGCGCAACTTAGTGAGACCCTATCACAAACCAAAAAAAAAAAAAAAAAATTAATGGAGGTGGGGGTGTGGCTCAGTGGTTAAGTACCCTGGGGTTCAATCCGTGGTATAAATAAATAAATAAATAAATATCATTTGTTCCAGCAAAAATGGAGAAAAGGAGAGGCATACATTTCTTTGGGGATGAGAAGGATATTCCCTTGTTTTTTCTTTGCACATAATTCGCATATATGTCAAATAAACACAACTTAAGGTCCTGAACACAGAATGAGGACGAGCCATGTGGCTGCCACTACACTGGGTTTCACACCGTGTACTCACTCATTTCCTTTGTCTGTGGGGCCCACCAGGTGTTTGAGTGGGTGACTCTGCCCCACAGCTGATTCACTAATTGAACCACCATGATTTGTGTGGGCTACGGAGCCACAGGATGGAAAGCAGACCTAGTTTCCACCCTCAGGGGCTCACAGACCATTGGGACAGGCGGATAAAAGAAACTAAGCTAATATATACAAGAAATAATTATCATTGCCATAACAATCAGGGTGCTGAGGTGGGGAATGGGCTGTACAGGCACTGCCTGAAGTCTGGGTATTCACAGAAGCTTTCCTGAGGTCCTCATCCTAGGGGGGAATGAGTTGGGAAGCAAATGGAATCCTGGACCAAGTCAGCTTGAATCTTTGCCCTACGATATGGAGGCAGATTGAAATTCAAGAGGCCTAGGCTCCAATGCTGGCTCCAGTATCCCTTTGCTTGGGTCTCCCCATCCCTACAGATTTTTGGGGGGAACTGGAAATTAAACCCAGGGGTACTTAAACACTGAGCCACATCCCCAGCCCTTTTTCTATATTTTATTTAGAGACAGGTTCTCACTGAGTTGCTGAGGGCCTTGCTAAGTTGCTGGGGCTGGCTTTGAACTTGTGATCCTCCTGCCTCAGCCTCCCGAGCCTCTGGGATTACAGGTGTGCGCCAGTGTGCCTGACTCCACCCATATAGATTTTATCCCCCTCAAAGCCCAAACCCTTGCTCACCAAACCCAAGAGAAGTACTGGCCTTGACCCATGCTGCTATCCTCCCTCCATTACTCCCTCACATCCTCTGACCTCCAGCTCTGACTGCCACCTTGTTCTTCCTGGCCAGGTCACATGACACCTAGAGTTGTTACTTAGTGCTTTATGAAGCTCCAGGTGTGTCTAGAGACCATGGCATTCCCTGAAAATTACTTTGTCTCTCTGGACCTCAGAACCTTCAGGACCATTTTGCCCTAGTCAATTGAGAAACTCAATGCAGTGCTTTCCATGGAGAATGCTTTCCAACTGGTCTGTCCACAACATGGGTGACGGGCAGGGCTTTTCCTTCCTCTTGCCTTTCCTCACAGAGGCTGGCCCAAGACAGAGCACAGAGCAGAAGATGGGATGGGAACTGGCACTTCTCTTCGTTGCCTCTTCTAAGATGCCTGAAGAATCTTGCCTGATTGTGGTGAACTTGTGACAAATTCTTCCCCTATGGTGCCCGCAGCAGACATCACTAATCAACCATGAGTTTTCCATTGAGTTCATGTGGGGTATAATGTCTGATTCTTCAAAGCAGTCCTCCAGGAAGCTCATGTCATGAATTGGAGTTCACTCGTGGGATGAAATTTATTAGCCATTCTTATTTTAGGGAGAGGACCCAGGTAGGATTCTAGGCAAGAGGCTGGAGTGGCCTGTATGCTAGCTAATGAAGAGAGCTCTGGGAAGTGGACAAGGAGTGGGCAAGATGTCCCTCTGAAGGAGAGATCCTGGGCTAAGAGGCATCAGGGCAGAAATGAGGAACCAAGACAGAAGGAGGTTCAGAGGGCAGTGTGCCCTGCTCCAGATCTCCGGAGGGTCACAAAAGGGTGTCCTGAGAGTGAGGACTTCTGGAACTTACCACTGCCAACCCCCAAGCTAAAGTATCATCCTTCCCCAAAGGCTAGACCACTCCCCACCCTAAGTTCCAAGCAGAGGCAGCTCAGGCACTTTGGAGGGTCCCTCTGTAAGCCAAAGAAGCTTTTATGAAAATTAAATGTGGATGTTTGTGTTCCGGGAACATCAATATATTTGACAGAGCCATGGTCCTTGGGAGAGCACAGGCATGCTGATGGCTGTCAAAGCTCCAAGGGACTGTCAGGGCTACCGAGGGACTGTCTGGAGGTCCTGCAACCTACCCTGGGTGGAGGCTCCACGGCTAGATTGCAGAGCTGAGCACAGTTCCCTGCACAGAGTGGTGTCACACGGACCCGAGGAAGGTCACATCTTCTTACTGTACTCAAGTCCTGGGGTGAGACATGGTGGGCCTTGGTCTGCTCTGGAGCTTGGCCCTGGTGGTCCAGGAGAGTTTTGAACAGTCTGGCTGCTGGGCACTGCCCGTCATCCCCAGTGCCCTGAGCATTCTCCACGGCCAAGCCTTTGCCTGCCTGTTCTCCAGGCCTGGTGTTCCCATCCCTGCTCCATTTGGATCCATTCCAGGTCCTTTTGTTTCTTAAGGGTCAACTTCAGGGCCATTTCCTCCACGAGGCGCTGCCTGGTGAAGACCTCTGGCTCTCTCTGCTGCTGTCCACACAGGACCTGATGTCTACATGTCTGTGAGAATCAGAGGCCACCGTGCTTCCTGCAGGCTGTGAGGGCAGATGGGGACCACAGCTCTGGGGTGAGGCCAGGCCAGACTGTGAGCTGCCTACAACCCCCTCAGCTCCAGGGGTTGGTGGCTTGTTGACGGCTGGGCCAAGAGCACACATCTGGTCTTGTTCACCTCCACCCATGTGCACTGCAGGATGAACAGGCCTGGCCTTTGGTCTCCACAACCGTTGCTTCTCAGCATCAGGGCTCAGGGACCAGGCTTGCAGATGGAAATGCACAGTGAATGGTGTAGGGTCCAGGCACATTCCCCAGCTGGAGGTGTGGCTCTGTGGTTACTCAGCCTCTCTGAGACTCGGTTTCCTCAACTGTAAAATGGAGCACCTGTTCCCATCTAAGAAGGCTATCATGAACATGTCAGGCACCAAGTTCTCTCTGCCTAGAGTATTATGTGCTTCCCCTTTGCCCACACGGCTGCTATTCATCCTTCCGACAATGTGGCCTCCATATCACCTCCTCCAGGAAGCCCTCTCCGGTCACATGGTCCAGTTAGGTTCTCTCACTGTGGAACTCTGCTCTCCTCTTCCACTGTTCTTTTCTCTAGGTCTCCTCAGTAGAGTGTGAGCTGCAGAAGGGCTTCTTCCCAACTGTATCCCCATGTAGTCAGCCCAGGGCCGCCATTTTGAATGCAACCAGTGGATACTTGCTAAGTGATTGACAAATAAAAGTGTCTCATGTACATGGGGACCCCATAGACTGCAGCTCTTCTTCTCAAAGGTGGGTCCTAGAGGCAGTGTAACCACTCTTCATTTCAGGTGGTCGGTGGGATGCTATATTGCCAGAAAGTTCTGCGTGGGCCTGTGCCAGTCCATCTTCCCTGGGAAGGGCATGTTCATGCTGGGTTTTATTGTCCTTTCAGTGTCTGATATAGTGGAGGCCAGAGGAGGCCAGTGAGGTGTGAGGCCTGAGCCCCCAACTGGTCACTGCCAGAAAGGAGCCCTGTGTGCCAGGGACTTCTGGGATGCAGCCCAAGCATGGAGGCAGATGAAGTCGCAGTCTGCACACAAGCTGTGTGGTTTGCCATCTGCTAATGGGAGTGGTGGGTGCTTCTAAAACCACACCTAAGGTGGAGGGTCTGTGCTCACTGAGGTCACTGTGCTCAGTCTGAGTTTCTGGGATCATGATCCACACCCCTACAACTGTGTTTGGCTTTTTTTTTTTTTTTCAGTGCCTGGGATTGAACTTGGGGGTACTTTCTCTGCCTTTGAGCTATACCCCAGTCCTTTTTATTTTTTTTCTTTTGAGACAGGGTCTTACTCAGTTGCTGAGGCTGACCTTGAACTTGTGATCTTCCTGCCTCAGCCTCCCAAGTAGCTGGGATTATAGGCTATAGGCATATGCCACTGAGCTCAGCTGTGTCTAGCTTCTGGAATTTCCTTCTTCTAACCTCTGTCTTAGTGCTCCCGTCCCCTAAGTAAACCTTCCAGTTCTGCATCTTCTATTTCTTCCTGTGCTGTGGGGCCCAGTTTTTTCGTATGTCAAGTGGGAACAAGAACCTTGTGAGACTGGTATTTGGAAGATCCAGTGGAATAACCAGCACCCACAATGCTGTATAGCTAGCAAAATCCTGTCAGATAGATGTGTTTTCCTGACAGAACGTGGTCTTTACTGTGGGGAACCAGACGTGAATCAGTGCCGGGGAGTTTAGCCACCCTTTTGTGAAATTGTGGGTGCAACTCCTGGGGGCACCACTCATGTATTTACAATGTATACAGACCCCTCTGCAGTAGAGCAGACCTGGAGTCGACCCACAGCTGACAGTGCATTCTGCCCAGTGCTTGGAGGAGATGTGTGGGCAGCAGATGGTCTGCTCTGCAAGGCCACAGCTCCCTTGGACCTCTCAAATCAGTCACGACTGTCTGGGGTCCCTGAGCACTGCAATAACAGCCTTAGAAACCCTCTGCTCTGCTCAGGCAATGGCCTGGATGACACATATGTGTGGGTACACACCTGCCTGCCAGTTCACATGTGCGCATGTGTGTGCACACTCACACACACACGCATATGCACAATACTGTAGACTGACCCTCTTACTCGCACGGATCTGCATGCTGCTGCTACAAAGAGCAAAACTCATTCAGAACGTAACTTAAAAATTAAAAAAAGGAACTTAATACACAGGGTTCTGTGCAGGAGCACAGGGATCAGCCTCTCCCTCCGGGCTGCCTGCTGAGGGCCCTGCCCATTGGTATGGGAACCTGTGTCCAGCCAGCTAGCAGCCGCAGCCAGGCCCCTACACTGGCCCTGCCCCCAGTCCTGCTGACACAGTCTCCATCCTGGCCTCTCACCTCCCCAGCCCTCTCCACCCTCCCGCTGGCAGGCTGCAGTAACAAGATGCCCTTTGTGTGCTGGGTGAGGGAGGGGGCTGCGGGCGGGCTCCTGTGCTGCTTCTTGCTGCTGAGTCACAGCTCCCGCAGGGCTCTGGGGACAGAGAGTCGCAGGTGACTGGCCAGGCGGCACAGAGCCCAAGACCTTGGAGACGACCTCGGACAACCCCTCCCTTGCAGGGGTGGGGAAACCGAGTCTCAGAGAAAGGAAGGGGATGTCTCGTGCTTTCCCAGGAGCAAATATCAAGAGTAGGCACCTTGACCTGTAGCCTGGGCTCCCCCCAGACTTGTCTCCCCAGAGTGACTGCGTGTCCAGGAACACGTCCGTGCGTGCTCACACGTGTATATGTGTGTGTTATGCTCAAGAGCAAGCGAGGGTGCGAGTGTGTGTGTGAGTCAGTGTGGAAGTGTGTCAGCTGTCTTAGGAGCCCTGTGGCTACTCCCAGGACACCCAGGCCTGTCCTCAGCGGCACTACCCCTTCCATCTAACTCTTAGAATTTACCTGGGTTTATCCAGGCCCACTGAGGGAATTCCAGCCAGGTAGGTGAGTACCTGTGAAGGGAGGCTCATTACGCAGCGAGTCGCCCTCCTGAACCCAATGGGGTGTCTCTCTGCCCCCTTCATGTGCAGTGTGAGCTCACCTTAGGGGGCCCCACCTGAACTCTATATGCTGAGAACATGGGCTCTGGAGCCTAGTGGCATGGGCTTGAGACCTGGCTTTGGGATTTCCTGGCCCTGTGACTTGGCAAGTTACTTCCTCTCTGGGTCTCCACTCTAAGACAAGGGATAACAACATGCTTGCCTGCAGGGCGGTTATAGGACTGAGTTTGTACCTTCATTGCTCTTACCGTAACTAGTGAGCTGCATATTGTAGATCCTTGAGGGATATAAGCTATTGTTTTGATTGTTGCAAAGATTGTTGTTCTTCGTGAGCCCAAGACAGTCCATAGGAAGGAGGCAGAAAGGCCTGCAGGTGATTCGGGCCTGCAGTCTGGCTGCACAAGGCTCCGTTCCTTTCGTCACTGACAAGCAGGCAGCCGTGGTGGGGAACTCTCACTGGGAGGAGGTGCCTGTTCTGGGCTATGTCTGTTTTGAGTGGCACCACCCTGAGCCAAGGCTCCCAGGTGAGGGCTGCACTGTCTGGGACAGACTCCGGCCTCCCTGGGCCTCTCAGCTGGAGCAATGGCCAGGCCCCAGGAGGCAGGGCAGGGAGGCAAGAGGCTGGAGCTGGCACTCCTCCCTCTCAGATGGGCCTTGGTGGCCCTGGCGGGCAGTGGGCTTCCTGTTGCTGCTGTGATGGCCCAGCCAGTGCTGGGATGGCCATCTGGGCATGAGGGCGCTGAGGGGGCCCGCCAGCCATCTGCTTGCTTGGCGCTGGCTGCTTCCGAAAGGCAGCAGGGCGTCCATGGAGCTGGGGCAGAGGGAGGGGGCCTCAGAGGCCCGTTCTCTAGCCTGGGCAGCCTGTCAGGTCCCAAGCTGTCATGAGGAGGCCCGGTCCCCCAGCACCGTGCTCTAATTCTGCCCACATATATCCAGAGCCCAGAAGTCAGGAAGCCTGGCTTTCAAACCTGCAAGGTCGGCTATGGCTATGTGGCCCTAGGGAAGCCACACCCTCCTGGCTCTCAGGCTGTCCATCTGCACAGAGGGCAGGCTGGATACTCAGGACCAGACCTTTATCCAGTTTATGCTACCTTGAGGCCCAGGGTCTGACTGGGGACAAGCTGGGCAAGCCCCCAGCTCTGACCCTGGGGCCAGTCTTTAGGTCCAGAGCTGGGGTTCTTGCTCAATGACAGCCCAGGTAGATACAAGGTGACAATATGCTGAGTGACATCTCCAGAAAGAGCTGAAGGCTAGCTAGGATTCATGCATTTATTTATTTTTTGTTCAGTTTGCTGAGTGTCATGCCCCAAACTGCCAGGC
This sequence comes from Marmota marmota marmota, assembly GCF_001458135.2. Lineage (NCBI taxonomy): Eukaryota > Metazoa > Chordata > Mammalia > Rodentia > Sciuridae > Marmota > Marmota marmota. The sequence continues at coordinate 662,205 of NW_025999946.1, forward strand.
TCCGGGGATGGTCCTTTCAACAGAGCAATAGACTCCAGGGTGGGACGTCCTAGTAGGGAACACATCCGGCCAGCCCAGGGGGCCAGGAAAAGGCTTCAGAAATGCCAGTTGAGAGTGGAAGGAAAAGCTGGAGGCAGCCAGGGGTGTTCAGTCACCATAATCACCTTAGCGCTGTCATTGTGCCCATTGGATGTATGAGGAAACTGATTTTCAAACAAATAAATGCATGAGTGACTTTCCCAAGGTCCCTCTGAAGAAGTGGCAAGGCTGGCATCTGAGCCCTTGTCTGTCTGACTCCAAATCCACTGGGTCCCTCCATTTTCCAGCTTCTGGGACATTCCTGCTCCACCACAACTGCTGACCTCGCTGGTGAGGCTGGGGACCTTCTGTGTAGGAGGCCAGCTCCTCTGGCTGGAGGCCAAGTGGAGGGGGACGAGCTTGAACATGCAGGGCTAGTGGGGGCTTGTGCTTCCAATACCCAGAAGACCTTGGGTGGAGCCAGGCAGGCCCCTTGGTGCTGTCTGTAACATAGGGACACACCCAAGTGCTTGGCCACCTGGGCTGGGGGAGACACTAGGCCCTGAACACAGCCACCCGGGAGCCAGGAATCCCAGTTCTGGTTTCCTGCAGACACACCTCTTCAAGCTTGGCCAGTGAGCAGGTAGGCCAAGCTTCTTGGTTTCTTGCCCAGGTAAGTTCACAGGGAGAGGTTTGAACAAAGGCTGGGAGCCCTGCCGCATGGAGTCCTCGTCATACTACGAGGCCCCAAGGGGGCTCAGCACTGGGGTCACTCTCTCCCCTTGCTCTGCTCTGTGGGAAGCTGGCATCAGGCCACGTCTCCCAGGCCCAGGGAGGGCATTTACTACCCGGATGGCTGATCAGGCCTCATCAGTTTCTTCATCCAGGGTGACTATGGCCCACACCCAACTCTCAACTCCCCTCCACCCAGTCTGCGGATCACTCTGAGTTGCTCCTGATCCTATGCTAACAACCAATGCCACTGACTACCTAGATCTTCAATTTCTCCTTGCCTTGTCCCCTCCACTGTCACCATTCCTGTCCACATCCTCTTTTCTGTGTAGCAGATGAACAACTGTCCTCTGCGCCTGGCTTCATGCGTCTGTGCTTGCGATCTCCCCACTGCCTCCTCCACACGCCTGCCAAGAGGTCTGCAGACCAAATCAGATGCTGGTCCCCCCACCCCCCCTGCCGCCCCGTGGGGCCCTGCATCTTGGGCCCACCCGTGTGGTTCCTGTGACACGACTCCAGCCACCTTTGGTCTCCCCTTCTCCACTCTCTTCTGGCACCACTGTGCCTCAGGGTCCCTGCCCTCCCTTCTCCTCCCAGCTTTACCTGCTGGTCCCACCTGCCGGCCTTTGCATCTTGCTCCTGCTGCCTGGACCCTCTTCTCTTGGGCCTCTGTATGGGTCTTGTCACTTTGGCTTAAGGCCTACTATTGTCCCCCTGGTTCCCATTCACAAGATCCCGATACCCTGCTTTGCTTTCTTCATAGCTTTTCCATGTTTTGTCACCCCCCAACCAGAATGTAAACTCCAAGACACAAGGTCCCTTACTGTCCCAACCATTCTGCATCCAGAGCCCAGGCTGGAGCTGAGAAGGTGCCCAGGGAGAGCTGGTAGAGCAAGTGAGTTTCTTGGGGCTAAAGATTCCCCGTTGGAAGGGACCTTGGTCTTTACTGATCTTGGAAAGTTTTCCAGAAGCTTCCTGGTCAGCCTCAGCTTGCCCTCCCTGGGGACAGGGCACTCATTCCCTCTAAGTCAGCATTTTTCACCTTGGGGCAGCTTGGGCTCTTGGCCATTGTCTTATTCTGACCTGAAATCAACCTTTCAGTGATTTCCACTGGTCCTAGCTCTGCTTGCTGAGCTGGACAGTCTGCAGAAACTTCAACCGGATATAGGAAGAGTGTAGCTTGAGGAGAGAATGGGAGATATAGCCACAGGCCAGGGGTCAGATTTACTCTGTTCACCTCTCCAAGGCCAACTGCAAGTGGCTGAAGTCTCTGAGTCTTGGCTTCCCTCTGTCGATGCTGGCAATGTGTCCCTCTGGCTGTACTTGGACCAGGGGCAGTGCTGGTCAGCGAGCCTGTCTCGGTGCCAGTTTCAGGAGTGCTGTTTAAGTACAAAAGACAAAGCCTCTGTGATTCTTCACTACTCAGGGGTGTCTAGGTCCTTGAGCCCTCCCCTTCATACACCCCTGCTCCCTCTGCCCGGGAGCATCTTCCTGGGCGGCCAGAGGGAGGTGGGCTGCAGGGATGTGCAGAGCTCTCCCCGGTGATTTATAGTGTTTTGCCTTTTGGAAAACACTGTAGTGCAAGGTTGCCCAAGGTCAGTGCCTCTGTTTTGTGATCTCTTTATGAAAAGGGAGAAGATGTGGGCACCGTTTCCAAGATTTAAGGAGCTGGCTCTGAGCCATCAGAGGAAGATAGCTGCCTGATAGGCCTGGCCACATTCCCGAAGCACCTGGATGGGGAGGATGGAGGCGGACATTTCCCCGGGTACCACGGAGTGCCAGGTCTGAGCGCACTGTCATCGGGAACAATGATCAGCATTTGGGATAGCACAGATGTAGTTTCTAAGCATTTTCTGTAGATTGACTCCTTTAATGAATTTGATCCTCCTCACTCCATTTCTATGTTTAAATATTCTTGTTCCCATCTTAAAGGTGAGTTAGTTGAGGATGAAGGTGTCAAATAATCTGTCCAGAGTCCTGCAGTCTTCATGGGCTTTATTTAATCCCAGTCACAACTCCTTGGAGATGAGGATCATTATTATCACTAGTTTATACATGAGAGGTCCAAGGCTTAGAGGGGCTAAGTGATTTGTTCGAGGTCACACAGCAAGAGAGGACAGCAGAGCTGGGGCTCAAACTCCAGTTGAGGTGGTTGCAAAGCAGAGCATGGTCCTGTGCTATGCAGCTTGGGCTGGTCTCCTCACTTCTCCTGGGTCCCCTGAAGTGCATGGGCTTGGGGCTGGGAGGTGGGCTGGACAGCGGGCTGCAGACAGTCTTTGAAGTTAGGGAGGGACGGTGGGAGCTGCGCCAGCCTCCAGGGCTGCTGTGGGCCCCTCTGATTTTTCTGCCAATATGCTTTATGCAGACGTTTGTGTTTCCAGCATAGACCTAGAGGAAGAAGCTGAAATCCTCAGTAAACCTCCCTCCTAAACCCCTGCCTTTGTTATCAGAGGGATGTCAGGACGGACTCACATGAAGAGGCCATGTCTGGGCCCCATCATACCGGAACAGACCCCCCCCCCTCACCCCCATGCCACAGGATGAAGTCAGATGCAGGAGAAGGTCCTGGGCTGGAGCCAGGACCTACGTGGAATGAGGCGTGAACTGGCCCAGCACATCAGCCTACACCCAGCCAACAAAAGCCCTCCTGGCCTGCCTCAGGGACCCTCCTGCTTACTCTCTCCACACCAAGAGAACCTCCTCCCAGGAAAGTTTAGGATGTGCCTGGAACCTGGGAGCCCCTGGAAGTCAGGGCCCTTGTCTCTTTGTGGTCATTCCTGAGGGCCCTCTGCAGGCTGCTCTGCCGTGTAGGAAGAGCCTGGCTTTAAGGTGGAGACTGGTCTATAGCCCCAGCCCTGACACCGACAGGGGACATGGCATCATCCTAGGCCTCAATTTTCCTAGCTGCACAATGGGTACAGGAATGTGGCATCTCAGTGGGCAAACACATTGGACAAGGACTCTGAATGTGGTCAGGTTTGGCCAGCTTCTCGCAGTTACTGTTCTGTCCTATCGTCTAGTGATTTGCAAACTTTGAATCACACTGGAATCACCTGAGAATCCTAAAATGTGCTGAGGCCTCGTTCCTTCCCCAGGGGTTCTGATTTCACTGGGGGGTGAACGAGCATCTGGAGTGGTAAGAGGTCTTGGGAATTTGAACATGTGGTCAGGTGAAGGAACCTTCGGGTAGCTCCTTTGGTCTGTGATTTCCTGGCTTATTAGGCAGAAGGGAGCTCCTAGGTCAATGTCAGGCCCAGATTCTCCCCTTGGATGCTTCCTCTGCTCCCTAATGTGTCCTGCTGAGAGCCTAGAATCCTAAACACTCTGCTTTTTACTAAATGTGCTCTGGAAGGCAGGGGAGCGAAGCACACGGTGTATCTTGCTGACCTCCTTCTGTGTGTGGAGGCTGTCTGGAGGAAGGAGGGGGAGGGAGAGACTCAGCCTGGCCCCTGCCCTCCCCACTCTCACACAGGGCCCCTTCCTGTGCGGGACCTCACCTCTCAGGCCCCGGGAGGAAGGAAGAAGGGAACAAAACACCTTTCGCCTGCTCAGGACTGTCCCCGGATTAGATGTAAAAACATGTAAGAGAGACCTTGTCATCCCCACGTACAGACGTGGAGGCAAGGTTCGAAGACTCACCCACCGTGTCACAGGTCAAGAGCAGAAAGATTGGAGTGAAGCCCGGTTCTCTGTCTACGGAGCCCCTGTTGTGGCAGTCAGGGGACAGGCGGCAGAAGTCAGGATATGTGCCTCAGACAGGGCCAGGGGCTGTGGGCAGGGTTTGGAGACAGAGTGGGTCCAGGGTCCCTTCTGCTCTCTCTGCTTCTCTTCCTGCCTTGTGGAGTTCCCCAGAGTAGAGGACAGCCTAGCTGTCTGGACCATGGGACGTGGGCACTGGGATCTGTGGGTCTGCAGAGCAGGGCGGGGGAAGGCAGCTGGCTCCACTCTCTCAGCTTTGGGAGTGACCCGGTGGGAGTCAGTATCCATGGGAGGGAATGTCATTCTCAGGCTTGGTTTTAGACTTAGAAGCTGGATCTAAAGAGGCCCATGTGGTCAGGGCCCTGTTAGGATCTGGGACCACGTGAGTAGGGTGACCAAGCAGAAAAGACTGTCACCATTGTGGAGGACTTCGATGCCAAGCTGTCACAGTCCAATTCAAGAGGGATCAGGAGCTGTTTGCTAGGCCCTGCTTTTCCCAGTGCCCTCACTGAATTGGGGGTAGAGTTGATCTCACCCAGCCTCTCTTTTCCCCATCTGTGAAATGGGAGGTGTTGTACGTCATTGTCAAGGTAGGTGGATGAAGGCTTCCAGTGAGAGTGCACAAAGGCATCCATCACCCGGTCACCTCTGCTTCCTTCTGTGCAGCCACCTAAGCTTCCGAGCTCCTTCAGTAAGCTAGCTCTGAGCAGGTGCTTGCATTCAGAGAGGGTCAGAATTTCTCTTGCTTCCAGGGACCTTCAGTCCCAGCAGGAAGCCATCCTGTGGATAAAGAGGTCATCATTCAAGACCACGGGGCAGGTCACAGGGAGGAGGCACATTCAGGCTGGCTGAGGTAGAATTGAAAGGTGGCAGGTGGGTGGGGGGGGAGACAGAAACCCCAGGCACTGATTGCAGAGGCCCCACGTGGTGTGGGTTAGGCAGGGCCTTGTGGCTCTAGTTGTGGCTGAAATTTGGCGGTCCCCACTGACGGAGCTGTTGGAGGGGGCTGAGATCCAAGGTGGAGCATGTGATAGCACCTGCTTCAGGGAGTGGGAAATGGCTGACTCACAGGGGTAGGGAGGGGCAGTGGGCATCGCAGGGCAGGCCCGGGCTGTGGATGGGGCCGCTGGGGAGGTGATATGCCACTCTGTCGGGTTCCCCCAGGAGAATTCGCCTTGGCTGTCTGCCCAGCTTCACTGCCTTTCTTTTTGTGGGTCAGGAGGCCTGTCCTGCCCAGATGCGGAGCAGACAGGAGCACCCACCTTGGTCCTTGCCACTTCCCACTTGGCCTCAGCAGAAAGAGTGACGCTGTCATTTGCATTTCAAAACCTCTATCTCCTCAATCTCCCCCTAATAAGAGCCAATTACACCTCTGCCCTAAACTGCAGGTTGCCTGCCTGTCATTGGACTTTCATCCTGTTTGGGGTGGGGAGGAACTGCTCCCTTAAATGTCACATTTAGCATATGCAAATGAAGAGATAATTGTCCTTAATGGAAAATGAACTCACCTGCTTGCTGTGAGCTCCAGACAAAGCAGATACTGATAAAATGGGCCCGGGCAGCCTGGGGTCTGTTCTCCTACCCCTGAGCCAGCAAGGGGCCCACTGGCCTCCTGCCTGTCTCCCCCCATCTGCATGATGTAAGATAACACCTGTAGAGATCATTTCTCCATTTGACAGATGGGAACATTGAGGCCTGGAGGGGGGAAAGGACTGGCCCAAGGTCACAGCTGAGCCAAACTTCTCAGGGGAAATCAGAATGAAAGTGGGCAGCAGCCTGTGCCAGGGAAAGAGAGAGTCCTAAGACCAGGTGAGTCTTCAGCCAGGCAGTCAGGAACCATGGGAAAGCAGCCCTGGGATTCAGCACTCCTGGGAGTGTATATACTCAGTGGATAATGGTTTCCAGTCTGGGAGGTGTGTTTGGTGATCTGGAGGCAGAGGGGAGAGTGTTGGAGAGGAGAGGGGCTTTGGAGACCATTTCAGCCATTGCCCCTGGGCTAAAATCCCTCCTCATCCAGAGCTAATGTTTCTTTTAAAACCAAGAGCAGAGGTGGGATGCATCCAGAGGGAGGGAGCTCTGTGTCGCTGGTGGTATGTAAGTAGCCTGGGAGAGTTTTCTGAGAGGGTGGTGACTCAGAAACTAGGGAGTTCTGGGAGGACAGAAGCTCTCTTTGAGAAGGAGCTCTGACTAGCCAACCCTCATGCCCTAAGCTGACCACAGGGTGAGGAATTTAAAGAGCCCCAGGCCTGAGTAGGACTTGGAGATTGGGTCTGACCTGGTCTAGGAACCGAAGTGCCTGCCTGTCGTCTAATTCCAACCAGGAGTTGGATTGTCGCTCATGCCTGAGTTCCATCCTGGTTCCTGCCTGGGTTTGGAGCCCAGGGGAGTGATGGGGCTCTGGGTTTGGAAAACCTGGATGCAAGTCTCAACATGTCCCTTACACAGATCATCCTCTGGGAGTCACAGCACCCTGGCCAGTGGAGTGGCGCTGTGATACCTGCCTCCTTGTGGTGTGGTCGGGATGCTGCCAGCGGGCTCAGCAGGATGCCTGGAACACAGAGGAACTTGGTAGAAATCTGTTTTACAAATCACTGGCTCTGTTCCCTTCTTCTTGCCTGTGGAGGGGCCTGGCTCCTGCTGCCACCTCTAAGCTGCCTTGAGTGGCTTCTCTGCTGGGTCCCCCAGATGGCCAACACAGTCTAGCTCACCTCACTGCTGGATGACCCAAAATACTAGTGACCTTGGAGAGGAGACACTGGAAATCTCCAGCTCTCTTTCCCCAGGTGTTCCCCAGAGAGGATAAGGGACTTGTTCAAGCTTACACAGTGAGGTAAGGGATTAGTTGACCTGTCTCCAGACTCAATGGCTAAGTGCTACTGTTGTCACAGTGAGTGCATCTCTGTGGAACATGGAGGGCTCAACTGCTCCAAGAGGAGGCCACAATTTTTGCATCTGGGCAGTGTTGACTATAGACAGGGGTAAGGACCAGAAGATGGGGCTTGGTCTGAGCAGGTGATCTGATAGAGGCTTCAAGTCCAAAATGGACATGTGGTTTGTTAAGCCACTGACGTTTGGGGGCTGGCTATTCCTGCAGCAAAGCCTAGCCTATCCTGACTGGTTCTAGGGGCCATGCTGGTCATATTAGTATGAGAAGGGGTGAGTTTCATGCAATGCATAAAGGGGGATGAATGGTGGGGACAGGTGCATATCACTAAAAGCTGCACATTGCACTCAAAGGCATGTGAAAATGCTGGTCCAATAATACCCAGACTAGGCCAGGACACACTGACTCTTTCTTCTGTAGGTCTGAGGGACAGCTGGTATGGACCTTAGTAGGAACTCTCTCCACAGTGTCAAGGCTTCTAGAATGTGCATGCAGGTAGAGCCAGAGTGCTTCTCCAGTTTGCAGAAACTGGCTGACACCTGGGCAAGGAACCAAGCCTCAAGCCTTTGGACTATAGAGCCTTTCTGACGCCTTGCTGACAGCAGAATGCAGGTGTCACAGCAGAGGGACAGAGCAGCTCCTCTCTCCTGATTCTTAGGCCCGCAGCCAGGGCCAGCAGGCTCTCCCGGAGTTCCCCCAGGCACTGGAAGGCAAGCCACTGGCTGACAGATTGGTGCTGGGTCACAGTAGGAGCCCCAACCCCTTGTGAGACCTCGTGGGGAGCTTCCTCCTCTTTCTGGTCTCCTCAGCCTGTCTTCAAGGCTGCCCGGAAGCTGATTCCCTATGATTAATGAGCATTTCCCTTCCTTAGGGCCCTGCGCAGGGGGATGGATGGGATGTGGCTTTGGCCGTTGTGGGTAGTGCTGGGGTTTGGGGAGCCTGGGAGTGTGGCCTGCAGCTGTTTACTTGGCAGATGCTTGCTTGCAGATGTGAGGCTGCTGGGTAGGTGGGTGGGGGAAGCTGAGAGGTGGGGTGGGACCCAGAGAGAATATCCTGCCATGTGCTCCTGCAGAGGGACTCACACCCATGGTCTCGTGGAACCTGTCCCTGATGGTGGCCCAGCTGTCTCCAGAGGTTGGTCAAGTTTCTTCCTGCCCCTGGTCCTCCTGCATGCTGATCCCAAGGTCTCTCTTACTCAAACCAGTGTGGTTTTGGTTTTGGGGTTGAAGCAACATTGGGCTCAGACCCAGGCTCCAATTATCCTGGGCAGTGGAATTTGGAGCTGGGAGAGGCCCGGCTTGGAAGAGTCCTTAGCTAATGGAAAGATGCAGCTGCGGGCTCCTCCCTGCTTAGCTCATCTCCAGGGTTGGAGCAGGCCATGCTTCTTCCTAGAGTGCAGCAGTTGGGTTCCAGGATGTGAGCTCAGCCACTCTGGGTGGGGGTCCTTTTCCCAGCCTGTCAAAGATATTTTCTGTGGCTCAAAGGGGCCCGCCACATCTTTTTTTGACCTGGAACGAAAAGTCGTGAGAGGTGTGAGCTGGGGAGTCTTCTCGAGTTATTGACTGACTGTGGGTAGACAGGGCCCTCAGGGTAGATGGGGCACTCAATATACTCTGTTGGTGCTGTATAGTTTTGTGCCTATTGACATGAGTAATTTACCCATTCCTTCTTCTTTCATTCTTACATTAATTTATTCATCTTCTAATCAAGTCATCAACCTACCCATCCATCATCCCTCTATTTATCATCCATCCATCTATCCATCTATCCATCCTAGTATTTATCCATCCATTTCATTGTCCAATCATTGACTTCTCTATCTAAGCATTCATCCATCTATGTATCCATCCACCCATCCATCCAATCATCCATCTATCTATCCATCCATCCATCCATTCTTCCATCCATCCATTCATCCATCCATCCATGCATCCAACCATCCATCCATCTATCCATCACCATCTTGGCAAGTACTCATGTGGGTCAGATCCTGTGCCAGTTGCTAGGACACAGAGACAAACAATTCACCAGTTTTGCCCTAAAAGTGTTCCAGGTCTGGCGACCAGATAAACACTAGTAAACACCAATGTCACCTCGGCAATATCATGCTGTAGTGAATGTGAAAGTTGTTTCATGAATCCACAGGATTAACAGACTCAAATGCCCCCTTCTCTAAGTTACTTTCTCTGATTCTACCAAATGGCATGGGCACTTGACAGGGAGAGAAGAGAGCGAAGGGCATTTCTGGCAGATGGACCAGGCTTTGACAGGCTGAAGCTCTGCAGATACAGAGCGTGTTTGAAGGACTGCAGCCCTGTGGCTGTGGGGCTAGAGGAGGAGAGCAGCACTGGGGAATTAGCTGGAAAGGTGTGTTGGGAGGTTGTGGAGCACCTTGATTGCCAGATGAGGGCTCTTGTGTGTTGTCCTGATGTCCCTGAGGCAACAGGGAGCAGGGAGAAGCAGAGGCAAACCCTGGCCAGATGTGTACTTTGGAAAGATCATTGAAGCAGGCAGAAATCTGGGTTGGGATTCAATTCTGCCACCTTCTAATTGTGTGGCCTCAGGCAAGCAAATTCATCTCATGAGCTTGTTTCCTCTTCTCCAAAGAAGTGATGCTGTCTCCTTCACTGGGCTGTTGCAAGCTACACAGAGATGGGACCTGAGAGGTACTGGATGCCCCACAGCTGCCTTCTTCTGGGTTCCACTGGAATCCAGCTGGAATTGGAGCTTGGTGTTTCTGCTGCTGGTTCCAACTCACTATGTGTGAATCTGTCACTTCATCTCTATGGGCTTCGGTTTTCTCATCCATAAAACACTCATCAAAGTGGTCACCTCCTCAGATTGCTTTGGAGAGGGGACAAGGTGATGAGTGGGCCTGGCAGGTCATCAGGGATGCAGACACAGTGATAGCACAGACTCATCCAACCAGTGATGCCCAGTTTGGGAAAGGTCTTGGGGACTGCACAGTGACCCCAAATGCCCTGGCACTGGGCCACTCGAAACTCTTGAGTAGCTGTCTCCTCCCTGCCCCATCTTGCCCTGCCCAGCTGCTCAGAGGAGATGGCTTCCTGGCTCCATGACTGCAGCTGCTAATCCCAGGGAGCAGCGGACTGAGGCGAGACCTGACATGTTCGTGGTGCTCAGCAGCCCAGCTTACCCAGTACTCTGGCTCTGTGCCATCCCCACCAGCTGCAGGGCTAAGGCTACTGTCCACCACTCCTACCCGATGCCCCACACTGACCTTGGCTCCTGCCTGACGTTGAACAAGACAGGCCATGGAAGAGGTCAGAAAAAAACATGTATAAGAGGAGAGTCACGTCTTGCGGGCTCACTCAATGTGCACTTCTGCGGGAGGCCAGGGAGGTAGAGCCGGGAGACCTTGCACCCAAGCCCTCTACTCTCATATGTGCCTGAGCCTCTGTGGTCAGTTGGCTCACCTGCGAAGTGGGGATGACAATGCTGACCTCACAGGACCCCCTTCTCTGGGGGTCAAGAGAAGACAGGGAAGGAAGGACCTCTGTAGAGTATAAGTCACATGTGTTTGGTGCCTAGTGTAATGACAGAGAAGCCTAGTGCCCAACCTTGTCTTCGAGGACAGTAATGCCCTTCAGCAGAAGCAAAGAACAGGTCAGCAGGAATACCTTCCAGAAGGAAACAGTCTGGGAATCCAGGAACCACGCAGGAAAACAACAATAGCGGGTACCCATGAATTCCTTTACTTGTTACCTGGCTCTTACTGTGTGGCACACAGATGCACTTGCATACACACACTCATGCACAAAGGACACAAACATGTATGCATGTTTGCACACTAGATATGAACATAGCACTATGCAGAAGGTCCTTGCATACCTGTGTTTCTCCAGGATTCACACATGTATACAACAAATACACAAACCCGTGTCTGCAATCCATATGCACACTTTAACCCTTTCACAAATGGGTTTTCAAGGATAAGATTACCTCCACTTGCTTGTGTTAACCCTGATCCTCCTGCAGTAGAAAGTTCTAGAATAACTCACACTGTAAAATCAAAGCTCTTAGGATCGGAGAGTAAAGGAGAGATTCTGGGATGGTCCCCTCCCCGAGTCTGGCTTGCTCACTTGCAGAGGGGGAAGCCAAGGTTCAGAGGGACAGGTAGCATGCCACTTCTAGCTCCGTGACCTTGGCCAAGACAAGATTCTCACTGTGTTCAAGAATAGTCCCCTTAAAATCTATGACTTCCCTCCTCCCTTCTCTGCCCCAACCATAGGATCTAGGTCACCCAATCCCTCACCGAGTCTCACTTCCTCTTGGGGTAAGAAAGTGGCAACCCCCCCTCCCCCACCCCCGGAGATGCAGGAGCAGCCTGCTGTTGCTGGCACAAATGGGTGCCACCTGGAAGGACAGAAAAGCCTGGGTGTTGGCACTAGGGAGGGAGGTATCCAGGGGCTGGTTTGTCCATAGGCAGCACCTCCAGCTCAGAGCTTATGGATTTCAGTCTTTCTAAGAACATTTGATAGCTGAGAAAAAAAAGATCAATTCCAAAAAATGACTGCAAAGTCAAAATGAACTGATGTTTAATTGAATATGTGCATAACGTAACATCATGTCAACTTGTTAAATTGAATTCACCTCAGCTCCTATGAAGTTATATGTAAATGATATTTGAAGTGGGATGTAGGCGCATTCTGATGTTTATTTTGATGTGGTGTGACATGCTGAAGTGAGAGGGTTGGGGGGTGGCCTATGGTGATTTAAAAGCAGCTCTATTGGGGTGGCATGGGGTGGGGGATACTGCCCGGCATAGCCAAGCTGTTACCTTCCTTCTCCTCTGCCAACACCCACTGGGGACCTCCTTGAGGAGGTGAGCATTTCCAGCATCTATAGTAGATAGATAAGCTAACCTCTAGAGAGCTCCTTGAGCTAATATTCTAGAATCTTCTCAGACAGCCTGGTAAATTCATTCAGTGGCTCATTATGCTCTGCTTGTCCTAGCCTGTTTCTGTGGGGCTGGGGATGCAGGCGGGGGAGGCAAGACAACCTGAAGAAGAGAAAACTGAGTATGCCTTTATACTTGAGGCAGCCCCGAGGGCTCGTGGCAGGAGGACATTGGATTTTGGGTGACTGTAAGGAAGATTAACAGAGCTGATCTGCTAAAAGAAATGACAGTGTGTCTCCCTTCTGCATGGTGTGGGGCTGGCTACAAAACACTTTTAAGTCCTGTTTCCTCTTCACCTCAGGAGGCCAGGATCAGTTTACACACCTGGGCAATGGGGCCAACAAGGCTCAGGAGAGTTGAATGAGCCACTCAGATTTTTGCTGTTGAGAAAGGACAGCTCTGGGACTACAACCAGGTCTGCCTGACATCTGGATAGAGTCCCTAGCCCACCCTGCCTCATGCCATTTATTATAGCTGCTTTGGCAAAAACATGGATCATTCTGGACCCTGAGTTTGCTTTATAGATCCCATCTCTGCTCTGGAACCTTCCATTCTAGCCATCATGAGCATAGCCTGCTGTGTTGGAGGCCTTCACAGGGGACCGTGGGCTCCCTCACGTTCCCAACCTCCTGTGCTGAGACTGGGCCCATGTGACTGGTTCTAGCCCACAGGCTGTGAGCCGTGGGGATGTGTCCCTTTTAGGTGCAGCTGAGGCAACTGGCCCTGATGGATCATGGTCTCCCGGATCCTTGTGTCCTCTGGTCCCCCACTCCAGGGAGTCAGGGTCATTCGTATTTGTTAATTTTGGTGTACAGTGGTATGGACATAGCCATGGGAATTTTATACTTAGAATTTTATATGGTTTTCCATAGAAAGGGTCCCCCAAATTGCACAAGTTTCAGGCCACAAAACCCGGACGTACCCCTGTGATGAGGCAGTTAAGAAATATGTGCCTCCTCTCTCCAGTTCTTCCCTGTTATACTGTGGTCTTGGGGGTCAGTCAAAGCCGTAAGATGAAGGAGGACTGCCTGCCTGACTCATGCCTTTGTGTGAATGGGGTAAAGCTGTCCCGGTGTTTTAGCACATTTTTGTTGCTATAAGAAAATTACCTGAGACTGAGTAATTTACGAAGAATTGAAGTTTACTTGGCTCATGGTTCTGGAGGCTGGCAAGTCCAAGAGCTTGGGGCTTACTTGATTTGAACATGGTGGCGGGCATCACACAGTGAAACACAGCAAGCTTGCTAGCTTGGGTCTCTCTTCCTCTTCTTAAAAGCCACTAATGACATCATGGGGCCCCACCCTCCTGATCTCATCTAATCCTAAATACCTTCCAGAGGTCCACCTCCAAATACCAGGAAAATATGAATTTGAGAGATTAAGTTTCTGACACATGAACTTCTGGAGACATTCTCAAATCATAGCCCTTGGGAAGCCACTGAGATTTGGGGATATATTGGTTATACAGTCTAACCTATAACAACCCCCACAGAAATGGAGACTGAGGCTCTGTCCTTGGGGATAGTGTCGATGCTCCCAGAATTGTGGTGGAGGGGCAGCAACTTGGAGCTCATTCTCCACCCCCCATACCAAGACCATATGAACCCTGGTAGGTGGGCTCCAAATTCAATGCTCCGAGCCCGGGAACCTTGGGTTAAAACCAAGCATTCCAGAGTGTCATGGAGACCAGTGCCATCTCTCGTGGGACCTGTAGAGTGAGGGGTAAGTGTTGTTATAGTGCTGAGTGCACAGCCTGAGACCCAGGGTGTGGACTGTTGTGGGGTTATCTGAAGGCTTCTGGTGTCTTCAGAGATATCTGAGTCCCTGAAGCCCACTACTCCTGATATTGACCTCATAGAAGGTCAGAGGTTACTGCCCCTGGGTACTTTGTTTCTCCAACATGAGAATTGGGAACAGACAAACAGAGCTGATTTTTGAGGCAGCTTCCTAGAACCTGGCTCAGCCATCTTGGGAGAACAGGAGGTCACAGTCATGGAGAACAATGGCCCTGGGCAGGAAAGTGGCCATGAGCTGGCTGCTGGTTCTGCCTGCTTTAGTTGTAGGACAGAAGCTGCTGGGATGTCTGGGTAGGGCGAATCCATCAAGTCAGACCTCGAGGTGTCAGGGGCATTCTTGCTGCCTGTCATCTAAAGGTAAGTGTCTTTCCTCAACTCTTCCTCAGATGTGTGTAGCGCTGCATTCATGCTTCCACAGCTAATCAAAACAGCAGCCTGTGGATATATTCTCTGTGTATATACAGAATCCCTCCCTTGTTTTTTTAAGGTTTTAGTTACCCATGAGCAATTGTGGTTTGAAAATATTAAATGAAAAATTCCAGAAAGAATTAATAAGTTTTCAATTGCATGCCATCTGAGAAATATGATGAAATCTTGCATTGTCTTGCTCCACACTGCCTGGAATACGAACCATCCTTTTGTCCAGTGTATCCACACTGTGTATACTACCTGCCCATTAGTTACTTAGTAGCTGTCTTAATTATTAGATCAATTGTTGTGGTGAGGCAGTGCTTTTATGAATCCCTTATTTTACTTAATAATGGCCCCAAAGTACAATAATGTTGGTAATTTGGATATGCCAAAGAGAAGCTTCTTTTAAATGAAAAGGTAAAAATACAATAAGATTTCTTTTTTGCGGGGGGGAGAGGTAGAACATTGATATAACTTTTATTATAATATATTGTTTTATCTATTTATTATTAGTCATAAATCTCTTAATATGCCTAATTGATAAATTAAGCTTTATCATGGGTTTACAGGTATTAAAAGAAACAGAATACATATAGAATTCAGTATTTCATTAGTTTTGGAATTCACTAGGGGTTTTGGAACACAATAACCCATGAATAAGGGGTACTGAATGTTATGCTTTCCTGATTACATGTAAACACATGTGCTACACACATGTGTGCATGAAAGCCCCATGGCTATAAGCTAAGGTTATGCTTACCCCATATAGTGGGAGGATTAAATGAAAGAATTAGATGTAATAGGCTAGCAGCATGCTTTGACCTGTTTTGGCATTCAAGCATTCAATGCATTAAATATCTTGTAGTTTCTATTATAATTAATTGCTCTTACTTTTGTTCTACTTTTTTTTTTTTTTAAGTTTGAATACTCTAGTGCTACCTTGGTAAGGTAAGGGCTTTGTGCTATTGGTAAAGTCCTCAGCCAATGGGTGCTGAGGACCCTTCTGACCAGCCCTGGACCCCAGATTCTTTGCCTTGTGATGTCCTGGACTGGGTTATCCAGAGTTCACGTCGTCTGTCTGTTAGTGCCCAGCTGACAGGGCTGAATTGGGCCGTGGTGCTCGAGCTGAGGTAGGTCTTTGTTTCTTGCAGCCTTGGTGGCCCGTGAGGCTTCCAGCAGCTGAGCTGTGCTCTGACCCTATCTGCTACTGCTGCAGTCCAAGCACGCCAGCCTCCTGGGTGTGCAGAGCTGCACTAATCAGCTCTGGCCCTGCAAGATGCCAGCTGTCGATGCCCTCTGCTTTCTCCTGCTGCCGGGTGAGCAGCTTGGCAACTCTCTTAGCTTTAGATAGCAAAGACTGTTCCCGAGCTGGGGCTTGCCTGGAAAGCTCTCCCTGTTGTCTTGGGTCAGTTTCACAAGAAACAGGCTGAAGCCTGGATTCCTGTACAAGCTGTGTGCAGAGGGGAGTTCTCTGGAGTATCCAGTAAGGCAGTGAGGGAGCAGGATAGGGGAGGAGAAGGAGCTACACAGAGATGTAAAATGCAGCCTTCTCACCCTGTGGGGAGCTCAGGGATAGGAATTGCACCGGAGATTTGTTCCAGCTTGAAGCAGGAGGGTTAGGATTGAAACCTTGGCATCAGCAATTCATGGGCAGAGAGTTACCCCATTGGAGGGGTGGCAAGTTCCCAGACATCTTTAGGCAAGACAGCTCCCCACAGCTGGAGAAGATGTTGTAGGCTGTTAACAGCCCACACCCATCCTTCAGCAGCTGGGGGATGCTCCACTAGCCCCTGGGAAAAGGATCTGAGCAGGGTGCCAGTCTCATCTGTCACACCCTGCATGGTCATTGCTTCCTTTCCAAGGATGATCTTGTATTTTCCCCAGATTTAGTTCTCCTTGTTTTCCAAACCCAGAATTATCTGGCCTACTATGTGCCAGGCCTGCTGAGAGCCTGGGCATGCTGAATTTGGATTCAAATAACAGACTGGCCTGTCCAGCTTCTGGGGAGGACTTCCCCTCTCACCCACATCTAGTCCCTGGGCATTGCTTCCTCCCTCCAAGACCTGCCCAAGGCCAAGTTCACCAGATTGGTGAGTTGGTGTCTGCTCTAAGGCAGAGGAGAGACAGATTGGTGAGTGTGTGTTTTCTATTGCAAAAGGAAGGAGAAAGGATTTCGTTCTTTGGGATGGGTGTGGGGAGGTGGAGGAAGAGTGTATGAGGCATGCAGGTTTTTTTCCTTTTGCAAACTTTCTGAGCCAAGCAGAGGAGGCAGCACAGAGAACTCTCTCTCTTTCTCTCTCTCTCTGCCCTCGCTGCTGCCAGCCCACCCTCCACTCCCTCCCTGCTGGGCTGTCTCAGCTGTAGCCCTGGCCTTGTAGCTACTGCTGGGGAAAACAGAAAACCACAGCTATGCAGTACCAAACAGGCCTGCATCATGTTTACGAAATGACAGAGTCCTGGGCCTGTCTCCAAGGAGGCTGGGGCTCCATGGGGCAACTCAGACAGCTCTTCCCTGTCCAAAGCTGTGCTTTGGAGGCCCCGGGGGGACTGGAAAGGCCATGGGCGCCAAGTCTTTCTTTTCATCAGGAGGCCCAGAGACCAGAGATGGGAGTGAGTTGACTGAGGTCACACAGAGCCCTGAGATCTAGTTTAGGACATGTGGGAGGGAGGAGGCAGGGCTTGAGGTTCCTGGGTGAGGGTAGAAAAAGGGATTCAGGTCTAAGTTCAAGAACAAGTTCACATGTGACTGCCCTTAGCTCCTGCCACCCTGTTCCTCTCCTGTCTAACCAGCTACTGATTTTCAACCTGACTTTGTCCCAGGATGAACAAAGAAGGTAAGGCAGAGACCATGCCCTGCTCACCCTCTGAGCATCACATCTTGGAAGGTGAAAAAGGGTAAGAAATACATCACCAGGGAGAGGTCCCCAAGGTGGGGTAGGGGTTGGGCTCTCTGTAGAGCCACTCAGAGACCTTTCTTCTCTCCCGCAGCCCCACGGATACTTCTAGACGCTCCCCATCCCAGTCTCATCTCGTGACCTCAGTTCCTGTTTCTGTACCGGATCCAGAGGAATTCGCCTTCTTTCCATCTCCAGGGGGTCAATGGCTGCACCCACCTTACCCTTCTCTCAGCCTGGGAAAGGAGCAGGGACCAATATTTTCATCCCCCTTGCCTCTGTGCTGAGGGATTAGCCTCTCTCTTCTGCAGCACCACCCTCTCCCCACCCCTGCCCTTTGAATGGGTACCTGCTCATCCCCTGCTGTCTCCATTTCTGCAAGAAGGCTTTCCTGAGGCTGTCCTTGAACTTGCGATCCTCCTGCCTCAGCCTCACAGATTACAGGCATGTATCACCCACCTGACTCTCCAAGACTTCTTGTGGCAAACCACTCTTCCAAACCCCTGCCCCATCTGGTCACTTGTTTCTCTCTGCTCAAATGGCTTTGAGGTCACCAGTGAGAGGGCAAAACTTTGTCTGATCCCATTTGGTTCCTCTGTCCTGTATTGGATGTTATGGTCATCCCCACCAGACTCCTTCTCTGACCTTGTCCTCTGCCCTGCTCACTTTTCTTGAATCGAGTGTCGGATCATGCCTCATTCTCTTCAATGCTCCCTCTTCTGTCTCATACCCACAATAAGGTCTTCCCTACTTCCTCGCCTTGGCCCTTTTCTGCCTAGGAAATACATGTGAAATAAGAAAAGCTCCATTTATTCTTAATGGATACACCTATGTCTCTATTTCTGGAGACCTAAAAGTCCCACATTCAGATCACACCTCCCTTCTCTCTTCTGGCTTCATGTGGCCCATTCCCCACTGGGACTCCCTTCCTGGGTGTCCCCCAAGCCTCTAATTGGAATCATCAGTTCCTACATCAAGCTCATTATCTTCCCTACCAGACTCCTCCATTCTTGTTTCAAAGCACCACTTGGTTTTCAGACTCAGAAATCTGAGTTTCATTCGTGGGGTAGGCTGAACAATGTCCCCATTCCTCCAGGATATTGACACTCTAATCCCTGGAATCTGTGACTACTACCTTATGCAGCAAAAGGGCTTTTGCAGATATGATGAAGCTTGGGATTTAGAGATGAGGTTATAACCAACCTGGAGAGGCTGATGTAATTGCAAGGGTCCTCATCAGAGGGATGCTGGAGGGTCGGAATGAAGAATAGGAGAAGTGGCAATGAAGCAAGAGGCTGGAGTGACGTGGCCACAGTTAGGGAGTGCTAAGTCACCAGAAGCTGGAGAAGCAAGGGGTCATTTCTCTCTGGAGTCTGCAGAAGGAGTCGGCTCTGATGATCACTTGAGTTTGGCCTTGTTAACACTCATATTGGACTTCTGACCACACAGTGTGTTTTAAGCCACTCTGTTTGTGGAAATCAGCAGCCATAGGAAACTAATAAAATCTGGATATTTCTCTATAACTAGCTACGTCAATTTGGCCCCTATCCCATCAATTTGTCTCCAAAATACCTGTCAGGTGTACTTTTCCTTCTTTCCTCATGTACATGCCATTGTTATTTCTCCCAAGTTCTTCTGCAGAGATCTTTCAATGGATCCCCATCTTCCTAAGTCATTCTTCCATTGATCTGTGCACAAAAGGTGAGCCTCTTTTCCACAGCGTTGACTCAGAGGTTAAAACAAGGAGGTGAATTATTTAGATTATGAGAGCTTGGAATGTGCTCCATGATTACCAGTCTGTCCTTCCTGCCTGATCCCTACCTCACACCCTACTATTTAGTTGCATGGGACAACAGCCTTGGCACTTTGCCCCTACAATTCCCTCACCCTGAAATACCCCACTGTGACTCCTACCAATTTGAGCCTTCTCTGGACCTCAGTTTTCTCATCTGTACCATTAAGGGACTTGTACACATGAGTTCAAAGCCCTATGGACTCTTGACTTGGACCATTGAGCTAATTAGATATCACATCTCAAGAGCGTACCTCCAGAGGCTTTTCACCCACCTCTGTCTTGGGGATAGTGGTGCTTACCAGCTTGTGTTTCCCAACAATGCCCTCTTGGAGCCCCTGGGGTATGTGTACGTGTGCTGCATATATGGGCATGTGCTTGCGTGTTTTAGGGGGAACGACAGAATTTTAAGTAGTTTATTAAAGAGCTGCTAAAGGCGCCTTGGATATGAAATTTCTCCAGAAAAAAAAAACCTCTATTTTGATGATTTAAGTGTTAATGATTCAAAACCATATGGATCACATTTCCCTCCCATCCACATGGTTTTTAAAAAGTATCAGAGAGACTGCTTAGGGCAAAATGCACTTATGATTCTATCTATCCGGCAGCCTGGTGAGGGCCGCTCCCCAGATCTGATTGAGAGCTGGTCCCACTGGGCCAGGATATGGGCCTTCCCTGGGCCCTCTTCACATGGTCTCCACGGAAAGCCACACTGGACGTCTGGGGAGAGTTTTCAATACACAACTTGGTGGGAAAAAAACACTGCATCCCGGTGGGGTTTTTGCAAAACCTCCAGAACTAATTTTAAAATGACTTAGGTTTTGGCAGGCTGAAGAGGTGTTAACTCAAACCCGGGTGGATTTCAAGGGAAATGTAATTAGAAAAATGCTCTCCTCGTTAGCTGGGAGACTGTGCCGAGAAGTAAAGATTCTTGTTGGAGAATTGTTTGGTGAGATAAAGATGTGCTGCCATCGGGGTCAATGTGCAGACGTGTGCCTGGGCCTACCTCCTTCCGCTGCCAGGCTCTGCACCATAACACAGGCCCTGGTGCTGGCAAGCCCAACATGCAGGACATAAAGCAGGGACCCTGGAGGAATGTCCTCCCCATGGCCACAGCTGAGCTAGTTATTGTTGGTTCCTCCTTAACCAGAGTGTGGGGAAGAGGGGACCTGGCTGATGGTGAGTACACGTTGATCCCTTCAGATTCCTGGGCCTAACTCCCTTTCAGTCTGACAAGATGACTGTAGCCAAATTTGAGCATCTCTGGCCTAAGGGTGAGGGGTCACCTCCCAGCAGGGCAGATCCGGCCCTTTGCAGCCCACCTCAGCTTTCTTTGCTGGCATTACCTTCCACTGCTGGTTTCTCCTGCCATCTGTCCTTCCCCGAACGCTCCATGGTTACATCCCACCCTACTTGTTTCAGGCATCATGCAGGTTGGGACACCAGGCTCTTTCCCAGGAGGACAGTATATCTCTCAAAAATGCAAAGAAATTCTGCTTCCCCTGTGGAAAAGTCCCTGGGGAGCATGTCCCTCCCTTCACTATGGCCCTTGAGCACAATGGACACTCCTGTGTGCCTGCAGCATTGTGTCTTGGGTCTACATCTTGGTCCCAGTTTAGAAGCTTCTGGGGGGAGGGGGCTCAGGGAAGGGACTTGTCAGAATTCTATATAAACGGTGCCAGGGACTAGCATACGGCTTGCCATGTGGTTGAATAGTCAACAAATGTGGAATGAGGAGGATAAACTTTGAGAGTCACTATGTCTGTCACTCATTCATTGACCAATCCACTCATTAATCTACATATCCATTCACCTATCCAACCATTCCCCCACTCATCAAAAAACCTCTATTTTGATGATTTAAGTGTCAATGATTCAAAACCATATGGATCACATTTCCACCCATCCTCTCATCTTTCTATCTCCCATCCATACATCCTTCTATCCATCACCTATCCAACATCCACCCATCCATCCATCCATCTTTCTATCTATCCATCACCTATCCAACATTCACCCATCCATCTATCCATCCATCCATCCATCCTTCTATTCACCTACACTCATGCATATATGCTTCTGTTGTTTCTTCTACCACCACTAACCCATCCCTCATCCATTTAGCTGTCAGGCACTCATTCAAGAGATTGGGTGCTTTTTTTTTTTTTTGTAATTCCACAGTATTTAATATAAAATGATTTTGGAATATTTTAAAACTAAAGACTCTACTAGCAAATTATAATAAACAACCAAGGGCCACCCACTGAGCTTCACCTTTTCTTAGTATTATGCTGTATGTACTTCAAATTTTTCTTACTAAGACATAAAGTACTATAGAAATGTTTGTGACTCTCTGTGTGGACTCCACAATTCTATTTCTCTACCTCTTTTCCCCAAGATGGTGTCTTCTGTGATTGTCTGTCATTTTTAATCATGTATTTTGTGTTCATAAACAATACATAGTGTTTTTTTTTCAGGTTTTAAACTTTTATGTAAATGGTATCTCGTGTATCTGTCACCTTATTTGCACATTTTATGTCTATGTTCACTAAGCACAGTCGCTTGTCACATGACTCTCTTTGTCTCTCTGCGTGAGTTGCAGTCTCCTGGGGGCAGGAGTGCTCATCTGTACATGACCATGTGCCCCCAAGCCTGGCCTGATCTTCGTTGGCTGACTGCATGGAGACTGGGTTGATGAATTCAACACTGAGCTTCATGGTGGGCATCCAGAAGTGATTGGTACTCGGTCCCAGCCCTTGAAGAGCCACAGATGAAAAGATGAGAGCTAGTCTAGAGGCAGGGATGTAGGTCTACTCAACACAAAGGAAGAAAGAGGAATTTGATGTGGTGAGGGAAGTCTTGTCAGAGGCGATACTGAAGGAGGAGGAGCCACTGTCCAGCCAGGTGAAGAGGGAGTGGGACATTCATGGCACCAGTGCAGCAGAGTCTTGGCGTATAGAGATCCTTCCCTGTTGCTTGCCCAGGAGGTCCTTCCACCAGGGAACTTTCCTCACTCAAGGCCTCCAGTCCCCTTTTGAGGTAAACCTTTGTGTCCAGTGCAGGCCTGTGGCAGCTCTCTCTCATTTGTTCATCCCTTCCTAAATGGGATTTATTTAGTCAGAGAATGTTCACTGGGCATCTACTATGTGTCAGGCCTGTGTTTACACTTGGACATGGCAGTTGTAAGGATAAGTTTCCTACTTTTAGCATTATGGGAAGTGAGACAAAAAACAAACATATATGAAAATATCAGAGAGTGGCCAAGCAATCTCCCTGTGGAAGATTTGGGGAAACTGACAGATTATTGAGTCATTTTTAAGGTCCTTACTGGCCCGGTTAGATGCCCTGTACGAGGAGGCATCTTGATTCTTCATTACTGTAACAAAACACCAGAGACTGGATAACATAAGAAAAGATGTTTACAGAGCTCATAGTTTTCGTTGCTGAATGTCCAAACAGCATGGTACCAGCTCTGGTAAGGGCCCCCTTGGCTGCATCACATAATAGCATATGACATCATGGTGGGGGCACATTTGAAAGTGATCACATGGGGGTCAGGCTTACTCTTTAAAAACAACTTACTCTTGCAAAAACTATCTGGGGTCCCAGGAGAGCTGCCTTAATCCCTTCCAAAGACACAACCCCAATGTCCTAACCACCTGCCACCAGGCCCCACCTCTTAAAATTCCACTACCTCTCACATCCCTACCCCGAGGACCAAGCACCCAACTTTGGATCCTCCGGGGAGCAAGCCATATCTGAACCATAGTAGAAGGGGCACTTTAACTTGAGATTCAAAAGATAAGACCAAGAGAAGTGCACCCAGAAGGGGGAGAACACGGCCTGCTCCAGTCTGTCCCTGCCAGGGATCAAGGGTGGACTGGACCCAGCAGTGGCTTTGCGAGGCAGGAAAGGGGCTTAGGTTTTATTCCAACCAAATGCAGAGGCTTCAGAGGGTATAAATGGACAATTGGTGGGATTCAGTTACTTTTCAAATTATTTGAAAGTAGGGGCCCAAGTGGTGAAGTGAGAGAGGAAGTCAGGCTACGGTCGTGCAGCCCAGGTCCTGGTAGCTGTGCCTGGGCCTTGTTGCTGGAGGTGGAGATAGAAAGAGGTAACTTTGGGGTATATCTCCAGGGCCAAGTTGATAGGCCTTGTTGAAAAGGGAGATGGAGAAAGGAGGAGGGAGAGCAACTAAGGATAAAGTGTGGGATTGTGACCTTGAGCCTCTGGATTATGGGGTTAATGTTCAGAGAGAAGAAGGGATTTGGGGATGGGTGGGAGGGGAGCATCCTGCTTTGGCCCTCCTGATTTTGAAATGCCTTTGACATTGCTAAGTGGCAGGTGCCGGTCCTGCCCATCTGTCTGATGGTGCAACTCATGGGCCCTCGCTCCCCTTCATTATGTTCCTCCTGAGGGTTGGGCCAGGTAGGAATTTATATGCCCAGTTTTCAGCTGGGTAGACAGAGGCCCAGCGAGCAAGGGCAGTGACTGGCCTGAAACCATGAACCAGAGCCAGGGCCCCACCCCTGGTCCTGGCCTGGCTGCTCTTCACCACCCACAGGTCACACTGCACAACTGGGTGAACGAGCCCCCTTTGGCTGTCTCTGGAGCTCTTTCTCCCTCTGTAAATGCTTTTTCTGTTTGGTGATGCATCCAAGGTCAAGTGGCTAATAAACTGCAGAACCAGGGCTCCAACCCAGGCCCACCATGTGTATGCTTCATGATCCTGAATGTTGGGAACCAGTACCTGCTGGGGGCAGATGGTCCCCCAGGGTGAGTATCAGGATGTGATAGTGTCCTCTACTTTGTAAGGAAGGACAAGTGAAGGATTTAGGCCACTAAGGGTTGGAAAGGGCTTCTGATAATCAGAGTTCACACTCCTACGTGTTCTGGGTGCTCCGGGCTAAGTCCTGCCAAGTCCTACAGACCTGGAAAGTAAAAGCTAGAGTCGCTCCCATTTTATAAAGAGGACACAAGGCGTGGCTTGGAGAAATCACCTGCTCAGGGTCACACAGTGAGCAGCAGAGCTAGGATGGGACCTAGGAGCCTGGAGGATAAAATCCACCTGACCGAGCCACCTTGCTCAGTGACGGTGGCATCAGATAAGTGAGTGGTTGTTCTTCCGTTTGTGTTAGAGTTAGGGGTGCTGAGGCCCAGCACATGATGGGCCAGTTTTCAGAGGAGCCCTGGAAGCCCAAGATCCAAGTGGCTGAGGCCCTGTTGGGAGGTTCTGGGGACAAGGTTCCCTAGGAACTTTGCCTGCCTGTGTGTGATAAGCCCTTGACAATGTCAGCAGCTCTGTCCTGGGAAACAGGAAGGGCTGAAGGTGTACTGACTGTGGCCAGGTGAGCTGTGGCTGTGAAGTAGAGGGTCAGGAGCTGTGGGGAGCTGCTGGCAGGGAATGGGAAGGTGAGGGGCCTCTGCCAGGGTTGGGGGGCCTGGGCCAGCTCACTTCTTGAGTAACTGCATGCCTGGGGCCAGGCGGTTACTCTAAAACCAGGGCTGAGTTCAAGGTGAATCTTCCATCCAGTTGAAAATCTACCTTGTGCCAGGCTGCGGCTGGGACCTGCCCTCACCTTGCCCTCACTAGTGGGGGTGCTGGCAAGTGGACATAATACTCAGTCCCAGGGGGAGGACAGCACATTGGGGTACACAAAGAGGCCTGCAGGGAATGATTTCCAAGATGAACCCTGACATGTGAGTAGAAGCCATCCAGGCAGAAGGGACAGCTGAGCAAAGGCTCAGAGTCTGGAAAGTTATCGTGTTTAGGATGGAAAGGAACTTGATTTTTTTTTTTTTTGTATTAAGGGTAAATTCAAGTTCAATAGAATAACTGAGGTGTGCAACGCAGTGGGATTTCATCCATCTGCCATGCTGTGCAGTGGTCCCTGTTGAGTCACACTGCCTTTGTCTTCCTGAGAGACCTCAGTGGTTTCCTGCCCTGAAGGCTCAGCCCTGACAGCACAGACAGGTTGGCTGCATCTTTACAACATGGGCTGTGCTCAGGCAGGATGTCCTAGTCACAAAAACCACTTGGGGCTAGAAATGATGTGCCCATTTTATAGATGGGGATACTGAGCAGAACGGAAAAGATCTGCCTACAGTCACAGGGTCAGGGTCAGGACTGAGATGCAGGCGGCTGAGGCTCAGTATCTCAGGCCCTGTAGTTTCCCAATATGGATCTTCAGACCTGCTGGAATTCAGACTGGGGGCTGCGGTGTGTTTCTCACAGCATTCGGGCCCAGGTTTGGAAGCAGCTTGCCACACCTCTTCAAGGGAGGGACAGCCGGTCTTGTTTGACTTCAGCTCCAAGTACAGGGATTGGGGGGCCATGGTGGCCTCAAGGTGGATCTTTGAGGGGTAGCTCTGGTGGCTGGCTGGAGGCTTGAGGACGGTGGGTGTGTGGGCAGGCAGGTGGAGCGGGAAGTCTGGCCAGTGAGCCTCAGGACAAAAACCTTCCCACCGGCGTCCCCAAGGGCGGCAGCTGACAAATGGGCCCCAGCTTCCATTGTTAATTTGTGGAGTGGCGCTTAATAATAAAATGCTCCTTAAATCTGGGACGTGGCATGAGTGACTGCTTTTGCAGGTCCGAATCAGGGTCATTAACTGCATATGACAAAGGTTTCATAAACATTTGTTAAACTCCGTCAACTCACTGTGCTCATGGCTTGCTGCTCCTGGAGGCACCTTTGCTGACAAGAAAGGTTCAGACCCAGGGCCCAGGAGCCTGATGGCCAGCTTTGGAGGCCCTGCCATGCTGCCCTCAGAGGCGAAGTGACATGGGGTACCAAGGCAAGGAGCCCTTACTCTGGGAAAGGCAATTGGTGTCCAAGAATGAACGGGTGGCTGGCTGGTGGGTGGAAGAGAGCAGACTCCTAAATCTGCACCTTTGAGCATTTTATCTCACCTCGCTGAGCCTCAAGCTCATCACCCACAAAAAGACATAATATTTACTCACCATACTTCTGGGGGAACATTTTGTGAAACAAAACACACTGGTAGTGGGCTCCAACCTCCTGTCCCCTCCGTCCTCTCTACAGAAGCTAAAGAGGAAGGGGCTGGGGAAGCAGGGGTTCCAAGGGGAGACGGAGAAACCAAGCTTGCTCTTGGGAGGGAGGAAGGACCTGCTCCCACATTGTCACCTTTTTCCTGCTCTTCTCTTGGCTATCGTCGCTCTCTCTCACTTCCCAGTGTTCAGGAACATTCTGTTTCACATTAGAGTCTGTGTCTGTGGCCTTTTCGAAAACGGTGGGCCTGATGGGGCTGAGCAGGGCAGGAGGAGAGTGGCAGCTGACGTCGTGAGGGAGTTTTGGAACCAAGTAGCAGAGGACGGCAGCATTCAGCCAGTATGGACTGGTCTGGGACAACTGGGACTCCTTCCCATGGGGGACAGGTGAGTATGCAGGGCTTTGCAAGGCTTGCCTGTGGGGGCAGGCCACAGGGGAGGGACAGGGGGCTGGACCCACCTGTAGGGAGGCTAGGCAGCCCCTGGTGAGTCCTTTCCCTGATTCCCCCTTGACTTCCTGTCCCACTCCCCACAGAGGCTGGGGACACACATCACAAGTGGTCCAGGGATTCTTTTCTCCCCTGCTCTCTGCTCTCTGGCCCCTCAGCTCCCACCTCTCCTGCCTGAGGATACTCAATAATGAAGCCACAAGCAACACGGGTCTGTTTAGTCACACATGTGCACAGGCCGATTCCCCCGACTGAGCAAGAGTTTCCGAGGGGAACCGCCAGAGAGGAAGGGTGTGGTGGGGCCTGAGGTGGAGGAGTCCAAGCGCTGAGACCCTCCCTGAGCCGGGAATGTTTGCAGGGGAAAACATGACCAAGAGTGGCTCTGGAAGCTGGGGCAGGGGCGAAGTGGTGTGTGCACAAGCATGAGAATGTGCTCAGAGACTCTTGGAGGTGGGGAGTGGGGAGCAGCCAAGTTCCCAGGCACATTTACATCCCTTTAGCCACAGGATCTTTGCACCTTTGCATCAATCTGGGTGGTGCCTGCTCATCTTCTCGCTATCTATAAGGAGAGGGGTTACCTGTCTTGCCCAGCATCTCACGGCTGGCACCTCGACTGTGGTTCCTCATGCCCCACCATGCCCTGCGGAAGAAAGTTCCAGACCCTTTGCACAGAAGGGAAAGCCTCACCATGCCTTCTGATCCCTTGTCCCTGCTGCCTCCTCTGCTCCTTCTAGAGCCGGGAGCTGGTAGATCTCCTCTAAGCCTCAGGGCAGATGGCTGCAGGCCTGCGATCTCCAGCCAGACTCAGAGGCCGCTCCTCCTGCTCCCGCCTGGAAGCTGCCTCCACACTAGCTTTTGTCACTCTGCCTTGGAGTGGCCCTATCACACTGTCCCGTGCTCCTTACATGCAGGGTGCCCTTGTTCATTTAATGCACAGTGTCTGGCTCAGGCGCTGGGACATGGGAAGACGCCTGTTAACTCTGGTGGATGAACAGATGACCAATGGGACTCAGTCACCCCTGGAGTGGACGAAATGCTCTGAGGAGGGACCTTCCCCAGGGACTGGATGCCGATCCCAGTATACTTTGGGATTCCCAATCGGGCTGCCCATCAGGGTCCTTTGCTTGTTCCTTGGCCTCCGGGTGCTGGAGTGTGCAGGGGATTCTGGCACTAGCTTGGCTGGGGGGTGCTACTCATGCCTTGCTGTCTCTCCCAATGAGCATGAGAATTTAGGTGGGGTGGAGGCGGGTCTAGGTGACATCATATTACAGAGGAGCCATGATCCTCTGGGAACCTCACAGCCAGGACTGGAGCAAATGGAGAAACTGAGGCCTGCAGGGGACAGGGCTGGCCAGGCTCAGAGAGTGGGTGGGGCAGGGCTGCTCACTTGGCCCCTGCACCCCATCCTGCATCTAGAAACTGTAAGAGTGAGAGCGCAGATTGGGAAGGAGTGGAAATCACCAGGTAACCCTCTGGCCACCTCACTTAGGTAAATTTATTTCGAGTCTCCCTCTCTCCGTCAGCTAAGCATGCTCCGCCTCAGGCGTCTCTCGAGCAGCGGCAAGAAAGAGTTATAAGATTCTCTTTTAAAATGAAAAGGAAAAAAACATCCCTCCCTGCTCTTTAGCTCCCTCCCCTTCCCTCAAGGGAAAAATATGGATCAAGACTTTCCGCTGTGGCAGTTCCTTGCAATCATTGGGCTGTTTGTCTAGCTCCTCTCGGGCGCTGTGAATTTACGCGGCATGGTCTCTCTGGAAGTGGCTTTAGGGGAAAAAGATGGTGGGATTTTATTCTTGCTAATTTAAAACAATAATAATTGTTCACGAGTTAGGGAGCATTCCTAGGAAATCAGTCCAATCTTTTGGAACAGCTGGAAGAGGACAAAGCCAAATTTCCCATCAGGGCTCCTTGGTGCTGTGGGAGTCACTCCTTCATTCAGCCTGTGGCCTGGGCCAAACATGGCAGAGAGGGAGCCAGGGCCCAGTGCTCCACCTGGTGGGCGGGGGCAAAGAAGGACATTGTACCTCCTCACGTGGAGTAGGACAGGTGTGAAGATGGCGGTGATGATTGCAATTCTGGACCAACAGGGCTCATGTTAGGACAGGGTGACATCTTTCCCTAACCCAAGAATCCCCCAGTGGGAGGACTGAGCTCTGGGGAGAGGTACTAGGCTTGGTTTGGACTTATGCCTTCGGCCAATGCCCTCCCCTTAAGATGTGTGTGATTTGGATCTTAAATGACCCCTAAAACTCACATGTTGGAGGCTTGGTCTAGCTGGTGGCACTACTGGGAGAGGGTGGAAATGTTAGGAGGAGAGGCCAGTTGGAGGCAGTAGGTCACTGGGGTTGAGCCCCTGAAGGGGATATTGGGACCAACCGTGACCCCTTCCTCTCTCTCTTTTTGCTTCTTGGCCACCAAAAGGTGAGCAGCTTTGCTCCACTTGACCCTGCATGCCAGGACATTTGGCCTTGCCACAGGCCCAAAGTGATGGGGCCAAGTGACTACAGACTAAGACCTCCGACCACAAGCCTCCTTTAAAGTTGTTTATCTCAGGCATTTTGTCACAGTGATGGACAGATGACTAACATACAGGGGGAGTAATTCCAGTGTGAGGTGGAGACTGAAATAGGGTAAACCAAGGCCTGTGTCAGCTAGAGGTGGTGGGGAGGGGTTTGGTTACTCAGAAAACTCAAGAGCAGGAAAAATAAGAGCTAAACCCTGAGTTTGACTGAAAGCGGAGAAGCAGATGGAGGCTGTACATTTAGGTCCAATTAGAGAGCAAATCCAAGGGGCCTGGTGGGCACCATGAGAGCAGCCGTGATGGTAGAGGCCTGCATCAGGAGGGAGACTAAATTCTAGGGCAAAGTTGAGACCAGGGCTGACCCTTACTGTGTCTCCTTCTGCACCACGTGGGGCAGGCCAGCTGGTGCCTGAAAGCCACTGGCAATGTGCAGGGCCCTACTGGGGGAAGGTCACCCACAGGTCATCCAGGAGGCGTGCAGGGCTACAAGGACAAGTGGAAGAGAAATCTGCACCCAAGAAGGAAGGTCTGAGCCAGTGAGGAGACCTGTGGGTTGCCCTCAGAGGTGCCTCCAGCTCCGCGGTGGCTTTGGGCTGCCCTGAGGCTGACCGGAGGCCGTGGTGGCAGGATGAACACAAGCTCTGTTTGTCAGGGGTGGTCCTGGTTGTGCCTGTGCCAACATGAATAGATCACCTTTCAGTCTCAAAGACCCAGTTTGGACAGAAAGCATCTTGCCTGTATGACCGTGCCGTCCAAACCAAAGTCGGCCCTCCTTG
Organism: Marmota marmota marmota; assembly: GCF_001458135.2. Lineage (NCBI taxonomy): Eukaryota > Metazoa > Chordata > Mammalia > Rodentia > Sciuridae > Marmota > Marmota marmota. The sequence continues at coordinate 692,106 of NW_025999946.1, forward strand.
GTCCTGCTCGCCCGCCTGCCGCCAAGACTTTGTCTCCGAGGACCTCCCTGCCTTTTCACCCTGTGCCAATCTTGATTAGTTTTGTTGACCTCTGTGTTTCTGAGGCTCAGTTTTGTCCTTGGTTTGCAAAATGATCATCCAATTAATAACATTGTCTGTTTCCCAAGGAGACCCAAACTTTCTCTCTCTCTCTCTCTCTCTCTCCTTTATCTCTCTCTTTCTGCAACTCTCTCTCTTGTTCTTGCTATCTCTCTGTCTCTCTTGCTCTTCTCTCACTTTCTGTCTCTGTCGCTCTCACGGCCTCTCATCTCCATCTGTCTCCCATTTTTCTTCATCTGTCCATATGTCTGTCCACCTGTCCCTGTCTGGCTCTGTCTCTCTCCTGCTCCTGTCTGTCTCTCTCTGTCTCCCTCCCACTGCAGAAGTCTCTGGGGTAGAGGAAGCCAAAAGTCTACCTGGGACTGAGTGCAGTGACTTGTCTTTTTTCTCTTTCCTACCTCTTTTCATCTTGGTCCTGAAGACTCCTGGGGCTCCTCAGAATCGAACTCAGGATGGCCCTGAGCAGCAGGACAGAGGAAGAGAACTCGCCGGGAGGGAGAGGCCACAAGTCCACTTGAGCCCTAGGAAAGCATGTTCTCCTTCAGCTCTAGAAGCAGTTCTGGAACAGAAGTCTCCAAAAAGCAATGCAGCCTCCACGAAGAGAGCACTGGGCTGTCTGGAAGGCAGGCGGTAGAAATCCTGCTTTCTCTGGTGTTCAGATGGCCTGGGGAACTCCGCATTTGCTCAGGATTGTCATGAGGCCTGAACCCGGATCCCACTCAGTGTGTTTGGCAAACAGGGACATTTGGTCCAGAGAAGTTCTTAGAGGCCACAGATTCACCGCTCTCTTGAGACAGGATGCATTTGCCTTTCTAAAACTGACGGCCAGTGACCCAGGTGGCCTGAGAGGTAGTGATCTCCCCAGTCCTGGAGGAATGGGAGCAAACCTGCCTGGCTGCTGGGGGGAGGGGCAGGGGCTGTCCTAGTGGCAACAAAGCACAAGGCAGGGCTGGAGAATTGGCTTCCAAGGTCCCTCCCAGAAGTCCCCAGCACTGCCTCCTGCATTGTACTCTGCTAAGGCAGCCTGTTTCCTCCTGGATGAGTCAAGAGCCCGCCTGCTGTGGCCTCCTCACTGGGTGGAGTTCCCAGGGAGCCGCCAAGGCCCCCCACTCCCGCACAGGGTCATGGCTTTCACAGCCTCTGGGGTTGCCTCTTGCAGCCACCACCCTCCCGGAGCCAAGAACTGAATTAATTGGTTAAACAAGGAAAAGGCAAAAAATATACACATGTGCACACACACACAGACACACAAAGAGAGGGAGACTTAGTCTGGAATGAGAAATGCCGTCTTGCTCTGGCCTTTTATCATAAACCCAGGGAGATGAATATTCTGACCTAATAATCAAAACAAGCTGTAATTGCAAACAGACCCTCTCCAGGCTGCTCAGTATGGCCGGGAGAGAGGCCTGCTGAGCCCGCCAGCCCTCCTCCTACTCCCCGATCCATGCAGCAGTCCAGCGAGCACCATTTTTTCGGGCCTGGCAGGCGGGAGCCCTGCTCGCATTCTGCCCTCCCAGAGACCCCAGGCCTCCCTTTGCAGGGACCCCATACCAGCCTGAGACCACAGGAGTGGGGTTGTTGCTCCCACCCCCTCCCTGAGCCCATCTCCTCTTGGCTGGGGAAGAGGTTCTCCTGGGTGCGACCCCAGAGCTGGAAGATCTTCCTGTCCCCTCCCCAGCCCCCCCTCCTTTTTAATGTTTTGTTTCAGGCACACCCTCAGCTCAAATTTGCTTTGAAGGTCAGTAATTTCCAGTCCTTCTTTTCAAAACAATTGCACAGTTCTTCTGGGACCCAAATGTTGATTCTCTTCACCGAGGAATGAATCTCCCTCAAGAACAAATACATTCCAGAAATATCCATTTAGCATCTCCAGTGGGCCAGATATCCAGGAGGGGCCAAGGTGGACCAAACCTGGTCCTCATCCCCAGGGCACTGGCTCTGGTAGAAGCCCGGACAACGGTGCCACACTCACAATGGGACACACGGTGAGTTAGTGCTATTTGGGGGGTGGGAACCCCACCGGAGTCTTGCTTCCACTGGGTGGGGTCAAGCTCTTAAACTCAAGTGCTGAAGGAAGAGGTGGCTGCTGACGGACAGGGACCGTGGAGGCAGCATCTAGCAGATGGCTGGGACAGCCGAGGCAAAGGTGAAGAACCTGGACGAGTTGTGAGTCGTTTCGAAGATTGTCCCCGGTGGTTGCTGGGACTGGAACATCGGTCTGTGGCTCTAGGACGGAGGGGACTGCATAGGAAGATGATCCTGGGCAGGTAGAGGCATTGAGGTCACATCAGGATGGACTTCGAAGAGCTTGCTAAGGAGCTGGATTTCATCCCCAAAGGAATAAGGACCATTGGAGGGTTTGTAACAGGGCTGAGGTTTAGAGATGTCCCTTTGGTGATGGTGTTTGGAGAGGGAGGAAAGGAGGGAGAGGAGATGGAGAGGAAACCGTAGGAGGCTGATTAGGAAAGGGTCAAGTGTCCAGGTGAAGGGAAATGCTAGTCTGACTCAGAGCAGGGGCCGTGGGAAAGGTAAGGAAGAAGGAACTCTGGGGGCCCGCTTCTCTCCTGCTTTGCTTAGGAGTTGGGTGGGGTTGTTGAAAGACCATCAGGTTGATGACATGGGTGCTGAGGAGTTTTGAGATCAACATAATTTTTTTTTTTAAGGTTCTGGGGATTGAACCCAGGGGTGCTCTACCACTGAGCTACATGCCCAGCTCTTTTTGAGACAGAGTGTCACTCAGTTGCCCGGGCTGGCCTTGAACTTGTGAGTCTCCTGCCTCAGCCTCCTGAGCAGCTGAGATTACAGGTGCCACTGTGCCTGGCCCACTATCATTTGTGTGTATGTGTTCTCATTTTAAAATAATTTTAGATTCATAGGAAGTTGCAAAGACATGGTAGAGTGGGCCCTTCACCTAAGGTACCCCAGTGGTTATGGCTTGGGGAATTTGAGTACAGTAGCAGAAGAGTCCAGGTCAGTTTGACCATTGGGCCCATCCAGTCCCTGCCTGGAGAGCTGTGGGTCTTGGCCTACGCTTGGGTGGCATGAGCTCCGGCTTCTCCCATGGGTCCGCTTTCTGAAGTTGGTTCCAGTCCACTTCTTTCCTAGCACTGAGGGAAGTAGGCGAGACTGGCCAGATAGGGAGGCCTGGGGGTATCAGCCCTACCAGCAGCAGGCTTGGAACTAGTTGAGCAGCTTTTAGTTGGGAATCTGCAGGGTGGAGTGAGCTGTCCTGCATGAAGCTGTGTGAGGTGTGATGGGGTCCTTCCCTGGCTTCCATTCTGATCATTCTGGGACTGGGTGAACCTAGAAAGTGGCTCTGAGCTTCAACTTGCTTGGCCAAACTGGCTCTCCTCCCCACTTTCTACCAGATGAATCTGGAGGGACAGAGCTGCCTTTGGAAACTCCCACCCCAAATCCCAGATGGGCTCTGGAGTCTTGCTGGACTGTAATGCCATTGCCATAGGCGTCTGCAGCTGCCAGGGGCCACTTCGTCCCTCAGAAATAGGACGAAGCAACCTCAACCGTGCTGTGATGGGGCATCCTTGCACAGTCCCCCAGGGGTGACCTGCTCCCCAGCCTTGCCTGCCCAGCCCCTATACTCCCCAGAGGGGTGACCGCAGCCATGTCCCTCTAGCACCATGTCACCATCCTGTCTTTGAGTTCTTTACCGGGGAAGCCAGGAGAAAGGCCAGGGTGGGTCCTGAACTGGGACCCACAGGGCATCTGGCCCTTATCTGACCTACCTTTGACCTGCTCTGTGACTCCAGGTAAGTGACTAAGCCCTCCACTAGGAGTGATTATAACTGTGGCTAGGACCCACCAAAAGAAATGATTGACATCGTCACATTTTTTAAAGCAAAGTGCTGTGCATGTTAAAGCACCCTGGTCGACACATGCAATCCGTCGCTAATTCTCTCATAGTTTGATTTCTGCTGGTCCCTTTCTTACCCATGAAGGATAATTAATCATGAAACCAGTGGTAGAGATTCCACCACTCCCAAGTGCATGACAAGTGTCATTCCCAAAGTGAGCATTTTAGAGCAGACTTGACCAAGGCTGAGAGAGGCAGAGGAGACCCTTTATTCCACAATCATTCATATAGCTCCCGCCATGGGCATTTTGTTCAACTTGATGCTGGGGCTTTGGACTGAGCCCATCCTTACCTACATAGTCACGAGCCTACGTGGCATGGAAGAGGCTCTAGGCTTGGACTTCCAGCATCCAAGGCCAGCGTTCCCTTCCACGTGGTGCGCTGCTCTTTATAGACAAGTTCTCCTGAGGTGAGGTGGGTCTGGAAGGGCTGCTCCTGGATCTCTCTCTAAAGACACAGCAGAGTCGGTGTCTGTGGAAGGTCTCACTGGAGCCCGTGGCACTTACACAGGAAGGTCCTTGGGTGTGGTCTCTCTCAGGTGGTCTGGGGTACTACCTCTGTGGCCCATCTGGCACTGGGTACTTTGTACTCCCCCCACTCTGGTGACTGCTGTGACTCCCCAGGGCCTGTTGAATTGAGTCAGGCTCCTCAGTCCAGGAACGGTCCTCCTCAGCATACCTGCTGCCCTCTCCATTCTGCCCTCCTGTGCCATGGACTTCCTGCATATCCCCGGAAGCTCTCTACTTGGCCAGATGTGAAAGCCCACACCTCTCCTGAGGTCAGGCCTCTGCGCTGGTCTCGGTTCCTGACCTCTGCTCCAGGTAGACACTTGTTGGGATCTGAGAATCCATCCTTTGCCTGACTGGTGGGCACACTCCACTGTGGGACGTCTCTGAGTTGCATAAATGAGAAGGAGGAATGAGATACCCCAGCGGTAGGAAATGGAGCTTTCTGGGTTTTCTTAAAGAGTCTGAAAGGAAGCTTGGGTCATGGCTATATTTTACCATTTGTGTTTATCTCAGAATGGTATTTCCCTGCTAGGAGATGCATTTCATGAAGGCATATTCTAGAAGCTTGCTGGTGGGGTCCCAGTAGGATAGACACAGTGTGACCAAAGGGGACTGGTCACACTCTTCAATTACTGCAGAAATGAAGGCTATTGTCAAGGCCCATCTTTTCATGGAGTACCTCTGGGGTGCTGGGTGGGGCCACCTATCCTGAGAGTCCATAAAAGACCTCAGCAGGTCTTTGGTTTTCCTTGATAGGCCAAAGAGGAGAGTAAATGAGAAAAAACCCTGGTTTGTTTCCTTGGGTGTATCTGCTTCCCCTCCCCACCCGCCCTGCATCTCACTATCCTTGAGAATAGCCCAGAATGGTCTCTTTTAAAGGGAAAGCAGCATGCTGATACCCCAGTGGCTGGGGATTCTTGCACCTCGGTCCCTAGCTCATTGGTTCACTTGTTCCCTTACTCACTAACTCGCTCAGCCACTCCCAGGTTCAGCTGAGTGATCGCCACGTGCAGCCTCCCAGAGCGCAGCCTCCTCGGGCACCACAGTGCTGATCTCCCTGCCTCCACCTGTGTGGCCAGCCTCTGATCTAGCTCAGCTTCTGTTTAGGGCCCCGTCTACCCCTCCACCTTGGCAGCTCCAGCAGCCAGACCAGTTGCCCGGGTTGCAGTGACATTCCTGGTGGTACCGCAGAGGACTCCACCTCAGCTGCTTTTGCCAGTTCCTGGGAGGGCCCGTGGCTTCCCAGTGTCCCAGACCCATTAGTCACCCATCCCTGGAGCATCAGGTCATTCCAAGCAACACCTACAAGTGCATGCAGGGAGAGCTACATGGGGACTCTATTTCCTTGGTAACACCTTCTGGCCTCCAAACTCTGAGGGTCTCTCCCTCACCCTTCATTTCTGTACCCTTAATACCTGGATCTGGGGACCTACCATAGGCACTAGTTGACCCTGTGAACCAGGGCATTTGGGAAAGCACCTTGAGGAACATCCGGTTGAGCCTGGTCTTAAGGAGAGGTGGGAGTTTCCTAGGTGAATAAAGGTCTGTGATGAGCCAAGCCAGGGGAAGTAGCTGAGAACTGGGGAGCAGTGGGGTATCCCACGTGACTACAGGTAAGACGAGGACAGGCTGGAGCTAAGACACAGTGAGGTCAGCAGCAAAGAAATGGTAAGTCAGAGAATCTAGGGATGGAACCTGATTGGGGTCACGGGGCATTTTTAGAGAGGAAATGGGACCATTTTATTTAGGTCAGTTGCCATGGAGGTAAATAGAACATGGACTCAACTGGAGGGAGAACAGTAAACTAGGAGGATTTTAAGAGTGTTTAGAAGGCTGGTACAATCACCCCTTTAAAAATATAAATTTAATAAATCCCCAGATGGTGATGGAGGACCACGAAATTTATAGAGGTCATGTTGGAGAAAACAGTGGACTTTCAAATTATCCTGTTATTGACACAAAATCCAAGAGGCCACCTTCCCAGAGGACTGGTTTGAAATTCTTGTGGCAACACTCCTGTGTATTAAGCTCCACTTTTTTTTTTCTGTATCAAAAGCATTTGATTTCTTCATGGTGTGTCCACAGAGCCATCAGAAGATAATTATTCAGAAAAAAATAGTTAGTCTCCTGGCCTTGCTTATTAGATTGGCACATCGGCTTTCCTGGGTACAGGAGACATGTGATTTTTTTGTAAGGTGAAGCTGTATAGGATATTTGTCACACAATGATGTGCACACGTTTAGCATACCTTAGGGGCTCCAATGTTCACCAGGCATTTTTATGCATGTTAGACATGTCACGCTTTCCCCCGGAGCTCTGATCTGTTCTGAAGGCAGTGAATACCGGAGTGACGTCTCTATGGTCTATATGTATTGTTGGCATCTGATGTGAGACATTATCAATCAAGTTAAGGACACTGCAAACACATGCGCTCTCTCTCTGTCTCCCCCCTCCCTCTCCCTCCCTCATACACACACACACACACATACACACACACACCCCACAGGGAATGAAACTGGCTGATAATTTGACCTGTAACATATTATTGCTGGGAAAGGTTTTGAAGTCACCTAGGCCACCCCTCATGTTCAAGATAAGGTGACTCATGACGACCCAGACACGGGGAGGAACTTGCCTACTATTACTCAGCAAAGAAGAGGCCATGGGGGGCCTTGGACACACAGAGGCTCAATCCTATTCCAACAAGCACACAGCCAGAAAATCCCCTTGTAGTGAATGTGCCGCTAGGCTGTGCACGTCAGGAGGGCTGGGTTCTCTTCTGCAGGGTCCCAAGCTGGGACCCTGGTGCTGCTGGTGATGCTGCCTCTGCCACAATTCTTGTGTCATGAAAGGAGTGGGGCACATCCTCAGAATCATCTTTTATTTAGGCTGGCTTTCCTTCCGGTTCCTTTATTCCTAGTAGTTGGCAAAACGCATGGAATGAAAGCAATCCTCGAGAGTCTCTGAACCTGAAGTTCCTGCTGGTTTAACACCCCTGTGGGTCTGATGGGTGCGATTTCCTGAAGTTTGGGTCTTTGAAATCTGTTCTCATTGAACTCCTAAACATAAGCCTCTCATCTTTCTCCTTCCTCCTTCTCAGGAGAGAAATTATCATTCTCTGTTGGTGTTTAACCAACAGGACATCACAGAACACCTGCCGTTCAGGTCCACCTGGGGTGAACAGCCGCTGGGAGGCCGAGAAACATACGGTGGGCTTGACATGTGGTCAGCACTTGCTGACAAATGCCGTCAGTTCCTGGAAATCAAGAACTGCCTCTCACCATCCATTCATTTTCTAAACTACCAAGATGGAAGACAGTGCCATATCTCACATTGAAAGGCCACATTTTGTTTGCTTATGTCACAAGGTCACACTTTAACGCCTTTATGTGTAATAATTACATTAAGGTCTTTTTTGAGCATCCATGGAACTCTTATTATATAACAGACAAATGGTCCCACAGATACCTTCTTCTGAGTCCTGTCCTTGACTGTGTTCCTACATGTTCTGGCATGTTCTTTGTTTTGAGTTAGCCCAGGCAGCAATGACCGAGGTGAAGTCAAATAAACGGGCATCTGTACAGTCACCAGTGTCCTGGGTGTGTGTGTGACCTCATCCTTGATGCATTTGAGGGGCCACCCAAGGAGTAATATCAGTGGACTGGCCCTAGGGGGTGTGTGGGGAGGCCAGAGGCTAGGGCCACGGAGACCCCAGCAGAGCGTGTACACAGTGGTTAAAGTCGGGGAAATTTTGCCCCAGGGCACGCTTGGGAAAGCCTCTAGATATTTCTAATTGTCATGACTGGTGGGCGCTGTTGGCATCTAGTGGGTAGAAAACAGGGATGCTACTCAACATTGTTCCAGGTACAGAACAGCCCTCACAACAAGGATTTGTCCAGCTCCTGATATGAACTGTGTCCAGCTTGAGAGACCCTGATGCAGAGAAGAGAGGAGATCCCCAAAGATGGAGCTCAGAGAAACAACGACATTTAGGGGAGCAGGAAGTTTAAATATCCCCTGTTCCAGGGCACTCTTCTGCCGTCCTGGAGAGGTCCTTTGATCCCGTGCTGAGAAAATTACAAACAGCGCTGTGAGGTATGGCAGCCCTCATTGTGTACACAGAAGGAGGCAATTGAGTGTGTTCTCTTGAAGGATTCAGGAAGCGAGTAACGTGCTTTGGATGGTTTACATGTGCATGTGTTCCTTCTTCGGGTAGTGATGCAGGGTGTCTGGGCCACCTGAACCCTGAGGTCACTGCCAGCCCCTTTGTACCTCTGAGCTCTCCTCCCACTTCCCATCGCCTCACTTCCCTGTCCCCTCGGGGCTGTGAGGGCTCTTGTCCTGATTCCAGTGACCTTTGGTGCCTTTTCTCAGAACACACCCCAATTTATTGCCTATCTCATAAAAAGCAAAACTTGGGAGAGAGAAGATTGAGTTTGCTTCTCACAGAAGAATTTGATTTAGGGCCAAGAAGGTGGCAATTGCTGCAGAGTGGAGATCGGCTATTTTGGGAGTGCTGTGAATGATTTTTTCCCATCTCCAAATGACCTTACATATATTCTGTCTCTTGCCCGCCTCCCGGTCGGGATTGATGGGGGCTGCTGAGCCTGGGCTCTGGTGGGCCCTGATGCTGCTCCTAATAAATCCATCTGATGGACAGAGGAGCACAGTACTCGGCCATGGGAGCTGGAGGGGTGGCGGTAAACACATGGGGTTTGGGTGGGTTTCCAGCCCCCCAGTAGCCTCTGTGGTCACCAGTGCAATGCTAACGTGGTCAGATGGAGAATGTCCACTGTCCCAAAGGCTCTGCCTGATGGAGCAGGTAATGGGGTACCTTTGTCTGAGTGCATCAAGAGGCTGGCTCCTTCACTCTCCTAGCTCTTTGAATTCTTTTTCCCTACAGATGTCAACTCCTCAACTGTTCCCAAGGGCCACTGTCATCCTTGCCCCAGGACACCTGAAAGTGTCCCTGCTGGGGTTATCCAGATGCCCGGATAAACCATCCAAGAACTTGGGTTTGGATCTTGCAAAGTGGACCTCCCTAGGCAGATTTTTTTTGCACCAAGTCTCAACTTTTTAATCTGTAAAAAGAGGGTGACGCTAGTATAATCCACCTTCTAGGATTAGTAAGAGACCTCTTATCTTCCTGCCTGGGTTAATGGGCTACAGCTCTGCCTGCAATCACAATCTCCCAGAATGGAGGACCAGGGGGTTTTGATAAGGGGAACATTTTGATTTGGCTATATCCAAGTCCCTATGCTACAATTAAAGTCGTTGAGCTTTATTTCCAGGTAGTGCGCCCATCTGACATCCCCACCCCCACCCCGGACTCTCCTGCACCCCTGTGTCTTCTCTCCTATTCTGATCTCATCCCTGAATTCTGTTCTCACCCTCTACTTGTCCCCACCCCAAGAGTAGGGCTCTGTGACTGCTGTAGCACAGGTGACAGAAGGAGGGGATTAGCAATGGTCATTCCATGCCTTACGTGGTGACTATGAAGAAATAGCTGAGGGGCTGGGGTTGTGGCTCAGTGGTGGAGCACTTGCCTGCTATGTGTGAGTCACTGGGTTTGATTCTCAGCACCACATAAAAATTAAATAAATAAAATAAAGTTATTGTGCCTATCTGCAACTAAAATATTTTTAAAAAGAGAAATAGATGAATATCTAATGTTGGGTTTTTAGACTTTGCCAGAACATCTCCGCATCCACGTTTACATTACAATATGGAATCGAAAGCGGTCACCAGTGACTGGGGTCTGCAGGGCTCCTGGGGATGAGGATGGTGCTGTAATGGAGGGAGGTTCTGTCTTTAGGCCTAGAAGCTGCTTCTGAGAGAGTCCTGCAGGCCTGGGGATCTTGCAGGCTAACCCTGGACCACAGTGGACAAGGAGGCTGTGGGGCAGGAGCTGGCTGGGGGACAGGAGAAGTTCAGCCTCTTGAATCAGCTCATTGCCCTCTACTCCCAGGATTGAATGGGAGTCCGAACCTAGGGGGGACAGGGACTTTCCTTGGGACCCTTCCCTAAAGCAAGTGGGCTGCAAGGCCCTCTTCCCTAAAACTGCTGGGCAGGAATTGAGGACAGACACTGAGAGAGCCACTGGGCTGGGAACAGTGGAGACAGATGGAGCCCAGACCCCTTCCTTACTCAACAACTCCCGCTTCTCACCACAGCACCCCTCCACCCACTGGGCAGAGCGTCTCTCTTGTCACACACAATATGTCAATGTTCACATTTAAAAAAAATCTTCATGCTGTGGCTCTTACGGGGAAAATGAAGGCCTTTCATATTAAGGAAGAGGGAGGAGGATGCAGCATTTATGGTGCACCTGCTGCATACCTGGGACCATGGAGAGTGTTTCCCATGATTTCTGATACAATTCTAATAACAAGCACATCTTCCCTGGATTCTACTAACAGATGCCGAAACCATGACTTTTAAAAAGCGAGTAGCTTGTCCAGGATCCCTCAGGAAGTGAGACAAATGGGATGGAAGATCTCTGTCCTCTGGGACAGTCCATGTTTTGGAAGGGAGACTACACAGGAGCCCCCTGCACAGTCCCTCCCTGGCCATTCCTTAGTTCATTCATTCAGTCTGCAAATACTGGTTGAGCAGGTGTCTTAGCAGGCTGGGGGCTCTAACAATGAACAATATAGGCTCAAATCTTCTTCATGATACTTAAATTTTAATGGAAGGTGGGCAGGGAGGTCGGGATGAGCAATATAAAAAAAAAAGGCTGAACTATATGAGCTTTCTAATACCCCACCATTCTGACATATAAAAATGGCCATTTCATACAATTGAATGTAATAAGAAAAGTATACAGACAGCGATGTTATGGAGAAAAAAATAGCTGGAAAGGAGTGGAATAGGGATTCCTGGGTTAGAAGGGTCTTTCTTGCATAATCATCTGACTGTACCACCTTTTCCTCCATCAAAAAGTCCTTGTGTTAATTTGGGTGTAGTCATGCACATCTGTCATCCCAGTTACTCAGGAGGCTGAGGCAGGAGGATCTCAAGTTTGAGGGCAGCCTGAACAACTTAGTGAGACTCTGTCCAATAAATAAATAAGTAAGTAAATAAATAAATGTCAGTGTTGGGAAAGGAGCCCCACCTCCTTTCTGGGTCCTCAAGACTGCTCAGTATCTGGTCAGCTCCACCTCCGTCCCTCGGTCAGACCCAGAGCTCCAGGAACACAGCTGACTCCACTGACTGGGGCCTGATGCCATTGTCTGTGGCCCTTCAGGCCCAGCTGGAGTGGCCAATGCTCAGAAGGCCCGCCCGCCCTCTCGCAGACAGCTTTAATTGCTCCCTCCTCTGCACTCACCCGCCACTTCACTCCAGCACTCAGTGCGGCTCTGCTCTTCAGAAGATGCCGTGATTTATTCATGTGCCTTATTAGTGGCCCTATTCCCAGTGGCTGGTGCAGAGCCTGGCAGGCACCAAGGCTCCGGGCAGGTTGAGAGGCTGAACAGAAGGCAGGAAGAGAGGCTGTACGGAAGGCCCAGGGAGTGAGTGGTCCAGAAGGTGGGGACATCAGGAGGAGGTGAGCAGAGGCAGGCCTTGAGGAGGGAGAATTGCCCCAGGGAGGGAGCCAGTGAGGTCCACACCCATCCTGCCTTACCTGCGCACACCTGCTCACACCTGCTCCTGCCTGCTCATGCCAGTCTATGCTCAGCCAGCCCTCACCTGCCCACACCTGCCCATGCTTGCCTAGGCCCATCCTGCTTCCACCTGTCTATACCTTCCTATGCCCACACCTGTCTGTGCCTGCCCATGCCTGCCTATGTCTGTCCTGCCCTCCTCTGCTCACACTTGCCCTCACCTGCCCAGGCCCACACCTGTCCATACCTGCACACACCTGCCTATGCTCCACCTCCTCCTACCCCTTTGGCACCACTTCCTGTCCTCCAGCCGCATGGGGCTTACTTTTCCTAATGCCTCAAAGAATTTTGTCTTCATTTCACTCCCTGCTTCCTCCCAGAGCTACCCTTCAGCCTCTTTGGGGAGGTGTGCCCTGGTGTCCTGATGGAGGAGCTCGCCCTGCAGCGAGCACCTCGATGTCCAGATCTTCTCTTGCACTGCTCTTTACAGGTGTGAGGCTTGCCGGGCTGCTGTGAGCCGTGGATGAGTGAATGGGTCGGACAGATCAGCTGGCAGTGACCTTGGGCAGGCTTCTCTCTCATCCTCAGTCATCTCCCCTGTAAAATGGGAATGGTAATTATCCTGGCCTCTTACAGGAACAGCACACGTGGTGGGTCAGCACAGAGTGGGGTAGCAATTGCTCAGTGAGGCTGGGCTCATTGCCATGGGTGTTCTTCCCTCCAGGGGGCTCCAGGAGCATAGCCCCCCCCCCCCCCAGGGTCTGGTTCTCTGCCTGGCACACAGAGGAAGCCCAACGGCAGCTGTCAGCAAGCAGTTCCAGGAGGAAGCGGGGTGGGCAGAGACTTGCCGCAGGGGAAAGTGCAGAGAGGAGCCCGGTGTGACAGCAGCACGTGGGACAATGCAGATCTTGCCGGCTCGAGGGGCAGGGTGAGGCCTCTGTGAGCTGAAGACCAATCTCTACTCTGGACACGTTGATGAGCGACTCTCCGCCCATCAGGGAGCAAGGTTGCCGGAGAAACCAGAGAGGCCCGAGCCCACATTTGGCCTCTTGCCGAAGTGCTTTTCTCTGTGAGATTATATATTCTGGGCCACGTCCCTCCCATCGACACTTCCTCCCTCACTTTACTCCTTTTCTTACTCCTCCATCATAAAAGTCTCTAGAAACAGGTTTTGTTCAAAGTGAATGAGGCAATAAATTCTCTGTTTCTGACAGGCCGACAAGAGAGAGAAATTCTGCAAAGGAGCCAGAGCACCGCTCTCTTGCCCTGTGGAGTTTCAGCTGATGTTAAGGTCTGTCCAGGGAAGAGGGGACTCTGTGAGGGAGGAAGAAGAGGAGACAACGTGGAGATCCTGAGGCCACCTGGGGAACTTTCTTTCAGGTGGCCAGTTACCACGCCCAGGGGACCTCAGGTCTATCTATTGCTACAGCTTTGGCTGGGTGATATGGCTCCTTAACTAACTGAGAGGCTGGGTGGGATGGGCTTCATTCATTCATTCATTCATTCATTCATTCATTCATTCATTCATTCGATCACCCATCCTCAGCAGTTTCCTAGCATGCGGGAGAGGAATCTAAATCCCCTCAAGTATTACCTTCTTTAAGAGGCCTTCTCACAAAGGGCCGAGAACACTTGCAATTCGAGTCATAGCAAAAGATTGATTTCCCTGGTAAATCAAGAGCTCCTACAAATCATTAGGAAAAATAAACAACCTAATAGGAAATCCGACCAAAGGATGTGGACAAGCAGCTCACAAAAGGGAATACCAATGGCACAACGGCCAGGTACCTGGAAAGGAAGACTCCTGCTTACACCTGATGAGTGCTGAGGGTGGAAATGTCACGATTTGCAGTCCCCCACTCCACCCCCAGAAAATCCAAGACTTCTGGGGAAGGTGGGACACATGCACGTTGCTAGAGGTGTGCAGAGGAACAAACGCTATGGACAGCAATCCGAACCAGTGCCCCAGCAGGTGCTTTGGCAATATCTCAGCACTATGTGTGTACCCGGCCTGCACCCAGCAGACCCACCTCTGGAAATTATTCTCACCTCTGTGTGTACCAGATTATTGCACATGTACAAGACTTTTCAGTGAAGCATTTTCTATATCACTGAAGGAAGGAATTAAGGCTAAATGTCTATAACTAGGGAGTTGGTTAAATTATTTACTGTATTTGGCTAAATAATTCACATAGTACTCAGTACACTACAATTTTTTTTTTAAAGAGTAGCAGGATGTATCTTTAGGCACCAAGATGGGCTGAGCTTCAAGATGCACTTTTTTTGTGTGTGCAAAGAGCAAGACACAGAACAGAAAGGAATGTGAACGATGCTGCTATTTGTACAAAGGTGAAGAAAGTGAATCCGTGCACACTCACAGGCATAGACGTGCATTGGCTTCTCTAACTTTCCCTCTGGAAGGACAAAGATCTGTAGACAATGGCTGTCTTGGGGAGCCGCGCCAAGACCTGGAGCTGGAGGCGTGAGTAGGGAGGGGGACATTTGACTCTATATAGCCCTTTGTGCATCTTGGATTTTGGCTTGTGTGAATGTGTTTATTACCGACTCAAAAAAATAAATATCATTCACATTTTTTTTTTAAGAGAGAGAATCCAAGGAGGGTGACTGAGAACTGGGGAATGAGGAGGTGAGGGATAGAAGAAAAGCAAGTATCTGCAGGGGCCAGCACCCTGAGAGATTGGGGCACAATCTGGGGACCCTGGATGAGGTACAGTTGGAGTGTAGCTTTGGGGAGTCTTGGGAAGATGGCTGGTGAGGAACAAGGGGAGGGGTGAAGATGGATTTGTGTATGTTAAAGACTTTGGATTTCACTACAGGGACCAGGGAGGGCTTTAAGTACAAACAGCACAGGGTCGGGCTATACTTTAGGAAAACCCCTGGAAGTGATATGGGAATGCTCTGGGGAGAGCAAATGTAATGCGTGCCTGTTGTCTGTCCTGCTTTCTTGTCATATGCTCATGTCATCTTTAGTAATTCCAAAAGAAAGCCGAAACTAACTCTATAACACAAGGGAAACTGAGGCTCGGGAAAGTTAAGTAACCGGTCTAAGCTCTTGCAACCTGGGGACTAGGCTTCAAACTCAAGTCTGTGTGTCTTCAGAACCTGGGCTCTGAAGATAGCCCCATGGTGGACGGACTTTTAGTTACAGGGCTGTGTGCCCCGTGTGTGCTTATAGTCTGGGAATCTTAACTGATGTGGCCAAGCACCGTGTCATCCCTCCAATAGCAGGAGTATGGTCTGTAGGTTGATGGGTGCAAGTGCATCTGGTCTTGGCAACTAGCTTCCACCAACTTCTGCCCTTCTGCCCTCTGCAAACTTCTGCCCTCCCCCTCCGCCCCGGTGGGCTAGCGTCATGGGATACATAAGCCCCCGATCTTAGCCTTTGGGGAAAAAAAAACAGCCAACTTTTTTATGGCCCGTTTTCCTCTTTAAGGACATATGGAAGGTCAGAGGCAGGCTTCCTACAGGAGGTGACAGGAAGGGTCAGAGGAGGTTTCCTCTGGAAAGGGTCTGGGGGAGATACATTTGGCTCTAATTACACCAGGGCTTCTAAATTTCCTGGTCATTTGGTTTACATTTTCCTGCCGTCTCTTTGCATGCATTTTTCTACAACTCTCATTTTTAAACTGTGCTATGGGAGAGACTCCAACAGGCCCCGATTCACCTCAGGCCACCTGGATTGTCAAAGACAGAATCAGCTCTCACACCCTTGCCTTGGATTCCAGATATTTCCACGACAGCATGCTCTCTTCCTTACCATGTCAGTATGGGTGTATCCGATTTCTCATGAACACCCATACATGGCTTCTGATTTCTCCACAGTCATTTAACAATCTGGCTCTGCGTGTTACGATTCTGGCCCTCCCTGCTTGTGTACTGGTGTTGGACCTTCAGATACTGGCCCTGGAGTCATGGGGGACTTCTACGGGTTGGACCCCAATAGCCAGGGCATGATTCGGCCACTGCTGTGAAGGATGATCACAGGCTAGTTTAATGAAGAACTGGCGGCGGGTGACCGAGAGAAGAGGGGTGCAGAGTCTATGGGACGCTGATGAGGTTGGTTGAGGAATCTGGGCTTCTGGGGAAGACTCAGGCTCCCAGTATGAGTGGTCTGTGCAGGACACTGGTAGGGGACTTGGTGAGGCGGGACTGAGTTCCAGATTGGCTGTCTCCTCAAATGATCATGGGACTATCCTTGGCAAGGGATAGAAGGGTTTAAGTCTCCCTCTAGACTCCTGGGGCTCATTCCTGACTTTTCCTAGTGTGTCACCATGGATCACAGCTCAGTTCTGCCACTAACTTATTCTGTGACCTTGGGCAAGTCACATGAACTTTGTGGGCCTGAAGTTTTTCACGTGCACAATCGAAATAAATAATGGTTGTTTTTCCCAACTTCATAGCATTTTGGGGAGGAGCAAATTGATAAATGGATGAGATACAGTTTGGAAATTGTAAAGCACCCTACAAGGACTGGAAATGACACTGATGATCAGAGCCACCCCTGTGATGGACACCACCTTCAACAGCATGGCTGCACCCAACCACTCTCTGCCTCCCTTTTTTAATGATAATAGTAAGGTCCTCTCCCATGTTTTAAACCCTTTAGCTGAAAATCCCTTATTGCTCCTCAAATTCTAGTTAATTGTTTGGTAATTAATTTGCAGTGCTGGGTGTTGAGCTCAGGGTCTCCTGTCTGCCAGGCCAACCCTCTACCATTGAGCTACACCCCAGCTATTTTTTTCTAATTCTAAAAGTTCTTTGTAAAATGTTCAAGAAATATTTTGCTTAAAAGAAAAAAAATATTAAATATTTCTGGCTTTGACATTGTTATCATATGATTTTGGGAAGTTCCATTTTTCATCTCTGTGTTCTCTGACCCCCCAACCCCGTAGCATCTAGGTCAAGGCCAGTGAACGTCTAAGAGAGACTACCTCTGTTCCACCTGGTGGGCCTCACTGGGGGAATCCAACAATCCTTCCTGCTGAGCTCCCTTTAGAATCCTTCTCAACACAGCCTCCAGAAGACTCTTTGTATTTGGGACAGGACAGGGTGAGTACCGACGGACATTCTCTGGCTCCTCAGAGGAGAGGTGCCAAGGGCTCAGGAGAGCTTGGAGAGCCCCTCAACCCATCCCAGTGCCTAGGGAATTCCCTTTCTTCTCCTCCTAGGATCTCAAGTCCTGTAAGGCAGATGTGGCTTCCACGGGGAGTTCTCAGAACATTTCGAGAAATTAAAAAAAAAAAATTAAAAGGAATGAATCTTGCAAAGTCAATGGAATGTGAGCAAGTGACTTAATAAAATCACACCCACACAAATGCTTGTGCTCCTTTTTCATCTCAACATGAAACTGGGTGGGGCTGAATATTTCCGAGGCTCCGGCTTCCAAAGAACATACAGGGAGCCGACTGGGTCAGCGACCCACTCTACTTTCTCATGTCCCCGGAATGCGAATTAGCATGGTTCTCCATTTTACCGATGAGAAAACTGAGACCTAGAGGAAGGAAGTCAGCTGTCTGAGGTCATTTGGCCTGTGACAAAGCAAGGACCTCGGTTTGGTTCTGAGGTTCCCACTTTCCTGGTCAACTTACATGACATGTCAATTGAAGGTCCCCACAATTTGGAATCTTTCTATGAAGTGAAGAAGGGATTTGAGGTTGGGAAAAGGTCTCAGTGCTGTTGCGCTTGCCACCATCCCTGTGTCCCTTTCTGGGTTAGACACGAGAACTTTTCCTCGGCTGTGAAAGGAAGAGCTGGGCAGGGAGCCAGGAGATCGGATTCTGGTCCAGCTAGGAACTTCTGCCCCCTGAACTTAGGTTCCTTCATAGAGCTTTGAGAGGACCCTGTTGGCAGCCCAATCACAGAGATCAGAGTTTGGCTTGGGGGGCTGGGGAGGTGGCTCAGTGGTACAGCGCTTGCATAGCATGGCTCAGGTCCTGGGTTCCATGCCCAGCACTGAAAAAAAAAAAAAAAAAGGGACAAACCAGAGGGTGGCTTCTAGAGCCATCTGCCTGGGTTCTTTCCCTAACATTGCCACCTATAGCTGTGAAGCCTTTAACTTCTCTGTGCCTCCTGGTTAACGGAGGTAATAATACTCCATATTTCATAGAGTTGCTTTGAGCATTGAATGAAGAACCACAGGAGTGCCAGTTTGAATGCTCAGTAAGTTTGAGTTGATGGTGGAATTGACCCTGAATCTCAGGGTTTGGGGCTATGCCGTGAGAAGTTAGGGGGTGATGGGCATGATGGCCTCTGTAGATTTCATTGTGATGCACCTAGCTGGGGTTTACGCTGGGTCCTCTTCTTTGAAGAAGTGGCTCACCTTCCAATGTCTAGTCCAAGTTCAGCAACTTCAACTCCTCTTCCAGGAAGCCCTCCTGGATGGGTGGACAGGCCAGCATGCTCCTGGCTGCCGGCTCCCAGCCCCCACTGCCATGCCACCCTTTGGCCTCAGACAAAGCGGGCACCAGCAGCGGCAGCAGCCGGGCCAGCTCGGTGGCTTTCATGAGGCTGGGGCTCCCGGGAGCCTGGGCTGGGCTGGTCTGCTTTGAATGCTATTTGCATTGCAATAGGCGAGCCTGGCCTTCAATACAGGCCCCTTCTCTTTTGACAGAACAGCCTCACAATCGCCTATTGACCGGGCACCTGTTCCTGCCCCAGACATTATGCAAATGCCGGCCAGGAGCGAAGCCGCCAGCCCCCCGGGCCATTGTGCATTGAACCCTGATGGCGCCCTGCCAGCTCCCAGCCGGCCTTTGTTCCCGGCTGCACTGCGCCACCCCCCGCCACTGCCTCCCGCCCGCCCGCCCGAGGTGCCCCGCCGAGGAGCCACCCGCTCCCAGCTACTTGGGTCCTTGCACCTGAAGAAAAGCCTGGCGAGCCGGAGGCTGGGCCCAGCTGAGGCAGAGCTGGGGGCCTGGAGGAGGCAGCCAGCGCCGGCCTGTGCCCTGCACGGCCCGTCCCCGGGGACCAATGAGAGGGGCCTGGCAGGCGGAGGAGGGGGCAGCCGAGCCACCGTGCCACCTGGGGGAGGGGAGATTATAATAATCACTCTCACATCTGCTGAGGGCCTTCCAGCGCAAAGCCCTCTCACGGCGGGTCTCCCTGCGAGCCACACCTGCCCCTCGAGGAGGTGGGCCGGCTGGATTGTCGCCTTTCACACAGGGGGGATTTTGGCCTCCTGGGGGGAGCTGGCTGATGGGGGGGAGTCAGGGCCACTCCAACCCAGGGCTGTGGACATCTCTGCCTCCCCGCTTTTTGCGCACAGAGCTTCCTATAGCCCACCTGTCCTTCCGTGTGGCTGTGACTCCTCTGAGTCACCATATCATGCCCTGCACTGGGTGGCTCCGCCCTGCCAGGTTTTCAGAACCTGATCCCAGCATCGGCAGCATCAACATCACCTGGCACCTGTCCAAGTGCCAGCCCCTGGGCCCCAGGCAGACCTGTCCAACCAGAAGGTCCAGGATGGCCCCCTCTCCCTAACTGGACCAGCTTCCAGGTGTTCTGAGGCTCAGTCCAGGGTGAGGACCACCAGTCCTGGCCTCCATTTCCACTCCCCCACCCAATGCCTGGCTGACACTGTTTCAGCCCCCATAGCTGGGTTCCTCCTCCCATTGGACCCCTGTCCCCACCCTGCTTTTGTTGAGGGTAGTAAACTTTATTAAGCACCTGCCTGGTTCTAGGCTTAGGGCGTCCAATAAATGAGACCCACTTTGGAGCAACTCGGTGTAGGTAATTTTTCATTTGACTATTTCAAAGCAGGATGCTAAGGCTTGGACAGAGCTGAGTGAGGATGGTGTGGGGAAGATGCACCAAGAAGGGGTACTTAAGACAGTTTGGGGGACTCCAGGATGGGGCCTGCCTCGGGTGTGAAAGAAGAGCATGAACAGACATTGAGGAGAAACTCAAATAATTTCAGAATAAAAGGCTATCGCCACTGTGGGCTCAGGAACCCAGAGAAGGCCCCTGCTCTATGTGTTATAGGCAAGTTTAGGTCCGGTGGTAAAGAAGGAAGGAGGAGAAGTGACGCCGAGGTCACCAGCGTGGTCCAGAGGGCTTGTCATGATTTTTACTCCAACTGGTTAAATGTAGAATCCACTGGCTGCTTTGGATCAAGAAGAAAGCAAGTGGGAGGCTGAGGCAGGAAGACTGAGGGTTCAAAAACCCGCCTTGGCTGCTTAGTGAGGCCCTAAGTAACTTAGTGAGATCCTAACTCTAAATAATAATAAAAAACCCATATAATCAATATATATATGGGCTGGGGATGTGGCCCAATGGTCAAGTGTCCCTGGATTCAATCCTTGGTACCACCCCCCCCCCCAAAAAAAAAATAAGCGAGGCAAAACTAGGAGGGACCATCAGGTTTCCCTCTGTGTGGCTGGTAGAGCAGCCCAAGGCCAGCTGGAGGGTGCTGTTAAGACATCTGTGAAGTCTGCTTTGGCAGGGGCACAGTTCAGAGGCTCCCTAAGAAGGAGCCTTCTTGCTCCTGTGGCCCCAACCTGCAGCTGTCACCCCTTGAACCTAGCCCAGGCACCTCTGCCTCACGGTCTTGCTACAAAGCAGCCACCAGGATGGGGCATCAGAGAAAGAGTAAAGCAAGTCCCCGGCATGACCCTGGGCGCCATCCAAGGTGCCCCTCGCCAGGCCTTTGGCCCTGGCAATCTTTCACCCGTTGCCAAAGTGCTTTAAAGAGTTTGGCCCAAAGCAGGGAAATCTGATCTCATGAGAGGCCAGGGCGAGGTTTCCTGAGCCAAGTGTTGTCTGTCTCACAATTTGTCTTCCTCAAGGGCTGTCAGGGTGCCGTTCGCCTAAAAGACAAAATGGAAAGAAAAGTCAATAAAGTCAGTCACCTCCCCAGCCACACTCCTTAGCGTGGCATTCAAGGCCCTCTGGGGTCTGGCCTCAGAGGCCTCTCCTGCATGCCCTGTCCTGGTCTCACCACTTTGTCCTCCTGCCACACCTTTGAGGTTCTGTGGGGCAGGTCCCTCTGCCTGGAGGACATTACCGTTTGAACTCTCCTTCCCTCTGGGCTCATTGGATGAACTTCTCCTCAAGCTCATAGACTCCCCCTGTGTGTCCCTTCCACTGCGGTGACTACTTTTTTTTTTTTTTGGCGGGGGGAATATTGGGGATTGGACTCAGGGGCACTCGACCCCTGAGCCACATCCCCAGCCCTATTTTGTATTTTTATTAGAAAAGGGTCTCCCTGAGTTGCTTAGTGCATTGCTTTTCCTGAGGCTGCCTTTGAACTTGCAATCTTCCTGCCTCAGCCTCCTGAATGGCTGGGATGACAGGTGTGCGCCACTGCGCCCTGCTCTGGTGACTTCTTATTCTACTCTAGTAGAGAAGTATGTAGTGAGTACCTGCCTGGGACCAGTGTCAGGCTCTGGGAGTCAGGTGATGTGCCCCTCTCCCAATGAACTTCCAGTCCAGGGACCAAAACAGTAATATGTAATGGGCCTGCATGAGGGTCCAGGTGGGTGTGGGGTGGAGGATGGAATTTAGGGTGTAGAGTGGACACCACTGGCAGGTGGTTCAGCTGGGAGGGGCATAAAGGAGGGAGGAACTAGGAGGGACCATCAGGTTTCCCCTGTGTGGCTGGTAGAGTAGCTCCTGAGAAGGGGGACGTAGAGAATCGTGATGGGACCATATGGTAAGAGGAGGAGTCAGGTGCTGGCTGGAGGTCACATTGTCCTGTTGCCCTGGCTCAGGTAGAAAGTGGTGCCCACCAGAAGATCTGAGAGGTCTGTGTTCAGGGAGGGTCTGAGCTGACACCTCCAATGAGCGCCTGTGTCCTGAGGTGGGGTCTCCTGCGCCCTGGATGGAGGCATGGGCAGCACTGCTCTGCCTCTGATGTCACCATCACCCCTCCTCTCTGTCCTCATGGCACTGGTCTGACAGCTCCACCAGCATCAGGAACAATGGAGGCGGGGGAGGAGGTGGCCACCTCCTAGTTCCTGGGTGTGGTGACTTAAGACTCCTCTGCAGCCTCAGCTTGTGTGGCTCACGTCTCTGCTGGTGTCTCTGACGAAATGTCTAAGCAGCACCTTTGGGGACATAAATGGCCTGTGAAGGAGCCACCAGCTGCCAGCACCGCGATCTCCAGTGAATCCAGAACTGCCCTGGCAGGAGGCATTGCTGACCCCCTTCCTCAATTTCAGAGGAGGAAACCGAGGCTCAGGAAGGAGCAGTGGTGTGTTCTGATCATGTCTTGATGTTGTCACTGGTGAAGAGGTGACTCTGTAAGAGGGTGCCTAGGAGTCCCCAAGAAAGGGGCTAACTTCACTCAGGAGTTTTTGACGTATATGATGGAAAAGAATTTCAGCACATGTCAGTAGTGGCACGGACAGAGATTTATTTACAAAAGCAGATGTACACGTCGGCCATCTCAAGAGAGGCACATTTTGGGGTTCCGGGCTCCTCCTTTAAAGGACACTTGATGAGGAGTAGGCATGGGAACATATGTAGGAATGATGTCAGTCTGGTGATCTCAAGATGGTTTATGGTGGTCTGGTCATTCTCAGGATCCCTAGGTTGACATGGTCTTCATTATCTGATCAATAGATAGCTCTGGAAAATGCCCTACATTATAGGTTCCTTCAAATATGCTGTCTCTTTTTGCTGAATCTGTTTATTCTTGGGCTAACTAATAGTGCACAGGGTAATTATCATGCGAGTGAATTTATAGTTAACTTTAAGATTTACAAATTTCCCAGAAACCTGAGAGTGATAGCCTTGGAAAAGGTGGACCCTTAAAGTAAGAGTGCATTTCCTTCTCTCGGTGTCTCCTTTCTACCTATTTCTCTTTTTTCTTCTTTCCTTTCTCAATATTAGAGCATCAGGGACACATTAAGAGGGTGAAAGACAAAGACCTAATGTAGTCGAGAGGGGAAGGGGATGCATCCCAGGTAGGAAGTAACTCACCTGGGCTTGCACAGTGGACACCTGGGTCAGTGCCTGTTCTGTTGCTTGGTCCTTTCCTCTGGGAGCACATAGGTCCCTGGCGTGCACAGACTTCTGACCATCAGGAGAAAGGGCTCAGTCGGGCCTTGGCAGATGCCAGGCCCAGACATCCCATCTGCCTGAGCACTTGAGAGAATGTTCTAGTCTCTCCAGTTTGTTGACCCACATGACCAAGTGCCTGCTGGAGGCCAGTTTGGAATGTGCTCTGGGGCAAGTTATCCTGGTGAATTCTCCTCCACTTTATTTCTCTACCACTGAGCCTAGTTCCTAATATACCCAGCAAATAGAGAGTGGCCCTGGCTTTGATGCCTCAGGGGCTCAGGGTGCTCTCCTGCCACACCTAGCTTTGGGAAGCAGGGTGCTAGGATCTCCTCCATCCTCAGATTTGCTTCCCCTGCCCCCCTGAGGGGTCTCCCTGTTGAATTTACTTCCACCTGGCCTAGTGAGTGGGCCAAGCCAGCCCTAGGTTGGTTGACCTCCAACTAAGACTTGGTCCTACCACCATGTCACCAAGAGACCCTGCCCAGTGGCGTGACATTATATATATTCTCAACAGTTGCTGTTAGCTGTAGACGCCCCTCCTCCTGCCTCCCGCCGTCCACGGCTGTAGAAAACGACTTTCTCTTCGTGGCTTTGTGAAAGGTTCCTTGGGAATTGTGATCCAGGCTTTCCTGTCCTGGGTCATCAGCCCCTGATTTACAATCTAGAGAAATTGTGTTTTCTTTGTGAATCAAGAGTGGGTTGAGGATAATGCAGCTGGAGCCCCTTCCTCAGCTGTCACAGGATAAAACCACAGGGCTGAATGGGCTCTCCTAAGACTCTTGGAAGGTGGCTTACAGCCAACAGGGAACCTGTGGGCCTGCAGCCTCGCTGGCCTTTGTCCGTTGAGGGCTTCTCCCCTCCTCTTCCAAGGCTCTCGGTTTTCTAAGGGCCCCTGCTGCTTTCCTCCCCTCTGGATGGCTGGTCCGCCCTCCTGCCTGCTCTGAAGCCTCCAAGGACCCTCAGGGTATCTTTGCTTTCTCACCCAGACTAAGCCCTTTAATGAAGGGCCACTCTGTGCTGGGCCAAGGCATTTTAATGCTTTTCTCTCTCTCTCTCCCTCTTTTGAATTTTTTTTTCTACCCCCATCTTAACCTCTTGGTTTTATCATCCCATTTTACGAAAGAACAAACTGAGGCGTTGTTGTGAAGTGACCAGCCCGGGGCTATGAGTCGGTGACGATGGAGCTGCAGTCAGGACCAGGTCTTCTGCTCTCTGATCTTGTCCCTCTTTAATCTCCTCAAAATCTTTTATTCCATTCTACAGTCTCAAACAAGGGCCCCAGAATGGCTGGCACAGCTGTGTCTGATGCACTTGTATTTCTTTTCCGCCACAAGTGTCTGAAATGTTTTCTCTCAGTTCTCAGCACGGAAGAAGTGGGTGGAGGCACGGGGTGGGGGGCTGGTGGGGAAAGCCATTCCTGCTGAGCACAAACTGGACAGATTGTCCCATGTAACAGACTCCACATTGGGTGGTGCCCTCTAGTCTGGCTGCAGTGCTCAGGGAATATTCTGGAAGCAGTATAGTCTGAGCGCAGCCCGGGTTTGAATTCTGGCCCTATATATATAGCTTTGGGGCTCTGGGCAAATTTCAAAATCTCTCTGTGCCTCGGTTTTCTCATCTATCGGATAGCAATACTTCTAGAAGCTCTGCCGTTGCGGACTGAGTCAGTTTACCCATGTCGAAGGCACGGACCTGGTTCTGGAGAGGCTTTGATTAGTGGCAGTAGCATGGCATGCACTGGGCCTGAGGAGGGGACGGGGTGGTTCTTCTGGCCTTCTTTGTATTGCTCCTACCATGAGGCTCAGGGCCTGGGACCCAGATGGGCAGCTGTGGCCTTGGGAATCCCGTCTCTCCCATCCTGCCCTGCCCTGCATGGCTGCCACAGTGGGTACACGGGAGCCTCTTTCTGTGCCTTTGATTCCTGGGAACCAGATGAGGAATACACACGAGGCTCTGAAAATTCTGAGATAATGTTAGCCAGACCCAGGCTCGAGGCTGCCCTTGCTGCAATGGATTCCAAGTGGGACGCAGAGCCCAGTGCTTAGGAGTAGCCAAGCCGTGTGGAAATGTGACTGGAGCCAACATGAAACACGGCCTGAGATGCTCAAGACGCAGGGTCCAGGTTGGTGCTTGAGGGGAGGAGGAGGAAGAGGAGGAGGAGGAGGGGGATGGGAGGCCGGGGAGGATGGGAATGGGGAGTCAGTAGCAGGTACTTCTGCCTACCTGGATGTCCCCTGCAGGTGTGGGTGGTTTAGGTACCCTGGAGGCCATCAGGCCCAGGTAGGAAGGGACTTTGCAGTCACAGCCGGGAGCGGGTTTGTGGTAGGTGCTGGAGTGAACTTCTTCCTGTTCTGGGAGCTCATTCTAGCTTTCTTTCAGGAAGCCATGGGGGAGAGGAGGAAGACTAGGGGCAGGGAGCATCCCCAAGCTGCTGTCACCACCCAGGCAGGAGGGGACAGCAGCTTGGGCCAGGGTGTTGGCTGTGTGGATGGAAGGGGACAGACACATTTAAGAATCATTTTGCGCTTTGTGATGGAGTGAACATGTCAGCGATGGAAAGGAAGAGAGAGGGCTCGAGGGTAACACCTTTCTCTAATGTTCTTGCCCAGGGGTGCGCAAGCCCTTCTCATACACCTCCCTGATGGGGAGCTCACCACTGGGTTGTTTAGGAAGGGGACAAAATGGACATCCCTATTCTCAGAGTCCAAAGTCTGAGATGTTCCAAAACCTGACACATTTTGAGTGCTGATGTGGCATCTCAGAGGAATATTCCACACCCGACCTCGTAAAAGCTCACAGTGAGAACACTCGTGCAGGCCGGGCAGGGTGGCAACCAGGCCTGTGATCTGCCTCTTGGGAGGCTGGGGCAGAGGTTTGAAAGTTTGAGGCCAGCCTCAGTGACTTAGCAAGAGCCTGTCTCAAAATGACATTCAAAGAAAGAGAGGGAAGGAAGGAGGGAAGGAAGGAAGGAAGGAAGGAAGGAAGGAAGGGAGGAAAGGCTGGGATGTAGCTCAGTGGTGGAGCACTTACCTAACACGTGCGAGGCCCTGATTCAGTCTCTAGTGCCACACAAACAAACACACACCCCCAACCCCCCAAACAAACAAACAGAACACAGGTGCACTAAAAATATTGTATAAAATCACCTCCAGATTGTGTGTTTAAAGAATGTTTGAGAAACCTAAATGAACTTCATGTATAGACTTGGGTCTCGTCCCCAAGACATCTCAATATTTATATGCAAACATTCCCAAATCTGAAAAAAAAAAAAAATCGGTAACCTGGAACATGTCTGGGCGCAAGGGTTTTGGGTACGGGCTACTGAGCTTGTACTTACTCTGGTTTCAGTCTGTCTGCATGTGGTCCATGGGTGCACACGCCACCACAGACCTCACCCAGGAGCAGCCACCCAGCTCAGAGGCAGTGTGGCCTTCTATGCTCTCTTTTCACTGTCTCCACACTTTGTTGTCTTGGTGTCACGTGGGTGTCCTCGGACTTCTCCGTCTACTTTGGACATTCCATCCCCCTGTATTCTATCTTTGGTGAATAAGAATACCCGATAATGCATTTGCAAAAGAGAGTCACAACCGTCGCATTGAGTGCGGTAG
Source organism: Marmota marmota marmota (assembly GCF_001458135.2). Taxonomy (NCBI): domain Eukaryota; kingdom Metazoa; phylum Chordata; class Mammalia; order Rodentia; family Sciuridae; genus Marmota; species Marmota marmota. Next base: position 718,819 of record NW_025999946.1, read on the forward strand.
CCCCATGGCCCTGCACAGCCTATTGTCCTCTGGGAGAGAGTAAGAGGAAGTCAAGTTATAATTTAGAAAGTCTCTAAGCTCACCAGTGTCAAGATGCTCAGGAAGAGAGTCATTTGTCCATGGTGGCACATTCATAGAAATGTACCCGCGGAGACTGAGCTGCTCCTAAGCACCAGTGGACAGAGGAGGCGGCCAGTGTGGCAATCCAGAGCCTGTAGGTCACGATTGAGGAGATGAGGGTCAGGTCAGGGCTGGGGAAAGTGGCTTTCCTGGGATTTGGTCCAGAGCCTGGTTGAGGGGTGAGGGGTCTTGAGGAGACATTGATGTGCCCAGGTTGCTGGCGGCAGGGGCTGGTGGGCAGGGTACTTTGTTCTTGAGGGGCATCCAGGAGGGAGAGTGGGTTACAGGTGGGTGGCAGGAGCAGATGCTGATCTCAGGTGGGACATGGGGTGCTGGAAGTGCCTGTGGGACCTCTGAGGAGCCACCCAGCAGGCAGCACTGCCTCCCTGTGATCTTGGCACGCAGATCCCTCCTGGTGCTCGGCAGCTGGCCGTGCTCCAGGCCCAGGACAAAGGCTCTGCCTCGCACTCTGGCCCAGGAGGCTCTGCAGAGGGAGTGGGGCACTTCTCAGTACAGCTGAGCTGCTGAGGTCCTCATGCAGCACCCTGAGCCACTGTGCAGGGCCAGGAGACATTCCCCAGAGATTTGCTCCCAGGAACCAGCACTCCTTGGCTGACTGGCACATCTGGGAACTGCAGTGTCATCTCTCTGTAGTCAGGTTGGCTGATTTGGAAGAGTCTGGGTCAGACCAAGCCCAGAGAAGTTCAGGGTTGAGACAGCTCAGTGCAGGGACACAAGGAGGCCATTGAGCAGCCCTGGCACTGTGTGAACTGGGGACCCATGGGCACAGAAGTCCATGGAATCGGTATCTACTGATGCATCCGATGCCTGCAGGCTGTGTGACCTTAGGCAGTCTCATGAGCTCTCTGAACCTCTCTCTTTCCCCTGTGCAGAGAGAATAACACTTCTTGCCATTTTTCTCCACCACCTTCTTCCCAGAGTTGTCAATAATACACAAAGTCATGGATGAAAGTGAGCTCTCAAGGGCACGGGCAACAGTGTGAGAGGCGAACACACCCGGAGGTGAACAAAAACACTGAGGGACAAGGTGGGCAGCTGGGGGGGCCCCTCCTTCTCCAGGCTCTGTATTTGAGGCTCCCACACCAGAGCTGGCCGGGGTGAGCTGGGGCAGGAGAGGGACAGGACTTGGAGGAAGAGAGAGAAAGGGGAAGTCTAGAGAGAGAGAGCACACACCCACAACAAATACACACACACACCACACAACACACAACACACACACAACACCCACCATACACATTACACACACCCAGCAGGAGAGCTACAGGCACAGAGAGGGAGAGAGACACAGAGCCACACACCCAGCAGGAGAGCTACAGGCACAGAGAGGGAGAGAGACACAGAGCCACACACCCAGCAGGATAGAGAAAGAGGCAGAGAGATGGAGGTAGAGATGGACGACAGAGACAGACAAAGAGGTAGAGTGAGAAGGAAGTGGAGGGAGACAGAGACATGGAGGAGAGAGCGACAGACCCAGGTCAGGCAGGCAGCCAACACAGAGGACAGGGTGCTAAGGAGACAGGGAAGCTGAGACTGAGAGAAGAGATTTGGGGACAGGAGGGAGAGGGAGAGGGGAAGTCAGCAGGTGAGGGGGCACCAGGGTGTGTGAGCAGAGTGGGGTGGAGGGGGTGCTGCAGACAGGTGGGGCGCCGTGAGGGAGGATGGGGCCCGACAGAGCACCCTGCCCCTGTGGGCAAGGCCCTAGACCCACCTGCTGGGAGTTCTCTGCCTGCAGAGCCAGGTGACCATGCCACGTCCAGGTGATGAGGTCTACTGGAGCCCCTCAGCTTGCTGTGGTTGGTGTGGACACGCCCAGGCCTGCCCTCCAGAGAGGCGAGGGGAGGATCAGGGGTTCACGGTAGAAAGCCGGGCACTGGTCGGCCCTGCTCAGAGTGTATTTGAGAGCAGCCTGCCTGGGTGTTGTCACTCCTGAGGTCCCCGAGGGGCAGTACTCTGTTGTAAGGGTCTGGATTTTAGGCCCCAACACAGTTAAATGTTTGTTGTCTAGGATCCAAAGTTCTGGAAAGAGGAGTTTTTTTATGTTTAAAGAAGAGGCCTCTGCTTAATAGAGAATCCACGTCAACCCCCAGTGGGCTGGCACTCTGCAGGGGAGGGCATGGAACCATGGGCCAGGTGAAAGTCATAGGGCCCTGTCCTCCCCAACTGGAGCACCCTCCCTGCTCAGGACTGTGGCAGATCCCTGTAAGCAACTGCAGAGATGGGTGACTCTTTCTCCAGGGCCCCTGGAACATGGCAGTCAGTAGCATCTCTGGATGGAGGGATCTGGGCCCCTCGGGGTAGGAGCGGAGCTACCTGTTCAGTTTTGGAGGAGGGACGGTGTCCAATGCCACCCTTCTTTGATGGAGAGGACAAGGGTTACAGGGGTTAGCATCCCACGATCATGTTGCAAAGTGGTGTCTTCTCTAGCCAGGGCTAACCTGTTGGTCTTCTGATTTGAGAAGGCTGGGGACAGTGGCTCCAAGCTCTGCTTCAGCTCCGGAGGAGTAAGTTCTTAGAGCAGAGTGGAGGCGGGGGGGGGGGGGGGTGTCCAGGTGGGAAATGGTGACCCTGTTCTTCACCCCAAATCCAGCTTTAGAGAGCAAGATGAGCCTGAGTAGGAAAGGAGCCCAGTACTTAGTAGCTACACAGTAAGTGTCTGTGAGGAAGGGAGTGGAAGAAGTCACCCTCTGTCCCGAGAGTCTGGACATGGTGCCAAAGGTTGGAGCTCAGACAAGCTGAACAATGACTTGGGCCTCAGGTCCCAAGACTTCTCCGCTATCTCCCCAGCATGGCCTGGGGGGGGGGGCGCGGTGGGTTGAGTAGGAGTCCAGGGGATGAGAGATCTTCCTTCTTCATGGGATGAGCTCCAAGGTTTCTCTCATCCTCTGGAGTTGGCCTATGTGGATGTGGGCCGGGCTCTGGGTAGAGGATTCGGGGCCTCTTACTGATGCAGTTAGAGAAGAATTCCTTCCTTACTTCCTGTGCCTCCATTCTTGCCAATTTCCTTACCATTCCTTATTTATCCAACTCTCTTTAGGCTTCTTTCCTGGGCCAGGGATGGTGATAAGGTGGATATCAAGGATAGAAGGGCCACCAGGGCTCACTGTCCAGTGGGGGATTAACGGGATCATTGGATTGTCACGTGGACATGACTGGGTACCCGGGTGGGAGTAGGGAACCCATGTAGGGAGACTGTCACTTTCTTTGCAGAGGCAGAACATGGCCCTGGGCCTGGAGGGATTATCAGTAGGATTCAGGAGTTCAGACAAGGGGATGGAGATCTCAGGCTGAGGGAAGAGCGCGGACTGAGACAGGCAGACGGATGTGATCCATTCATGAGAGTGGGGGGACTGTGCTGTTGGGTCCCAGGCAGGTCTGGGCGGGAGCTGGAGCTGGAACACTGCCCTGGACTCAGGTTGCAGGTGGTCAAGGGCTACGCCATCATTGGAACGTCATTCTGCGAGCCCTGGGACTGTAAAGCATGATGATCACGGTCGAATCTGTGATTCAGGTCCAGCGTCTATTCTAGAGGACTGGTCACCAAGGGCACATCTAGAGGATGGGAGGCCTGGGAAGGCCCAGGGGTAACGATGGAATTGACCATACTAGTGAGGATGGGGGTGATGCTGACGCTGCTGGCTTAAAGGAATTTGATGACAGGACAGATCTGGGTGGGGGAGGGGGGAGAGAGAGGGATGACCAGAGTTTCTGCTTTGGATGTTACAGTGCCCGATGAGGTGCCTGGGGTCTTCCATGGGAGGTGACAGGTGGACAGTGGGCACTCAGGTGTGGAACTCTGCAAGACAGAGATCTGAAAGTCCTTGGCACAACATGGAGTCTCTGTGACATGAGGCAAAGACCCTAGGAGGGTGGAAGGAGGAGCCAGGGTCCTCTGTCCCCACGGTCCTAGTGACTGCTGGTACCAAAAGGAAACAGAACAGGAACTCGGAAGCCAACCGTCCAAGGAAGTCCCCAAGGGATGCCTGGGGCTGGGATGGGCCTTGGGATGAGGCTTCTGTTTGTCATCCTGTCTCTGCAGAAGAGTCAGCCTGGGTTTGTGCCACCTGCCAGGTTCTAAGCCCAGTGACATTGGAAAATAGACATCTGTACTCAGAAATCCCTTCCTGATAGGAATGGAGGAACTGAGGCCCAGCGAGGAGGAGAAGGGACTTGCATCTGTGACCCATCCTCAGGTGGATTCAGGCCCTGGCACCGGCCGGCCCTGTGTTCTGCTAGCGAATCAGGCTGCATCCTATATTCTTAGGGAGAGGGATTGGGGGTTAGGGAAACCTTGCCTTAGGGGCTTCCTTCCCTCCTCTCCTTCAACAAGCCCCACATGGCTCCCAGGACTGTCCAGAGCCAGGCCTGGGGTGAGGGTACCCCAAGGTGTGTATGCAGAAGGGGGCATGGGGCAGAGCCCTGACACCCACCATTGCTCAGACCTCGGCAGCTGCCCAGCCCAGATGTGGACCCAGTGATCACACGGCTGCATCACGGGGCCTGGACTTGGCTGCAAACAGCAGACTGGCCTTTCCTGCCCTCTCCCGCTGCAGGCCCTCACACCAGGCTGGAATGTCCTCAGGAAGCTGGTTACCTCTCTCCAGGGGGTGCTTCTGAATTCCCATCTGTAGCTGCAGCCAGAATGTTTTGCAATAAGTATAGAGAAAGCATTCATTCCGGGAAGAACTGGGGAGTGGAGCGTTCCTCGCCAGCAGGGGTCTGGGTGAGAGGGCACAGGACTGCCTGCTGCCCTACCAGCCCATTCCTCAGCCCCTCGGGGACTTTGGCCTCTAAGCTGTTTATCTGTCTGTCTGCCTGTCCATCTGGATTAGAGAAGCCCGCTGGCTCACACCAGTTCCCCACACCGTCTGCCCACTGCAAGGCAGCTTGGGCTTTGTTTTGTGCTTTATTTTTGAATGTGACTCAAAAGTGATTATTACACAAAAAGGTCCACCCACCCACAGCCCCGCTTCTTCTGCCCATGCCCCCTTGGCACCATGGGTCCACCGTTTTTTGTTTATTCATCTAGTGTCATAAGTGGAAATATAAGCAGCGACACGTCTACATGTGGGTGTCCTCATTCTTACTTGGAGAAAACATTCTCTACGCACTGCCCTCACCTCGATATTTTCCCACTGGGCAATTTTACATGGGGATCTCCATGCTGGCCACATGGTGGTCTGCAGTCCTCTCTGCTGGAAGGCTCTGCCATGGTTATATTAGGTGTTTGAGTTTTTAAGCCCAGGCACCTGCAGATACCATGCAGATTTCCCCAAAGGTTTGCTTTTAGGGACCCCAACCACAGGAGCAAGACCCTTCCTGTCTTTTGTACAGACTCCTGCAGGCCATTTCCTTCCCATGGCCTGATCCACTCCTTCCCCTTCCCATGTGGTTGGCATCACGGTGCACATTTCCCAGGGAAGAAAATGTGGCATTGAGAAATCAAGAAGCACATCTAAAAGGATAAAACCATGGTGAGTGATGAAGTCCAGGTACTTGAACCCAGGAAATCTGGGTCTAAAAGTCTTCCTCCTTGCATCTGTCACATTGCTGGGGAATATAGACCAACTTAGTCCTATGTTTTCAGAAGCCAGATGGAGGAGCTTCTAAGCCCTCAGAGGGCTGGTGACTTGGTCAAGGTCACACAGCCACACAGCAGCAGCAGCTCCCAGAGGGGAAGCATCACTTCTCCATCAGGCCCGACACTAGAGCTGTCCTGTATGCACAAGGGGGCTGACTGGGTCCCTGAACTCCTGGACAGAGGGCTTCGAGCCCACTGTGACTCCTCTGCTCACAGGCCAGACACACTCACCGAGGAGAGCCACTAAACGATAGAACACATGCGTTTTACAGATAGACACAGTGAGACGGACACAAAGGGGAGACCCACCCAGGGCAGCTGCCGCAGAAGCGGGGGCAGACTGAGCGCCCGGCCCAGGCCCCGGCACACCCCACCCAGCATCCACCCCCTGGCAGCTCCTGGCTTCCCCGTGTCCTCACTTTGTATTCCTCGCCCGCCGTCTTCCTCCTGCCTTCTAACAAGAGGGCCACTTCTAGGCTCCTCTCAGCCTTGTCCATGAGCCAGGGCCCTATTTCCGTAGTGTTAATTGACTACGGCTGGGCTCCGCCAGCGGGGGGAGCGAGGCGGCTTGTGTACAGAATCCTGGCAAAGTCTGCAGCTGCAATAACACTCTGGTCAGTGTGCAGCACAAGGGCCGCGCGCGCGCGCGCGCGCGCGCGTGTGTGTGTGTGTGTGTGTGTGTGGCTCAGGCACAGGAGCCACGGCCCTCACTCCTGGATCTCTTGATGGTCACTTACCTGTCTGCCTCGAGCTTTCATTCTAGAAGCCACGTGTCCTGGGTGGGCTGAGATTTTCTTGGGGCATAAAGGCAGGGGATGGCCTGAGGTGGTCCAGCCGACTCTGCCGACGGCCCAGTAAAGACCTAGGCCCCATAAGACTCGTATCACACCCATGCTAAGCCACCTGTGTGAGGGTGAGGTCTTGGAGACATCACTTCCTCTCCCTGGCCTCAGTTTTTCTCTCCCACAAAGTGGGGATGGGTGTCTCTGCAGTTTTACTCTCCAGAGTGTGGTGAGGACACAGTGGGTTGTTCCCTGGAAAATATAAGGAGCTTTTCCCAATTCTGAGATTTCTCAGATTTTTGTTTGTGTTTGGTACCGGGGATGGAGCCCAGGGGCGTTTTACCACTGACTGACGTCTCCAGTCCTTTTTATTTTTTGAGACAGTGCCTTTGAACTTGCCATCCTTCTGCCTCAATCTCCCAAGTAGTTGGTATTACGGATGTGTACAGCACCCAGCCCCAGCATCAAGTTTGGCAGACAAATCAATCTCACTAGATATTGTCATGTGCATGAATATATAGATACACACACACACATATATACTTATGTACATGTGTGAACCTGGAGTTAGTTTGTCCTAAGAGTGTTTGGGGACTAGGATCATAAGCTTGAGAACGTGGGTGCTGATGCATGCTAATTAGAACTTAAACATAATGGCGTCCCCTCAACACCTGGCATCAGTCCTCCTGTGTGACTCCATTCCACTGCTCTCGCGCTCTGGGTCAACAGGAACAAGCTGTATAATGTCGTGACTCACTGTCTTCATCTGAGAACAGGGCTGACGGGTGTGCCCGCCCCCGGGCGCTTGTGGAGATTGGACGCATCCAGCACATGGGCTCTGGGCCCAGCCTGAGCCTCCCGAGTCGCACTTGAGCGGTTCTTAGCCCTTATGTCATCGCGTTCACTTCCAGCAGAGCTGGAATGAGATGGTGTGAATGCCGCCACCTCTAATGGGGATTAGGATGAGAAAGTGAGCCCCCACCACCCGCCTCCTACCTCCCGATCCTTTTCCTGTGCCAGGTGCCTGGCTCCGGTGGTCTTAGTTAGCGACTTGGTGCTTCCGTGGGTCTTTCAGTAGAAGACAAGAGTCCTTGGAGAAAGTGGTGGGGGAGAGGTTTTTTTTCGGAGGGACTCAGATGTACGTTTTGTAGAGGACACTCCTTCAGAGGCTGCGACCAGACAATTGCCTCTGTCCTAAGGTCTCACCCACTGTCTGTCGTAGCACTCTCTAAACTGCCCATTGATTTGATGGGAGTCTGCAGTGGAACATCAATAGGCGTTCCTTCATCCCGTGAGTTTGGGAAAACCTCAGACTGTACCTCCCTCACGGACATCAAAAATGCTTATTATTATTATTATTATTATTATTAAAGATGCTGTCAAAGCTGCAGTAAACAGATAATATTAATTTTGTTTAACCCAGTGTTTCCCGAGCGTCCTCTTCTTCTGCATAACCCCCGCTACAAGGCTCTGTGGAATGCACCGTGACAAGCACAGATCTGCAGAATCAATAGTAGGGACATCAGCAAAACCGTGTGTCTCCGGTCACCCTCAGGGACAGGAAAATGATGTCATAAAGCAGTGCTGCTCAAACGCAGTGCACATACACATTCCCTGGGGAGTTTGTGCGAATGCAGGTTCTGCATGGGCAGGTCTGGGTGGGGCCAGCTCCCGGGGATGCCACGGCTGCTGTCCAGGAGCATATTTTGCATAGTAAGATTATAAAGAACCCTCCGCTACAACGTGATGTCTCCTGTGCCCGCGTTTGCAACAGCATTTGGAAATCAGTGGCCACCTACGGTCATGTCTGATCAGGCCATCAGACCCAGCAGCAGGGAGGTGATCCTGTGTCTCCAAGCTGGGCAAGTAGCTCTGGCGGGGGGGAGGAGCCAGGCTGGGTTAGCAGCTGCAGCTCATGTGAACATTGTGGTTTGGGCTCTGCAAGGTCCTTCAGGGCTCTGCCATGTTGGCGGAGTCCGCCTGAGAAGATGACAATACCTCGTACTTCTGTCACCTTCCTTGTCTCTGCAAATAAGGTTTGGGTTGTTAGTGTTCTAATTTATTTATTTATTAATTTTTAAAGAGACATTTCCCCTTTCTTTCCTCGGGTCTGGAGTCATTAAACAGGGATTAGCTGGATAAATAGAGGAAGTGATTTTTAAACTGTTTGCAAACTTAATGTGAAGAGCCCAGCCTTGCAAATTATCACGTCTAATCAGAGGCCCTCGCTCCACTGCTCCAGTAATTGTACTGGTATTAGTCAAATTCTTGTTGTCTCCTCATTAGCCGTGAAAAGGAGACTCAAGATGTACTTCATTAGAGTGTCCTGGAAATATATTGCTAATGTGGAGATGGAGGCGGAGGCATGGAGGGAGGGTGGTGTGTGGGGACGGGACAAGGGCATGTGGCATCTACCTCAACCCTGTCGACTTCCTGTCTCTCTCAGCTCCGTCTCACGGGAGCCTCCACTTACCTGAGGAGCAGCAGGTGGCCAGAGAAGACCCAGAGACCAATGCTCCCAGGCTCTCTCCTTTGTGGCCTCCCGGGACCACCCTTTCCTTCTCTGGGCTCAGTGTGATTGATGGGGCGAGAAGGCTGGGCACCCTGGGATCTGAGGCCCTCTGTCTGAGGTTCTTGGCATGTGACTCTAAGCTTTGAGGTTTTGGAGGATGATGACCACTTGCTCTTCTCTCAGTTCCTTGAGCTGAGACTCTCCTGGGGACTTTGCTTGAATGTCAGCCAGACGCCCATCTGTGGCTGTCCTTGCTCTTGTTGGATAGACAAAGTACTATGTGGGCTCACTCTGTGGAGTCCAACAGGTTTGAGCTGAGAGGACAGGAGTGGTTACCAGAGGCTGGGAGGGGGAGGGGAGGATGGGGAGAGGGTGGCCAAAGGGTACAGTGCCATGGTTAGATAGGAGGAATAAGTTCTGCTGTTCTATTGCATGGCAGGGTGAGTAGTTATCAGTTATGATAAATGTTTAAGGTGATGGATGTGCGAATTACCCTGATTTGACCATTTTGGAATGTGTGCCTGGATCAAAACATCACTTTGTATCCCATAACGTACGGTGTTTTCAGTGCCAGGTATGGAACCCAGGGCCTCGTGCTTGCTAGACAAGTGTTCTACCACTGAGCTACACCCCCAGCCCGATAGTGTACAACTCCTGTCAATCAAAAATGAAGGAGTCATTATAACAACATCTTCTCCCTACTTCCCCCCACTCCCTTCTTTATTTCTTTCCTTCCTATTTATGAAGTATCAAGTACTAAAGTTATTGAAGCTTAAATTAATTGAAATCAAATTAAAAGTCAGTTTCTCCATGGCACCAACCACATTTCAAGTGGTTGAAAATAGTGACAGGTGGGCTAGAGGATCCTGAATTGAATTGAGAGTGCAGCAAATTCCACTGACAGCTCTGGCCTAGCCCCCTTCTGCTCCACCCTGTGCTAATCAGCAGGAGTGAGAGAGATTCAGGCTGAGAAGGAGAACCCTCGCCTACAGATGCTCACAGTCAGGTGGGGAGGAGATCACAGCCCGATCCAGGTAGTTAAAACTAGGGCCAAGCAATAGACAACAGGTGCACCCCTGAACTTCCTGGAGGGTAAACTTGAACCTCTTGAGCCAGCCTGCTGAGCTGGAGAGATCCAGCAATGCTTCCTGATCAGCAGGGACTTTTTCAAGATTGAGGCCTGTCTATGCTTATTTTGAGGCAAGACTGGCATATCAGTGCCAGTGAGCTGCTGCGCTCACTGCTGAGCTCCGGGGAACCTTACCACCTATGGGTGAGCACACACACTAATACCCTTCACTCCCAGGCACTGGAGAGATCCATCAAAGGCATGCACTTGACCACGTCACCCCTGCTGGAAGATGGTAACCCCCACTCTCAGCCTGTGTTCCGCATCCCTGCCTGCCTCTGCCTCCTCTCCTTGTCCTTCATCCCAGAGAGCTCTACACAGCCAGGGCTTGCTTTATCCCCTGAAAGCTTTGGTGTGGTCTACACTGGGTTGCACATACAGTTCCCTGCCCAGGACACTCTTTCCCTCCTGCACCTGCCATCCAGAGAAGCCCTCTGCATCCCTGACACCAGTGCACACAGCAGTCCCTCCTGACCTCTGGGTCAGATCTGGCCTCCCTGCCTGCTGCTCCCGAGCCCAGGCAGCAGCCTGTGACTTTTTCTCTGTCCCCTTCTAGGCTGTGAGTGCCAGGAAGACACAACCCTGGGGTCTTTTTTTTTTTTTAAAGAGAGAGTCCAGAGAGAGAGAGAGAGAATTTTTAATATTCATCTTTTTTAGTCTTCGGCGGACACAACATCCCTGTCTGTATGTGGTGCTGAGGATCGAACCCGGGCCGCACGCATGCCAGGCAAGCGCGCTACCACCTGAGCCACATCCCCCACCCAACCCTGGGGTCTTGACTGAGTGTATTGTGAGTACAGAAGGACACATTTGGGGCAAAAGAGCTAATTCCATGTGGGGAGAGGGGTCAGCAGGCAGGTGGGAGGGACCTAAGACCTGTTCGTGCTTATTGGCCAGGGTATGGGGTGGCATATTCCAAGGGGATAGACCAGCAGGGAGTAGGGACTGGACACCAGCCCCTGGGGAACAGCAGAAAGGCTGACAGCAATGTTGTCCCAGAGAAGCCCAGAGACTACATGCAGAGGGCAAGGATATAGACTTGGACTTAATGGACAGGCTTTTGAAGTCCATCTCTGGCACTTTCTAGCAGTGTGGACTTGTGCTGGCCTTGGTTTATAAGAATAACACCTACTTCAAAAAGACGCACTGAGGATTGAGCGAGATGGGGTATGTTAGCTGCACAGCTCAGTGGCCGAGGCGGGGCAAAACTCATCATGTGGAGTCATCACAGATGATGATGATTTTAGGAGTGAGACCCAGGAGATGTTGACCTCTACCTACAGAGGATCGATTTTGGAGATTATTTTGAGCTGAGAATCAGGTGTCACTGGGGGTGGAATGAGCAGTTCCACCCACCCGGAGTTCCCTGGTCTCAGAAGTGTGCAAATTGGTCTGGTATTCCCACACCTCTTTGTGTAATTTTAAATCCCAGATCTTTCTCAACTGCTGATATATATATCTTCTAGATTTGAATTAAGACAAATGTCCACAAATAAATCATTCCTCACCCAAACTGTCCCAAACAAGGGTCCGTTGCTTACATTCTCTGCAGGGACCAGGTGTTCCTGGGCTCAGGGTCTGGGCAGTCTTAGCTGGATGTCTGGGATCCATCCCCAACCATGGCACTGCCAAGTGGGACCAGGCAATGGTCCCGGGGTCTCACCATGGCACCCCTCTTTCCTCCTTGCAGGCTTTTCTTGGTAGCACACCCCGAGGCACGGCAGGGGCAGAGGGAGTAAATTACCTTTATGTCAGATACACCCAAATCTGAATTTGCCTAAGTGTTCCTTGCTACTGAAGCCATTCATGGCCTGAGCCTCAGTTATGACAACTGTAAAATGGGGACAATAATGTCCACCTTGAAACTTGCTGCTGGGATAAATGACATGAAGCTGAGAACAATCAATCCTCCCTCTCTCCCTCCCTCTTTGTGTCCTTTTCCTGGGTCCTTCCCTGCTCTAGAAGGTACCTGGATTGCCTACCACTTCTACAGCAGCCCTGTATCTCTCAGGCCTCCGAATGCAGATCTGCCATGCTCTGAGCCTTGGAATCCAATTTCTCTACCTCCTCGAGGACAGTGGCTGAGTCAGCTCCCTGGGGATTCACTCTTGAGGTTCCACGGAGTCTGGGTGCCTCAGCGCCAGCACTCAGGCTGCTAATGGAGTCTGAATGGATTCTGGGCTGACGACACAGTCCTGAAGTGTGGAGTTCACTGGAGAAGCCACCATATATATATATTTTAAATAACTTCCATACAATAGGTTTCCTTTTAATCAGGAACTGGTTGTGTGCATTTCTGGCTTCTGGTAACTTCCTCTCTGGCCCTATAAAGCCCATAAGAGGATCAATTAGATGTCCCTGGTGCTGAGGGTTGGAAAGGGGCCAAAGAGGTGGCCATGTGTCCCCTCCCCACTGTCCTGAGTGGCATGGAAGGCATCAACCCTGGAGGAAAATCCTCCTGATTGGGCTTCCAGATGCTCTGGCATATGGGAGGGTCCTGGCTCTCTGGATGCAGGTACAGAATCAGAGGTGGAAACGGAGGGTGAGAGCTTTGGGCTAGATGACCTGGTGGCCCCGGGAGGTTAATTGACTTGCCAAGGGTCATGTAAGCTGGTCAAGTCACTTAGGCCAGACTTTGCTTCCCTGAGTCCTTTTCACACTTGACCCTCAATCAATCAATTCACCCACCGTTGCCACCACCCACCACTTGTGAGACACTGGGGAGCTCACACACTGTGTATTTCATCATATCAGCTACGGTTTCTGGGAGAAGCACTTTGTTCCCACCAGGCAGTTGCGTTTCCAACCAGATTGGAAGCACAGGGTAAACGGGCAAGATCTGAACTCCCGAGGCCTCAGTAAAGCTGTACCTTCTTCTTCTAAAAATGGAGTGTGCCTATGGCACCATCTTTGGTACGTGGCAGAAAGGAGGTGCCACCTCATGGTCAGTGAACTCCTTCCTGGAAATGACTGTCCTCTGGGGGAAAAGTTTCTCATTCCCTGTAAGTTCTGCAGAATCTGATGGGCTAGACTCTAGGTTTTCAAACTACTGTCCTCAGGGCAGCAACAACAGCAGCTGAGAACTTGTGAAAAATTAAATTTCATTTTAATTTTTTGGTACTGGGTATTGAACCCAGGGCCACTTAATCACTGAGCCACATCCTACATCCTTTTAAAATATTTTATTTAGAGACAGGATCTCTTAGGGCCTCACTAAATTGCTGAGGCTGGCTTTGAACTCCTGATCCTCCTGCCTCAGCCTCCTGAGCCACTGGGATTACAGGTGTTACCACCATGCCAAGCCACAATCTATTTTTTGATAAGCCCTTCAGATGTCCCTCAGGCCTCTTAAGTTTGAGAATCCCTGGGCTAGACATTCCCTTTCTATGGGCCCAGAGTGTGGGAGAACCATCGTGGACTGAGATGTGTGGCTAGGGAAGGTTTCTCCCGGTTGGTGGTAACAGAAATGGGCATTTGGAGGCCAAGTAGGAATTTGGTCCTGGAGTCATTTGAGGGTGTGAGGAATGATCCATGGGAGAAGGCATGCTGAAGACACTTTTGCCAAAGCCTGTCCTGCTCCCACCAACACACAATACCCAGAATGACCAACAATGGCTAGGTTAGAATTTAGATTTGAACTCGATTGTGTTATCACAAATGCTATACCTTTATTGAGTCGCAGTGGAAAATCAGGGTCAGATGCCCATCCATCCATCCATCCATCCATCCTTCCGTCCATCCATCTCTCCATTCTTTCTTTCAACCAAAATTTATTGAGCCTTTACTTAGTGCCAAACATTTAGCTATGTTCCTTGTTTGTAGAGATGATACAACTAGAGATATCAATTGTGTGCTTTGATAAACTATATATTTGAGTGATTGAAAATCTACTGTAAATAAAACAGCTTTCCACCAAGCATCACCATCTAAAATATTAAATTAAATATTTCTATGTGGCATGAAATAGGAACAATATTTAACTTCAGGGTCTGATTCTGTCTTATGATGCTCACAAGTCTGAGTAGAGGAATTATATGTGTTTAGAGTAGAACTTCAACTAGGGAGGGCTCACGAATAACTGCACTCATTTGTTTAACTCTTAGATATTCTGGCCTTTCCTTCTTATCCATTTTCTGGTTTAATTCTGCCAACAATACTGTGAAGTCTGAGGAAATCCAAACTCAGAATTTAAATGACTTGCCCCAAGACACAAAGGAAATGAGCTACAGGACCCTGAAGAAATCTGAATCTTTGGATTCCCCCAAGTCCTGAGCTCAGCCATGCTGACTTCCATTCATAATAGAGAAATATCAGGCATGGGATAGTTGTTCCTCTTTTGGGATGTCCAGGATGCCCACTTTACTCATGTGAAAGGATAAAGGTGAAGCCATATCTAACCTAGGAAGCTACTCAAGAAACTCCAAGATCCATTTCCAAAAAACATCATCCAATTTTTAGCATGGGCCATTGGAGGGAACTCAGAGACATTGGCCTCACCACCAAGTATGGCTACTCTGCAACAGAATAAGAAATCACCCAGCCTCCTAATATCAGGTGATTTCATGAATTTAGCATCTCACTCATGCCACCAGGTCACTATGGGGAAAAAAAATCAAAACATATACTGGTAGTAGGTACGGGGCTCTTTGAACAGTATTAAAACGGCAGCAGCGACCTTTCATATAGAATTAATTAACATAAAACCCAGCATCCTCATTGCTGCAGAACCCTAAAGTGGTTGCCAGAATTTAATTAGACTTAACCTTTTTTCCTACACCAGTACCACTTTATAATAACTGCAAATCATTATTAATTCCTTTGGTGTTCACTGTAATAACATTAATCATGATGAACTTCTTTCTGTAGTAATGTGTATGTAATATGTAATTCTATAGCAATTTAGTATTAGTTAAGGCTAAATTGAAATTAATTTCACAAAAAGATACTATTTGTTATCGGATTCTGTGTATTCATAAAACAATATTTTAGGGCAATTTATATGAAGGTGGTCAGATTAGGAGGCATTTGGTAAACTGCTAAAAGTTCACAGACGGAACTATTTGCTGCTGATTACTGGAGCATATCTGATTGCCAGCATCTCATATCCCAAGGTACTTGAAATATCAAACCAGAAAATGGGGGAGGCTATTATGGGATGGTCCTTGGAGATACAGCACTTTATCAATCTGATGGTGCCGCCTTGGACAAACTTTGGAGCAGTTTCCAGAGCCCAGGCCTTGGATTGATTAGACCAAATCTCAGGGTTCAAGGTCGCTCTCCTGACTCTCCCAGGCTCAGTCTTCTCTTCTGTAAAATGGTTCCATTATTCCCTTATCGCGCTCTTCAGGCATACCCCAAATTTGATGGCTTAGAGAGAGATTTGCACCATAGGAATAGCTGAGAACACACAGGATACCGGGAAGAAGAGAAGCCGTGGTATGCATTTTCTATTGTCATGTGTATTACTGTGATGGATGTTTGGAAGTGGAGGCAATTTTTAGATATTTAGGTGTACATGACTCTGGTTTTTAGAAGTCACTGAAGGCCGTGTCCTTTACCAGGACTCTCTGGACACCCAGAACTGTAGGGGACACAGTATTCACCCATCTATTTAGCTCCCAGTGCAGGATTGGGACGCAGGAAGATCTAATTCTGTCTGCTGGAAGTTAGAGGTCTAGGAGACAATGGCTGTGAGTAGAGGATTAAGGTGTATTCCAATAAGGGTAATAGAAGTGGGCTCAGATTGGGAGGAATAAGGAAAGTAAGTGATGGCCTATCAGGCACAGGCCTGGCCAGTCGGCGTGTCGGAGGGCATGTGGGTGTGCGTTGGCTGGAGGCCAGCTGGCTCAGAGCATAATGGGATCCCTGAAGAGAGTCCTCTAACCTGGTGTGCAGGAAGGCAGTATTCAGGGAGGCCTTCCTAGAAAAGGAGAGAGTCTTTGGCCAAGAGCAGGAAATAGTGAGGCAAAGCTCAGAGACGACAGGATGTGTATGCGATGGGAGGTACCAGCAGTTTGCCATGGAGGACTGAGGGTCCCCGGGAGTGGGGTACCACATGCACCAGGGCCTAGTACCATAGGGAGGGCTCCCAGCACTGGGAACATGAACTTCAAAGGCTGAGCATGGTGTGGGCAGTGCAGTGGAGCAAGAGCGTTGCTCCTGTCTCGTCTTGATGGTCTTGAGCATTTTCTTTTTTTTCTTTTTAAATGACCTCACTGATATATAAAAAGTGATACATGTCAGAAAAAAATTAAGCTTTTATGCATTTATGTCTGGAAATAGATACCATAAACAAAGTCCAAAGACATATGATAGATGTTACAAGAAAAGAGTTAGAACATGTATTACAAAAATTGATATCCCTTATCTAGAAGGAGCTTTTTACAAATTGATAAGAAAAAGACAAATAACCTAAGAGATAAATGGACCAGGGAAAGCCTCAAAACTCCAATAACTTAGGGGAAGCACAAGCTCATCCTAACAAGGAGTTAAGGAAAAGAAAATTAAAAGAATAACAAAATATCAGTTATTTAATCAAACTGGCAACATCTAAAAATGTCTAGAATTCATTATTGGAGGAGGAAATGGGACTCTCACACTTAAAGGTGGAAGGAAAATTAAGGCATGTTCTTTTGACTCTTTAAGGTTTAAAATGTGCACATTATTTTAATTAGAAATCACATTTTTGGAAATCAAGGCCACACACACAAAAATCATGATGCAAGAAGGTGATATTTTTAAAAATGGAATGCTGATGTATGAGGAAATGTTTAAATAAAGGACATTCATGCTATAGAAGACCAGTGAGTAACTTAGAGGGATTTCCTGGGTAATTATTTAGGTGAATATGGCAAAATATATATTATAAATACAGTGATGTTAAGAACCTAATATATACTCATCATAAAGCATTCAAGAAACTAAGAAAACATCTGAAAAAATGATGATCACTCCCCAGAAATGTAATCCCCAATGATCAACACATATGGGTTTCTTGGTAGAAGTCTGTTTAGACAGGAATATAACATGGAGTCATAAGACCCAAGCCACTTGTCTCCAAAACAGGGTTAAATTAAATTTTAGTTTGGTTTAAAAGAAGAAAAAGAAACTAAAGTAAAATGGAAGAAATTGCTTTATTTAGATAAACATTTCTTCAGCCCAAGGAGTTATTATTTTCTAACAGCCTCCCTCTGAGAAATTATAGAACACGTTGGGAGGCTGGAGACAGTTTTAAATGACGTATTTTAAATTTACACTCTATTGATTGACTTTCTGCTCCGATAGATGAGGAGATCAGCATGCTTATACGTCTCCTCCTCTCACTACCTGATGTTGTTGTTGGGTACATCATTATTTTCATATTTTAAACTGCATAACATCTCTCTCTATTTCTTAGGCATAAGGACGTCAGTTTTTAAGTCTTAGGGATAATTTCAATGTGTTCTGTATAAAATTTGTATTTTTACCTACAGCTTTGCCAGACTCAAATCCTCTATTTTGATTGTTCTGTTAGTTGACAGACGTATTGGTCAGAATTTGGTTCCATTGCATAAAACAACAAAAAAATGGTGGCTTACACAAAATGAAAGTTTTACTTCTTTTTCATGTAAACTAAGTCTGGAGCCAGCAAGCTGGGGAAGGTTTGGAAGATCTGCAAAGTTATCACTCAGGTCAGCCCCTCCTAGTTGACATCCGAATCACCATTCCGGTTCCTTTTGTCCTCAGGGGTTAAGATGGGGAGTGCTCCAGACTTCACCCCTCCCATCTCCCTTTCAGGCAGCATGGATGAAGGCTGAAGACACACATCTTCCTTCTGTTTAACTAGACTTCGGAGAAGTTGCACAAACTCAGGGCTTGACCTGGTGGAAACTCAGGGCTTGACTGTAGCTAGCTGCGACGGAGGCTGAGGAAGATGGAGCCGTGGGTGAGTGACAAGGTCCCTGAGAAAATTAGAATTCTTTATAACTTGTAAATTATACTGAAGGAGGAGGAAACAGACATTAGAAGGTAATAGTCTCCACACTGCATTTCCACCACTGCCTGCTCAATGCCATTATCAAATAGCTTTTCAACAACGGGTCACGGTTACCGCAATGACTTCAATTCTTTCACATTTGGAGATGTCTTCTAAGGATCTTCATTCTTGAATGACATTCTTGACTGGATGTCACAATCTTGTCTTACATTTTTTTTCCATCAAAATTTTGAATGTGTTTCTCTATTGTCTATTCTAGAGTTAATATACATGGTTCCAAAGACTCAGGCTAGCCTGGTTTAGGGTAACTTATTAATAACTTTTCTACCTTGACTCCTTAAGAATTCTTCCTTGCCTTGAACGTTAACATTGCCAGATTGTCTGGATGTTGATTTTTCTGTCATCTCCCTACTTTTTTACCCCAATATCCTTGATAATAATGTGTGTGTGTGTGTGTGTGTGTGTGTGTGTTCAGCAAATTCCATTATTTCTCTTTTCAGAGGTTTGTGGTATTTCTACTTCATTTCTTAGGCTTTCTACTATGGGAGCGTCAGTTATTCTAGTGGAATATCCACTTTGTTTTCTGAACCCATGAACCACCCCCTGCATCCTGCGATTCTGTGCTTTTCCTCTGTTCTCTCTGTGGCTGTCTCTAGCGGGTGTGGATGGGCCACAGAGCAGCGAGCTGCAGAGCTCTGGCGTGTGCCCCAGGTACCTCCTGGGCTCTGGGGTGAGGCACATTGCGCTTACCTGGTATCAGGCATTGACTTCTCATCTTCCCATCTGCATTTGTTCTGTTCTTAATTTTCAAAACTGACTGGTTCCTGAATATTTTTATGTTCTGTTGGCTTTGACGTCATTTCATTGGCTCTGCGGCTCCCTTGACATATTATTCTATTGCTTCTTTAAACAGCCGAGTAGAGGTACCCTTGATGTACAGTGAACTGTGCACATTGAAAGTGACAATTGGATAAGCTTCGACACATGAAAGTACATGAAAATGAGGACATAATTAACACAGTGAGCACGTACCACACCCCCAAAGTCTCCTGGTGCCTCTTGGTAACCCCTCCTTCTTGATCTGTCCTGCCAGGGGCCCCGCCTTCAGGCAAACATTGATCTGATTTATTTACTTGTAGAATTGAATGTTAGGCTGGGGATGTAGCTTAGTGATAGAAAACTTGCCTAGAATTGAATGTTATAGAAATGAAATCATAATCTCTCTCTTGCGCTCTCTCTCTCTCTATACACACACACACACACACACACATACATATATATACATATATATATACACAAATATATAAGATTCATACTTTATATGTGCATATGTATGCATATATATATATATATATATATATATATTTATGAAATACAGAAACTATACAGTATATAGGGGCAGAAGGCCTGACTTCTTTCACTAAGAATAATTACTTTGAGATTCATCTCTTTTGTTGATGGTTTCAATAGTATACCCCTTTTTATTGTTAAGTAGTATTCCATTGTAAGGATATACCACAATGTTTGTGCATTCACCTGTTGATAGACTTTTGGACTGCTTCTACGATTGCTTTATTACAAATAAGCTACTATGAACAGTCACATACAAATATTTTTATGGGCGTAAACTTTGGCTTTGTTGGGGTAAATACCTAGGAAGTGGAATGGCTGGATCATATAGTAGATGTATTTTTAACTTTCTTAAGAAACTACTAACACTCACTACTAACTACTAACACTCATTCTGGTTCCTTTTGAGATTTCCAGTTAGTGCTTAGTCTTGTCAATGTTGATATAGTCAATCTTTTAAGTTCTAATTTTTAGTTCTAATAGGTGTGGAGCTATAACTCATTCTGGTTTTTATTTGAGTTTCCCTAAATACTAATGATACTAAGAATCTTTTCATGTGTATATTAGCCCCTCATATATATTCTTTGGTAAAGGGTCTTTCTCCATATATTTTTTTCTTTTGATTTCTCTTAGCAGTGCTTTGTAGCTTTTAGTTTTTATGCTCAGAACATGTTTTGTAAGATTTTTCTGTAAATATTGAATCCTTTTGTTACTATCTTTTCAAATTTCAATTTTTATGTTCATTACTAATAAACAGAAATACCAATGATTTTTTAAAATATTGAGCTAATATCTTATAACTTGACTAACCCTACTTACTATTTATAGTAGTTATTTTGTAGATTTTAACATATTTTCTACATAGGCCATTAATCATCTGCAAATAAAGGCAGTTTTTTTCTTACTTTCCAATCTAGGTATCTTCTATTATTTTTTCTTGCCTTATTATCTTGACAAGAATCTCCAGGACAATGTGGTATCAGTGATATCACATAAAAGTGATATCAGAAAACTTTGACTTATTCCTATTTTGAAGGGAAAGTATTAATTTTTCACTGCTAAGTATAATGTTAGCAGTAAGTTTTTGGTTGATGCTCTTTGTTAGATTGAAGAAATTCCCTTCTATTCCTTATTTGCTAATTTTTTTTGAATCAAGTGTTGATCTTGCACTTAGTCAAATCCCTTTTCTGCATCTACTTTTTAATTATATTTATTTTTTAATTTGTTCTGCTTAGTTGTACATGACAGCAGAATGCATTTCAATTTATCATACACAAATGGAGTGCAACTTTTCGATTCTCGGGTCATACATGGTGTAGAAACATACTATTCATGCAATCATACATGTACCTAGGGTAATGATGTCCATCTCATTCCACCATCTTTCCTATCCTCATAATCCCTCCCCACCCTACCCTTTGCCCAATCAAAAGATTCTCCATTCTTACCATGTTTTTTCTTTTTTAATCCGTCAGACTGGTGATTTTTTTTTTTAAAATATGAAACCAACTTTTCATTCCTGGGATAAACCCATGATATGGAATCTTTTTTGCATATTGTTGGAGTCAATTTTCAGATTTTTGCACACATGTTCACAAGGTATAGATTTATGTATAATGATGTATAGATTTCTTTTCTAATAATATTTATTTTGGGTTCTTACCTCATAGAATGAGTTAAGAAGGACTATCTCTTCAACTTTCTAGAAAAGTTTGTGCAGAATGGTATAATATTTTTCCTTAAATGTTGAATTCACCCATGAAGCGATTTTGATTTGGAGTTTTTCTTCTGGGAAAATTTAAATATAAATTTGAAAATCAATAGGGGATACTCAAGCTATTGATTTCTTTCTGAGTGGGGTTTGATGATTTTGTCCAAATCATCTAAGACATAGAAATGACCATCATACAGTGCTTTTATAAACCTTTAACGTCTGTTGAATCTGTAATGATGTCATATCTCTCTGTCCTGATATGGATAATGTGTTCTTTCTTGTTTTTCCTAATTAATTTTGATAGATGTTCATTCACTTTATTAATCTTCTTTTTTGCTTGGTTGATTTTTAATCTATATTTTTCTATTTAATTGTTTTTTTCTGTTCTGTATTATTCTGTTCTGATGATTCCCTTCTCATATTTTCACTTTAATTTGTTCTTCTTTTTTTGATTTTTTTAGTCTGAAAGTAGAAGTAATTGACTTGCAGCTCCTCTTTTTTTTTATTTTTTATTATAGACATCCAGGGCTATAAATGTTCCCCTAAATACTGCATTAGTTGCATCCCATACCTTTTTACAGGTTATATTTTTAGTCTCATTTCACTCAAGATATTTTTAATATTACTTCTGAATTGTTATTTGCCAATGAGTCAGTTAACAGTGTATTATTTAATTTCTACATATTGGGGGATTTTTCAGCTCTTTCTTATTTACTGACTCATTTAATTCCAGTGTTAGCAGAAAATACAATTTAAGTTCTTTAAAATATATATGTAGATTTGTTTTTTAATCCTAAATAGGTTCTATCTTGATAAATGTTTTATAGGCACTTGAAAAAGATGGGTATTCTACCTTTGGTGGTGAAGTATTTTATAAATGTCAATTAAATCAAAATGGTTAATGCTGTTAACAATATTTTCCCCATGCTTTTTTTCTCACTTTTCTGTATTGAAAGGTAATATTATTTATAACTATAATTGTAGATTTGTTCATGTCTCCTTGAAGTTCTATCAGTCTGTTTCATAAATTTTAAGTTCTGTTATTATTTGTATAACTTGGGATATTTGTATCATTTTAATTAACTGTTCTTGTTGTCTTAATAACATGACCCTCTTTTTCTCTGATTTTTTAATATAGTCACTTCTGATTTTTTAATATAGTCATAATACAGTCACTTCAACTTTCTTACAGTTATGTTTATGTGATATATCTTTTCCTACCCTTTTATTTTTACTCTATTTGTCTTTAAGTGAATTTTTTTTGTAGGTAGCCATACAGTTGAATCTTACTTTTTCCCTCTCAAATATGATGATCTCTGTTTTTATTTAGAGAGTTTAGACCATTTATCCTTAATATGATTATGGATAAGGTTAGGTTTGAATTAACCATCTTGATGTTTATATTTTCTTCATCCATCTATTAATTGTTCCTCTTTTCTTCTTTTTTAATAATTTCCATTTTGAAATCACTATAGGTACACAGAATAGTTGCCAAGAATAACCAGTGCTCCTCAATGTTAATATCTTCAATAATAGTAGGATAATATTAAAACCAGGAAACTGATATTGCTGTAACCCATACAGCTGATTCACATTTACAATTTATACATACACTCATTTGTGGCATGCATAGCTCCATGAAAACATCACCATGATCAACAATCAAGATGTGTAACTGTGTCATGACTACAAATCTCCCTTATGCTGCTTCCCTAAAACCATGCATTCTCCTTGTGATTTCCCCACATTCTCATTAACATTTGGTGTTATCACTAGTTGTTTCTTAAATTTTATCCTTTGGAATGAGTGGTATATTTTATGGTTTTAATTTACATTTACACTGTTGAATATTTTTAATATATACTGTAACTATTTGTATATCATATTCAACAAAATGTCTGATCATGCTCCTTGGTAATTAGGTTTTCCAAAAATATTGAATTCTGAGGTTTCTTTATATATTATAGATTAAAATTCTTTGTTGTCTAATTTGTGATATGCAAATATTTATCTCAGTCTTTAATTTGTATTCTCATCATCTTTACAGTGCCTTTCACCAAGTTTTGAAATTTTGGTAAAGTCCAACTTTATCAATATATTCTTTGTATGAATTGTGATTGTGGTGTCAAGTCTAAGGACACATTGCTTAATACTATGGCCTGTGTATGTCCTCCTGTTTTGTATATTTTCCCTAAAATTTTACTCTTTTATGTTTTACATTTAAATCCATCACCCACTTTGTGTTAATTTTTGTATGAGATGTGAGATTCAAGTTCAGGTTTTTAAAAATTATTATTATTTGGGGTCTGGTCTCCTAATGGTCAGCAGCATTTGTTGAAAAGGCTGTTTCCCCTCCTTTGCACCTTGATTTTGCACCTTTGTCAAAAATTAATTGGACATCTCCGTGTGGGTCAGTTTCTGGTTTCTCTAATATACTCTTTCTATTTATGTGCACCTCTCCCTGCTAACACGTTGTCTTAATTAGCGTAACTATAACAAACTACAAGATATGAATATATTCTTTCTCAAATTTTCATCTGCCCCTTTTGGAATTGAGTATTTTTATGATTTCATTTTATCTCTGCTTGCTCATTAACTGTACCTGTTCTTTTTATTTTCTGTTTTTTAGTCCAGATTTATTCTTTCTTTTTAGGTTTTGTAATAAACATCTGTAACTTCACTTGATAAGCTATAAGAAACATTAAACAATATAATTCCATTTTACTCTCCAGGCCTTGGTGCTATTACCGTTATGTATTTTACTTCTCCCTCTGTGATAAGTCTTGCAATACTTTGTGAGCAGTTTTATTTTAAATAGCCAATCCTCTCTTAAGTGGATTTAAATAGGGAGATAACACCTTTGGTACTTACAGAGATTATCATTTCCAGTGCTTTTTATTTCTTTGTGCAGATCCCAATTTCTTCCTGGTATCATTTGCCTTGCACTTGGATGATTTTCTTTCTTACTTCACTATAGGATATGTCCAGTTGTGATGGATCCCTTCAGTTTTCATCTGTCTGAAAACGTCCTTACTTTGACCTCAGTTTTGAAGGGTATTTTGGTTGGGTATAGAATGATAGGTCGGCAGTTCTTTCACTACTTTAAAGATGTTGCTGCATCTCTTCTTACTCTCTGAATTTCTGATAAGAAATCTTTTGTTACAATTTTTCCTCTATACATAATGTGCTGTTGCCTTTGGCTGCTTTTTGAATCTATTTTTGTCATTGATTTTCAGCAATTTTACTATCATCTGGCTTAGTGTACTAAAGATTGAACCCAGAGGTGCTTTACTGCCGAGCTGTATGCCCATATACCCATTCCTCTTTATTTTTAAATTTTGAAATAGGGTCTCATTAAGTTGCCAAGGTTGTCTTCAAACTTGTGATCCTCCTGCCTCTGCCTCCTTAGTATTTGGGCTTATGCGGTGTGCCATCATGCCCAGTAAATTTTAAAAGGTTTTTAGCCATTATTTAATCTTCAAATATTCCTTCCCATTTATGTATCAGATTTCACTTACACATATATGGGTTGCTTGAGCTTGTTTCACAGCTTAGTCATGCTTGCTTTATTTTTCAGTTTTTCTTATTAACATTTCAGTTTGGATAGTTTCCGTTGCTATGCCTTAAGGTTTATGAAACTTTCTGCCCTGTGTGATAAATTATCTGCCATTCCTCTCATCTCTAGAAGTTTGACCTACGTCTTTCTGAAATCTCTTTGTTTCCTTTTCTTGAACACATGGAATACAGTTATAACTAAGGCTTTAGTGTTCTTGTGTATGAATTCTTTTATCGGTATCATTTCTAGTCAATTTGATTAGTCAGACTGATTAAAATTTTTCCTGGTTATGGATTGCTTTTTCCTTCTTCATATATGTGTATGTATATATATATATATATATATATATATATATATATATATATATNATATATAGAGAGAGAGAGAGAGAGAGAGAGAGAAGAGAGAGAGAGAGAGAGAGATATAGATATATCAGCAATCCAGCAATCCACTATCAGGATAAACTTTACTGTGTAAGGATAAATACTAAACTATGTATAGTATATAATATACATACTATATATATATATATATATATATATATATATATATACATACATATATATATAATTTTACTAATTTCTATACATTTTGAATTTCATTTTATTGGGTGTTGGCTAATTTTATAGTCACATATACATTATTGGGTGCTATTTTGGGACTCAGATAAGTTTCTTAGAAGTATAAATCTTTCATGTCTTGCTTCTAAGACTTGTTAAGCATGACCAGAGCAACATTTAGTCTTAAGCTAATTTTTCCCAATCACTGAAGCAAAACCACTTAAAATGCAGTAGTCTTCCTTTATTTACAGATTTGATTTCCATTGTTTCAGTTCCCCATCAAATATGGCCCAAAATTATTAAATGGAATATTCTAGAAATGAGTAATTTGAAATTTTCGAATATCGCACTGCTTTGAGTAGATGATGAAATCTCATGCTGTCTTCCTCTGCCCTTCCTGAGATGTGAATCATCCCTTCTTCCAGTGTACTCATGTTGTATATGCTACCCTCCTGTGGGTAACCTAGTAGTTCTTTTTATCAAAAAATATGGTTTCAACATTGTAGTGTTTTTGGTCAACTAACCCCACATAGTAGCCTAATGTTACGTCACAGTGCTTGTATCCTTCACCTTACTTGATCTTATCACATAAGGCATTGTGTCCTCTCATATCATTACCCAAAAGGGCAAGTATACTATCTTAAAATATTTTGAGAGAGAAACAACATTCATATGACTTTTATTGGAGCATGTAATTAAAATTATTCTATCTTATTAGTGACTGCTATTAATCTCTTACTATGTCTCATGTATAAATTAAACTTTATCATAGGTATGTATTATAAGAAAAAAATGGTATATTTAGGGTTTAGGGTTCTCCATAATTTTGGCATCCACTGAGGGCCTTGGACCCCTGTGGATGAGGTGAACCTCTGTGCTGTTTCTAATGCCTTGAGAAGTCCATCCTGGTGTCAGGGGCTGCTCCCAGGCCTGCAAGAGCACTTGAAGGTGCCCCAGGCTAGTCCCCCCCCCCCCGCCCAGCAGGCGTGGGTGGAGCAGGGCTCTTAGTCCTCCCTTCCTTTAGGAC
>NW_025999946.1:745167-839262 GCF_001458135.2 Marmota marmota marmota
CAGGCAGGGTGTGGGGGTGACAGGGCTCTTTAGTCTCCCTTCCTTTAGGACTCCTTGTCCTTAGTTGTCTGTCCTGTGACTTGAAAACTATTGTTTCATGTATTTTGCCTGGTTACTTGGGCAAAGTTTTCTGTCTTACTTTATTTTGGCTGAAAGTAGAGACTTTTTTTTAATTGCTTTATCATCTGTTCTTTAGGCTCTTATTTTGATAAATTTATTTTTATTAAGTTTTATCATAACAGAGAAGTGTTCCCTATTATTTGGATTTTACTTGTTTTTCCAGACTGAGTTCTTTATCTGATTCATTCGTTACTTTTGTTCCCGAACAATATTTGCATAGTTGCCGTGCCAGTTATTTTAATCTTGTTTATACCTTGCATAGAGACTGTTGTTCAGTTCTTGGCTGTGAAATAGTCAGTGGATTGTCTTAACAATGTTCCCACTTTGTCTGAAACATATTTATCTTTCCCTCTGAACTGCATTTTAAGGGTTAGGTGTTTTATTGTATCAACCATGCTCTACTTG
Source organism: Marmota marmota marmota (assembly GCF_001458135.2). NCBI lineage: Eukaryota > Metazoa > Chordata > Mammalia > Rodentia > Sciuridae > Marmota > Marmota marmota. The sequence continues at coordinate 745,693 of NW_025999946.1, forward strand.
GGAGTGCAAAGGGAGGAGGGCCGATTTAAGGAAGAAAAATCTTTGTATCTCTGGCCCTTAAAAATGTGATGGGCACATAGGAGAGTCTGCAGAAGAAGGATTTGAAGAAATGAGTGCATTGCACTCTTTGACTCTCTGTTCCACTCCATCTTCCCATCTCCAGAAGGTTCAACCCTCTTGAGCAATAAGGGGGCAGATGGGCCATGTCAGCACCAAACTAATGGGAGAAATCAGTCAGACTGATACTGGTTCTTTGGACCAAGTTCTTCTGGGCAGTGACACCAATCAACAGGACAGTGTGAAAGCAAGACCTTATGACTTGTGATTTAGGCTGATTTCAATGCAAGACAGTGGGAGAAACCATGGTGAAGATTCCATTTGAGCTATGTAGCTCGCCAGTGCTTTCCCTTCAACATCTTTTCTTTGTCCACAGCACAAACATTTTCCAAACTCCTTCTTACACCTTCTTCTAAGTAAGACTAATTAGGTCACAATTTGGACCACAGCTCAGTTTTTTTTTTTTTTCCATACTGAGGAGTGAATGCAGTTGAACCCCACCATGCTAGGCAAGTGCTCTATCCCTGAGTTACACCCCAGTCCTTTTTATTTTATTTTGAGCCGTGATCTAAGTTGCCCAAGCAGGCATTGAACTTCTTCTCCTCCTATCTCAGCCTCTTGAGTGGATGGGATTACAGACATGCACCATCTCACCTGGCTCATATCCTGGTTTTAATAACTGCATTTATGGGTAGCTGTTCTCATCCGATAGATTATTATAAATGGGGAAATCAGGGGGTGCATGTACAGACCAGTGTCTATTGGAATTCCTGCTTCCAAAGGGTTCTCAACTCATTTAAGTCTTAAGATGACAAGAATGTATACTGTGCAGAGCGATTCCCTCCTCATGGTCCTAGGAACCTGGTCTATTTTTCTTAAGGTTCATGGACTTCTTTGAGCAGCCTGAGTTTATTAACTATTGTCATGTTTGACCCACACCTCAACATATTTCATTTCCTTTTGATCACTTTGCCCATGAACCAACTTTTCTTTGAACCATAAATATTACAAAGCCTCATGACTCCAGGGCAGTGTTTGCTCCAACATATTGAAGTCACTTAGCCTCTTGCGGGGGTGAGGGCAGAGAGTGGCCATCGGTGCCATTTTTCAGTCATGGCTCTGAGGCTCCTGGAGATCTCCTGGCAATGGGAAAGACGATGAAGAAGGAAGGGCTGGAGTGGCAGTGTCCTAGGAGACTCCCAGTTAATCACATGGATTCGATCCTGACTGCTTTCTTGGGGTGCCTGCCAAAAGTCATGAGGGGGTCAAGATAATTGGCTGGGGAGGCCTCAGTGTGAAGGCAGAAGGCAATAGGCAGGTCTCTAATGAGACGTATCCAGGAAAAGTGCTGTGAGTTCCAAGCCTGCCAATATCTGAAACCCGGGGAGAGTGACAGGATGTTCACAGAGAGCAATAAAAATGATTGAGCCTCCAGAGAGACTGATTTATGACAAAGGCTCTCAGAGCTCAGTACATTTTACTGTGGCCCAGCAGAGCAGGGAGGGAAGGAGCAGGTGGGGATTCTCTATAGGGGACAGAGCAGGGATAGAGGTGGACCTTGAAGAGTGGGAAAGGATTGGGGAAATGTGGAGAAGAAACCTGGAGGACAGGGAAGACATAGAAAAGAAGAAGAATTTGGGGGGAAATCTATGAGAATGTATCTGCAAGGGCCCTTGGAATTGAGGGGCAGCTGGGGAAGACTTGAGGTTGCCAGGGTTGCTTATGCCATTCAAATGCTCATCCTCCTCCATCAGACTTGGAGTCTTTTCCGTAGTTCCTTCCCGATTGCCTGTCCTGGGGATTTCAGTGTCTCTCTCCACTTCCAGGGACCACCACTGGCTGGAGGCACCAACTCCCCCAGACAGTGAGCATCCTGGGAATCCAGTACCCAGCACAGGACTGTGCATTGAGCTAGGTACTCCAGGAAGACTATTATTTCAAATCACTAGGTTTGGGCTAGAAAGGGCCATTACAGAAGAGGGTCATTTAGAAATGGTTAAATGCTCCTCAGGAAGCCCCTGCCTTAGACCTCCCTTTATTCCCATCCAAGAAGGTCTCTGGCTGCAGAAAGCTCTTTATGTTGCATTTAATAGAAGCAATATGCCCGTGGGGAATGCTGCTCTGAGATCCAGGACTGAGCCTTAGAGTAGTATGAGGTTGAACTGTTGGAGAGGTGTCTCCAGTTCCACTTCCAAAATTACAGTGTAAAGCTCTTCAAAGAAGAGATGAAATAAGGATAATCATAATAGTCATGGTGAGGTCCCACATTTCTGTACCACTTACAGGTCACAGAAAGCTTTCACAGCCATTAACCATTTGCCCTCGTAGCATCCTTGCCTATCTCAGTGGGTTGTCAGGAAAATCAAAGGTTTCCCCCAGGAACTGAGACTACAGGCATGCCCCACTTTAAGCAAATCCTGCTGTGAGCATTTAGGTAAAGAAAGACTACTTCACAGAGGAATTTAACGGGGTTATTTGAAATGGCAGGGTTCCCCCAGCATGCAAAGTAATAAGAGGCAATTTACTAGAATGCTTGATTGATTGACACATATCTTGTTCATGACCAGCTGTATGCCTGTAGCATCTAATGTGTGCTGATCATGGCTATTTGTGCTTGGAAAATGAATCAGATGTGGTCTATGCCTAAGGGAGTAGGACTCTTTGCATCTCTTTGTTCATTTTCCAATCCCCGCCCCCCACTTCACATCCGGTTATCACAGGAAATGGCTTATGTACCTAGGATGGCCAGGATTGCATTAGATCATCCCTTAACCCCTAAACTGAATGGAGTGCTTCTCTACACCTTGGTTTAAGAGCTAACAGAGAGAAGCCATTCCTTTGCAGGGAACAGGGCTGCAAGATCGAACACTCAGGAGAGGCCAGTGGCCACACTTACTGCCCTGTGGAGAGGGCTGGTCTTCACTGTGGTAGCATGACCCATGCACAGAGACACCTAGTATGATCTGGGACCCTACTCCCACTTTCTGTGGTCTTCCTGATCCAGTCACTGAGCCCCCACCCCCAACCCCTTTAACTTAAGCAGATTCAAGTCAGGTGTCCTTCACTTGCAGTCAAAAGAATTGTTAACAGAATTTTTGCTAAAGAGACACAAGGTACATATGCATAACTCCTTTGGTATTTGCAAAGGCAGTTCAATGTGGTGGTTGAGAGTTGGACTTCAAATATCTGAAACAACAAAGATTTGAAATACTCAAACGTTGATCCAAAGGAGATCAGTTAAATAAATATTGGTATGTATCCATACAAGGAAATACGATTCAACTGCCAAAAAAAAAACGAGTAGCTTTCTATTCTGATAACGCTCCAAGCTGTTTTGCTGAGTTGAAAAGATAAAGTGCTCGTTGAGCTATGTGACTGCAACTACTAGCATGGGTTAAAATGTTTCTGACTAAGCCACTTGCTGGTGAAGATATAGAGCAACAGGAACTGTCATGCTTTTCTGGTGGAATGAAACATAGAACATTCTGGAACATAACCTGACAGTTTCTTATAAAAGTTAAACATGCATGTACCATGTGACCTATGCATTGTACTCCAGGGCACTCCAAGGTAAATGAAAAGTGATGCTCATATAAAATCCTGTACACAAATATTCTGTACACAAATATATAATAGCTTACTTTTAATAGTCAAAACATGAAAACAACTCAGAGATCTTCCAACAGAAGAATGGACAAGCTGTTCTGCACTCCTACAAAGGATAGGACTCAGCAATAAAAGATCTATTTATTTCTATTTTTTTTTAGTTGTTGATGGACAACTTTACTTTATTCATTTGTTTATATGCAGTGCTGAGAATCAAACCCAGTGCCTCATACATTCTAGGGAAGCACTCTACCACTGAGCTACAACTCCAGTTCTGGAAAGAACTACAGATACACACAACATATTGGGTGGATCTCAAGAGCATGGTGCTGATTGAGAAAAGCTTTTCTCAAAATTGCATGTGATTCCTCTTATATAACATTTAAAAATTTTTTTTTGTGGCACTAGGGATTGAACCCAGGGGTGCTTTATCACTGAGCTACATCCCCAGCCCTTTTTACTTTTTATTTTGAGACCGGGTCTTGCTAAGTTGCTGAGGCTGACCTCAAACTTTCAATCCTCCTGCCTCAGCCTCCTAGTAGCTGGGATTATAGGCACATGCCACCATGTATTTTATAATATTCTTGAAGTGAAAAAAATTATGATGATGTAGAATAGAATATTGGTGGATTAAGGTTGGGAAAAGGGTATGACTAAAGGGTGGTATGTCAGATTTCCTCTGTGGCAATAAGACAGTTCTATATCTTGATGGAGGTGGTGATGACACAAGTTTATACATGTCAATAACTTCCTAGAGTGATTTACCAAACCCCCTCAAATTAGTGCAATTAAAACCTTGTAAAATCTGAGTAAGGTTCATTGTTAATTGCACCATACTTTGTCAATTTCCTGGTTTTGGTCACTCTGCTATGCTTGTTAAAGATACAATCCTTGGCGCGTTCCCAGGGGCTCACAGGAATTCTCTATACTGTTTTTGTAACTTCAGAGTCTAAAATTATGTTAAAATTAAAAATAAATGTAGTGCAGGACAATATATATAATATCTGAACTTTTGAATAAGAAATAGTGAAATAAAGCATGTTTACTTATGCAGAATGCAGGATGACATTGAGGAGGACCCTTGGCTCCCTGTTCTTTCCGGGTTTTGAATCATGTTTATGGTGTCTTAATTTTCTTGAAAAATTCTGAAGATGAGCATGCACTCTGGAGTTCTATGTAGCTCTTCTGAACCTCTGCTGCAGTGTTTTCCAGCTGTTTTACTTTGTAGAAGCCAATTCACCCATCTGTGCCTGTTTCCTATCTGTAAAATGGAGCCTCTAATAATCGTACGTATCTCACAGGGTTGTTAGGAGGATTAAGCAATCCAAATGAAGGTGCTCAGCACTCTTTCTACCTGGAAATAGAACAGTTCATATTCTTTGCACATCTCTTGGAAGAATGGAAATGGAAACAGGGACGGCTGGGCCAGTAGAAGGTCACTCATTAGAAACATGGGAACTTGAACTCGAATCTGTCTTATGCCAAAGCCTGTGCTCTTGACCTCTACCTTCCCCTGCCTCCATTTCCCATCTGGAGGCCCCTTTCCCATTTCCAGCTTGGACCTGAAAGGAGGAAAGGAAGGCGTCAACACTCAGTACAAATGTCCTATTCCCTTCAGTCTCTTCTTTGTGTCCAGATAAAGGGCCAAATGGGAAGGCATGGGCCATGGCCCTGGCCTTGGTCAGGGACTGGGCTGCAAGGGTCAGTGTGCCCAGGGTGGGCCCCACCGCCAGGACTCAGTAACTGAGACCGAGCAGCCACAGGGCCTGCTGCCAGAACATGTTTTAATAAAACAAATTCATTTCACATTCTAAATCGTAATTTCTGTTAAACTAATAGCTTTCTTAGGACATCTTGAACCGTGGGCTAGTTGGGGTGATGGTGGCTCTCAGGCCTCCTTCTGGAGAAATAGGACGTGGAGAGTTCGTGTGGCTGGAGCCTTCTTCCTGGGATGGGGCTGGTGAGAGACTGGGCCCCCAGAGAGTGGGCCAGTTCTCTGAGAGTGGGAAGGACGTGGGGCAAGCGTGGTCTCATGGAGGAGTGAGGGCTTCTGCCTGGTGCAGGTTCATGGTTTGAGCCTGTGAAATTGATTTTTCCTTCTAGTCTCTGGATTCCTGGTTGGAACGATGGCTAGCACAGACTCTCTCTCCCTGCTTCCAGCCCTCCATGGCTCTGACAGTTTTAACACCTGGAAATATGGTAAAAGGAATAGAGAGGACACTGGCTTGGTCCGGACGCCTTTCTGTTCAGATTTTGTGGGTTGAATCTCCCTGGTTTTTTTTTTTTTTTTGAGGCACTGGAGATTGAACCCAAAGACTCGCAAAGGTTAGGTGAGTACTGACCACTAAGCTATATCTCCAGGACTGGATGCAGGATTTGCTTGTTTGTTGGTTGGCTGGTACTGGTGGATTGAAACCAGGGGTGCACAACCAGAGTCACATCCCCAGCCCCTTTTCATATTTTATTTAGAGACAGGGTCTCGCTGAGTGCTAAGGGCATCACAGTTGCTGAGGCTAGCTTTGAACTCACAATCCTCCTGCCTCAGCCTCCCAAGCTGCTGGGTTCAATGGCATGCATCCCTGTGCCCAGAGGATCCATGATTTAAGGATAGACAAAGTAGAAGGAAGAATGAGTGACGGCAGAGCGGTTTAAATGTGTAAAGATTTTTGTTCCTTCAACAGCCAGTGTATAAGATTCTCTTTCTTAGTAGACATTTTCTCAGTTGCTTCAGACACAAGGGCATGCAATCCCGGCCTGTCGAGGGTCTCGAAGTTTACTAAGGGAACAGATGGAAAGATACGGAAAATACCTGTGGCCAGAATGCAGAGGGATCGAGTGTGGGAGTGAAGAACCCCACCATCCATCTGAGGGAAGAAACACTTTGTTTTCTAATGTAAGGGTTTCAAAAAATTCCTGCACAAATGCATTTTATTTGGCTTATATAGTATGTTAAAAATCATATGCATCCAATTATAAAAATAGAGGGATTTTAGGCAAAACCTGGAATCCTGCTCTTGATGATGGAGAAGTGTGGGCCACATTCCCACAGGGACAGGCTGGAGCTTAGTAGAGCCTGTGCTCCCCAGCTCCCTCGTCCCCACCGTGCCCTCTCCATGATTCCTCCTGAAAGTCCCATGTGTTTTCTTCACCTTTTTGACCCCACTGATATCTGAGTTTGTTGCCGAGGGTCTTGTTGGTCCTGCGATGGGTCACCTGCATGGTGACTGGGCCCATTCTGAACTGGGTGGGTGAAGGTCTGCTGCACACCTGCAGACCCCTGGGGACCACTGGTGCTTCTGAGCATCATGAACAGAGAGATGGGAAGCATCTTCCAAGCCCCAGGGGCCCCTTGGCAGGTGCAGATTCCAATTCGAATAGTTTTCCTTTTTGCATTTGCTCATCTGAAAAGTCCTCCCAGACCCTCCTGCTTATTAACAACCTGCACACCACGCTGTGCTTAAAGTTCAGAGCGCCATAGGATACGGAGTCGTAATTAATCTCAGTCCCTGAGTTCTAGAACACTGAGAGCAATTATAATTTACTGTCGGAAAACCAATTTGGGGAAGCGGTGGTGTTCGCGCCCCTGATCAGGGTGCCACCAAATGCCACTTCCCGTCCACGTGCTGCCTGCTGGGAGAGCAAGACCTTTAGTTTCTACACCTCTGGGAGGTGTCAGATGGAGAAGGCAGGCAGAGAGAAGAGAGGGCGGGTGTGGGTCTGCAGGACACTGCTGGGTGTGGCCTCTGAGACCTGTCAACATCCTGCTGTAGCCACATCTAATCTTTCCGTCCAATCCAGTTTCACAACCACCCTCCATGCCTCTTCCGGGTCCCCAAAATTCCCTGACTCCAGCAGATGTCAGGCAGTTTCTTGTTCTCTGCCCCCGCCCCTTGCCCAGTCATACCCTGCATCCTGGGGCCAGGCTCGAGTGTCCAGCTCTGCCCACAGCAGTCCTCTTTTCACCCTTTATTTCTATGCTGGTCAAGTTCTAATTGTCCAAATATCCAACTGACTCTGAGAGGACGGTCCTGGGGCCTTTCCAGTTATGGTTCAGGGGGACAGGAGCAAAATGCCATAGCTCAAATGAACATGCTCACAGCCACGTGGTCAGGGACAGAGACCAGCTTCCGGCTGTCACAATGGGGTCACAAGCTGCTGGATGTTTATGGGCCATCTTCTCTGCTGCCCTGTGCTGTTCCCTGGTCCAGCAGGACGGTGGGCAGGTGATGAGTGCCTGCAGGATGACAAACCTGACAAAAACACATATGCACACCAGTGGGCACAAATACCAACCCCCACAGAGGAACACGCTGATGATGGAGTCCATTCATTCATTCACTCATCCAATATTGACAGGTACCTGTACCTGTCCTGTGCCCATTCTTAGAGATACTGGAATAAATATATCTTTGTTTCTGATCCCAGCTTAAAAGTACCCATAATCCAGTGTGATCAGAGCTCTGTTAGAGCCATTTAGGGCTCATGGAGCACACAGGAGGGGCCCTCTACTCTAGTGCTGGGGAAGCACCTGGGAGAGGTGATCTTTGAGCAAGGCCTGGATGTCTCTGATCTCCAGCACTGCACTTCAGAGTGGTTCTAAGTTTATACAAGTGTGTGTGTGTGTTTTCTTTTAAAAAGGGGATCCTGTCATCGTAGCCACCCTTGGATATCTTGCCTTGGGCAGTGCCCAACATGTAGGGAAACGTGTCTGGTACCCGTACATTGGATGAAGAAATGAACAAATGAGGGTTTTCCAGACAAGGACTGTGGACAAGGCAGGTTAGGTGGGGGCAGCCTGGACAGGTGGAGGAATGCAGGGTCTGGGGAGGCCTCCGTGGTGCCTGGAGAGCGGGGAGAGGAAATGTGGGGGGTACCAGGGGCGAACAAAGACCAGCTCCCGGCCGTCACAGTGGGGTCACAAACTCTGCCACCTCCAGGGAGGACACAGACAATGGAACTTAGGGAAGGAGACAGGAGTGGGGCCACAGGAATTGGGGGGACCCACGGAGAACTGTAGACTACCAGATCCACCAACACCACTGGAATGTGACTTTGAAATGGTGCTCCGAGCCAAACCAAATCCCTGGGCCCCAGGTCACAAGAGTGCGCAACCTCCTGTTCCCTCTGCCCAGTCCTATGCCACGGGCTGTGTGGCACTTGGGAAAAGCCCTGCCTTGGGTTTCCAGGGGAACAGGAGCAACCCCCAGCTCTGCCACGGCTTCGCCAGCTTGCCAAGAGTGTGGCCGGAGCTCCTCCCTCTCCAGCCTCTGTTTGTCATCTGCCGTTCCACCCGCACTGCCCACCTGCTGGTGTGCCTCCAGTGTGCTGGGTGCTCTACAGAGGTGAAAGCAGAGGTCCTGAGGGGGCAGAGGTTTGGGGCTCCCCTGGAATGAGGGGCGTGGTAGAAGGCAGCCTCAGGCAGTCTGACTACCTCGGAGGAGGCCGGATTCTGGGCGTTACCCCGGCAGGTGAGCCGGCTATGGAGGCACTGCCAGGACTGGAGGGAGGGGCGACTACAGGACAAGCTAACCCTTGGGATGCGGCACAGCAGCCTGGGTGCGGCGCCCCCTGGAGCCCGGCCCACCCACACTCTCCAGCTGCGGAGGTGAAGATGGATAGAGGGGACTGCAAAGAAAGAATCTGGACTTGCACTTTTATAATCTATTTTTAAAATAATAAACTTTTAAACCTAAAAAGAAAAGAAGCAGCCCAGGCCCTGGCTGGCCTCAGAGGAAGGGAGGCCTCAGGAGGACACTGAGGCATGTGCTGGGCACAATGGGAATAGCACGTGGGGTCCACTGTGACCCAGTCCTTGAGGCGGGACCAGAGGAGCCACCGGGAGTGGAACAGTCCGGGAAGCTCTCTGCATCTCCCCAGGACCTGGGAAGGACCCCGGGGGCCCAGGCAGGGCCTCAGTTAGCTTGGAGTGGGATGGGGGCTTGGTCTGACCGGTGGTGGGGACGGGCCTCTGGGTCCTCGGATGCCACATCTGTGAGTGGAAACAAGATGTGTTCTGCAGGAGGACAGTGAGGACAACGGGCGTCTCTCTGAGCACGCTGTGTTGAGACCTCCGGACGGGGGTGTTGGACAGCCTGGCTGGGCTTATGGGGAGGTGGTGACAGCTGATTTTGTGGCATTGGCTCCATACTCACCTCCATGAATGAAAAAGGCAGAAGGCAAGGGAAGGGGTCTTTGAGAGCAGTGGGGGGCACTGGGCTTCCTGCCTCATCCAAGAGGGCTTGACAAGAGTGCCCTACGTTTTGGGAGACAGTGACAGGTGTCTGCTCCACGCCCAGGAAGTCGGAGTTGGAATAGCTGAGGTGGCAGAGGGCCCAATGAGGGATGCAGGGAGGGTGGGCACCTTCCCTTACCAGCAAGGGGGCAGGTGAGGCCTGTGTCCTGCAGGCCAGCTAAGGGACTCCCCGGAGGGAGCAGCCCCCAGAGGCGGCGTGGAGACAGTTGGGCCCCTGGATGCTCAGAAACTGTGACGTGTCTGGAGGCCAGCAGCTGGAGCTGAGATGAGGGACACAGAGTCACCGAAGGACCTGAGAAGGAGCCGACCGTGTCCACCAGCGGCAGAGAGGACAGAGACAGGTCCTGCTGCCCTGCCAACGGAGGCTCCCCCTCCTGGCCTTCAGAATCCAGAGTATGGAAGGAGGAGGTCAGAAGTCAGGAGAGGGGGGCCGGGCTGCTCCTCTCCCTCGAGGCCAGCGGCATCCTGACCCAACGTGGTGGAGGGACAGGCTGGAAAGAGGACGGGAGTGTGTGTCAACTGGACTGGGCATTTTACTGGGTGAAATGAGATTATTTTCAGTTACTCAAGTAGACAGGTGACTTTTCATTACACAACAGTCACAGGAGAAAGGTCCGGGAAGCGTGGAGGTTTCATTCAGCTCAGGGAAAGACCCAGACCCACCAGCAGGTTGAAATTTGGCCATTGTGCATCATGGACTCTTGGCATGACATTAAAATGTTACTCGTTTTGATTCATGAGATTTTTGAGTAGTTTCTTAACTTTTGCTCGCAAGGCAAGGAACTTCCTTGCCTCACCCCAGTCCCTGTCCTGGTGGGAGGGAGATTGCTGGTCCTCTCCAGTGTGTACCCTGTCCAGTTGAGCACATTAAACGCTTCACTTACCAAGGGCAAAGTCTGATCTGCTGTGTGGTGATGTCGTGGTAGTAATGACGACGATGGCTTGGTCGGCACCTGGTACTGTTCTGTTAACATCACGTGGTCCTCATGCGGACCCTAGGTGGAGGATGTCACCATCATCTCCATTTCCCAGAAATGAAACGTGAGGCTGAGAGAAGCTGGGCAACCTGCCCGTGTCACAGAGCAGGCAAGTGACAGAGCTGGGATTTGAACCGGGGCAGTCTGGCTCCAGCGTCCATGTGCTTTCCTATCTGCTACACACAGTGGCGGGACACAGGCCTCACCTGCCTCCTTGCTGGCAAGGGAAGGCACCCACCCTCCCTGCATCCCAGACAGTGACATTATGACATCCTGCAGATTGTGTCTGTGCTTGAAGTCTGAGCTGATGGCTCTGACGTGGCTGTTTCCCCCATGTGTTCTCTTTGGAAGTCAGTGGGGGGCCTAGAGCTGGGCAGGGCCCTGCACCTTCTGTGTGCATGCCGTGTGACTTGGAGGCACATGGTGCCCCTGGTGTGGGTTCTCCCTCCTCAGCATGCAGAGGCTCAACCCGGGAGCTGGGGACCCGGGCAGCGGCGCCGGCGGGAGAGAGTGATGTCCGAGGCGTGCTGATTTGCAGACGGAAATTTACATACATAATGTAATTTGGGCCAATTGAATTGTCGATTAAGACGGAGTCACTTGACAAGCCACACACACTCTGGCGGGTGACCGAGGAGACGAGAGGCTCTTGAGATGCCTGTAGTGAAAACACACTTTTGTTTTTGAAGGAGATGGCCATTTCCAAATTCCTCGTTTGAACAACCTCCTCTCCTCAGTTCCCTTCCCTCCAGGTCACAGCTGGGAACTGTTGAGATGAAAAAGCTGGATGGGCAATTAGCATTTAAATCCAAGGTGATGTGAGCATGCTCAGGGTGCAGCTGGAGAGGCCAGGCCAGGACACCTCCTCCGACCGACGGAACAGGCAGCTGGGAGTGCGGGCCTGGGCATATAACCCCACACCTACAGCAATCGAGGCAGTGACCATGGGCATGTCAGGGCCAGACAGAGGAGAGCAAGAGACTTCCTTGGGGCCAAATCCAGACACTTACTTCCCGGCGGCATGACCTATGCATGCGGCTTCGTGTCTTTGAGCCTCAATTTTTTCATTCATAAAATGGATAGAATGTTCCACCCTTCCTTCCCTGTGATGACTGTGGTGGGGAAGAAATGGGCTAAACTCAGGGTCTCTAAACTGCTCATGCAGTTAATGCCAGCCATGAGGAGTAACTGAAGCACGGCTTCTATGCCCAGGATTCTTCATCTTACTCAATATTTTCAGAACTAAAAGTACTAAACTTCTCGCTGCCCCAGGACAGTTGAAGAGGTTGTGTACTCTGAAATTTGATCTCTTCTCTTTGTACTTCCTTTGCATAGTGGAGCCCTCCTCTTTTCTCAAACATCAGCCTGAATTCACCCTCCCAGGATTCCTCTCTCTCCATCCACAGCCCCACCCAAGATGCCTAGTTTGTGTTCTCAATGTCCTGGACCTTTCCTTCCTAGAGTTTGAATTCAAAGCTGCTGTAATTATTCATATCACGTCAGCCTCCATACCCTGCTCTAAGCTCTGTTGAGGTAAGATCTGCGTTTGCCTTGCTGGCTGCTGACCTCGGGTACCTGGAGCAAAGTAGGCATTCAACAGTAGGCACTGTGTATTTGCACTCTCCCCGTCTCTTCACCTGGCTAATTCCCATAGTCCTTTAGGCTTCAGAGTACACGTCTCTCCTCCAGGAAGCCTTCTTGCTGTGTCTGGCCGTGGCCCCTGGATGGTGGCTGTTCATTTACTGCTCTCTGTCCCTCACTAGACAGACCTTTCCAAGGTCAGGCTGGTGTCTTGTTCACTGAGGCGTCCCCAGTGCTAGCCAGAGCCTGCCTGCAGCTGCTCATGGAATAAATAAATAACAGAGCATCTAGTCTGGGCAGAGAGAGCAGAGTGTGGAGGGAGATCTGACCGAGGGGCTGAGAGAAAGGCGGGGTGATACTGCCCAGAGGTGGGCCAGGCCCTCCGAGCTTGCGTGGGGCCTCTCGGCCTGGTGGCTAAGCATGGGAAAGACCCGTGCCAGAGGAGTCAGGCTGCCCAGGACCAGAGCGAGCAGGGGGCTGGGGTCCATGCAGCTTGCTGGTGGAGGCTGAGGTGTGGGCTGAGGTGGGTGGCACTTTGGGGGCCCATCTGTAAGCTGCAGAGTGGGTCTTGGCACCTACAGGTTAGGGAGGCTTTTGGAGTGTTGCTGGGAGTCCTTCAGACCACGCTGAAGATTGGTGGTCCTGGGTATACATCTGGGGTCCTTGTCTCGGGGTCACTAGGCCGGCATACTTTTGGGTTGTCTTTAAGGTGAGGGGCGGTGACTGGAGATGGTGGCAGCCCCCCTCCCTTTCTTGTTTCCCAGGCTGGCAGCTCAGCCGGCTCAGTTCCTGGATCAGCTCTCAGCAGCTGGCACCTGGAGTCACTCCACCATGTTGGGTTAAGAGGGCTCACAGGAAACGAATGCACCAGCTTAGTGCAGCAAGCTTCGCATCCCGTCTTGCTTCTTTTGCCCCTGCACTGGGTCCCAAGCGCGGCTGTGTGGAGCCCTGTGTCCCATCAGGCCTGGCTGGCTCTAGAATTCTTTGGTCTCCAGCTGTAGTTCCTGGTCGGGGCTTGCCTCAGTGGCCTCGGGGCACATTCTCCTCCTTGAGCAAAAGAGTCTCCACGATCCCAGATCCCAGTGGATGGGAGAGTCTTGCTCCTAGCAGGAACTTAACGAATGCTTCTTAAGCTCTGTTGGGAAGCCTGAAGCAGACATTTCTTCCTCTTGCTTCTCCCTCTCCATCAAATTGGATCAGCATAGACCTATGAACCCTGGGCGAACCTAATAAAAGATGTCAGTGGCCAACGATAGAAAAGAGCGCCCTGTGACACTCCTTCCAAGTTCCCACGAGTCAAGGTTCTGCAGAGTTTGGGAGCTTCGAACATTATTGGATAATCAATTTTGCCCAACTATGTCTCCACAGAGCCCATGCATTTCTGCCATTTCCAGAATCAAGTGTGGGGAAGTGTGACAACAGTTCTTAGGAAATCGTTGGGTCCTGTTGATTTTTTTTTTTTTCTCTCTGGGAGCCACCTGCTGCCTTCTAAGCGCCCCTGTGAAGGGCTTTCCTGGAGCAAATCTTAAGTGCTGCTGACCTCCATGGAGACAGGGTGCGTACAGGTGTGAGGCAGACCCTCACCTGTTTGCAGAGGTGCAGTGGGTGGCGGGAAGGCCGCTAGTTGTTCTGGCCCGGCTGCCTCTCACGCTGTTCCTGCTGCCCACCCCATGCTGGCTCCCCTTCTTCCCGCCCCCCCAGGCTCCTCTCCCGAGGCTGCAGGTTCTCCCCATCCAACAGGGCAATCTGTGGATTAGCCATCTACCAACCTGCATTTCCAAGAGAGCAGCCACATGGCTCCCTGTGGACCTGGAGGGGAAATGTCCCTTCTACTCTCTGGGCCTCAGTCCTATGATATAAAACAAAATGCTCTAGAGGGGCTGACACCTAAAGGGGTGTGCAGGTTTTACGTCTCTGAGCCTCAGCCCAGCTCAGTCACAAGCAGTGGGGACCTCAGGAAAGTCCCCTGTTCTCTGGACTGGAAGGTCCTCCACTCTCAAATCGTGGGTGGGAGGGAGGGGGAGCGGGTGTCATAAGCTCCAAGGACTCTTCCTACTGTTCTTCTTTATGGTTCTATGAATTCTAATACCCATGACTTGAAAAAAAAAAAAAAAAAGAACTATTTAAAGAAAAATCCCTGAAAATCACTGAGCTGCAAGCTTTGATTTCTCAGAACTGATCAGGGAGGGAGAGAACAGGACGCCTCAAGGTGGTGGGTGTGTGTTCTTCTTCTTTTTTTTTTCTTTTTTTACACTCCAGTGAATCAATCTTTCCAGAGAGTATGAAATGAAAATCTGCCACCTTGCAGTAAAATTAGAGCTGGCATCGCGGTCTTTAAAAGAAAGAAAGAAAAAAGAAAGAAAGAAAAAAAAGGCAGTCCTGGAAAAATTATGACCAGCTGCCTGCTGGATTCGCCCTGCTGAGGAGGCGCCTTGTGACACAGTTTACGACCCCGAGGATTACTGTGGTCTCGATGCTATCATCTTAATTGCAAGAGCAGGGCTGCAGCCAGCGGGTCCCCGGGTCTCTGTGCTGGCGACTTGACGTGCCTAGCTCTCAACCTGAAAAATTCCTTTCTCTCGCTCCGACCTGTTCCAAATTACTTTGTGGAGGCTGCCGGCTTCCTGGGGACTACTGACTGGCTTTTCCTTTCCCTTCCTTCCTAAGATGGGGTTGTGGAAGTCCACAAAGGAGGTGGCAGGAGGGGAGCAGGACAATGGGTTCTCTGCTTCAGTCCTCTTCCCAGGTGGCAGGGGAGGCTGGGAGAGGAGGCCCTGTCTTTCTGGGCCAGGAGCTGATGAAAAACCACACTGGGGTCTGAGCACACATTGTTGGCAGAGCTGGGTTTGGACCTCAGGTTTGGGACGAAAGAGCTCCAGCATCTCAAGAGCCCAGCATCCCTGGGCTGGGGGTAGTGTATGCTGGAGGGCTTGGCTTGGAGAGGAATTGTAGAGAAGGGGAAGCCGGGCAAGGTGGGTCTTGAACCAGACTTCTAAGTCCCATCCCCATCACCACAACTTACTTGTACTGCAACCGTCTGTGGGAAAGTAACCTTCCCGTTTGGGGCCTCAGTTTCCCAGTTGTAAAAAATCTGGATTTGGGGTTAGAACTGAAGTTGCAAACTAGTAGCCCCTGAGGTCTGGCTTATCCAAGATGTCTTGTTTGGCCCGAATGGTGCTTTCTAACCAGGACATTTCATAGTGAAAAAGAAAAAAGAAAAGAAAAGAAAAAAATTGTCTTTTTTTCTTGAAAAAATCAGGCGACATGAAAAATAGGTCCATTTGACAAAAGGTGGCCATTGGAAATTGATCACTGATCCTATAATTCACCTGGTTCAAGAGACTCCAAATAGACAAGGCAGTCTTGAAGGGAAATGGTGTCAGAGAATGCACACTTCCTGGTTTCAAAAGTTGCTACAAAGGTACAGCCATTAGAACAGGGTGGCACTGTCAAGGAGGGACATCAGTCAATGTCAGTAGTTTTATTGACATATAATTCACATACCATAGAACTTGAGGGTCCACAAATAACCTTCACTTACATGATCAAGGGCACCATTTTCAACCAGGATGCCAGCAAAACAAAATGGGGGCAAAATCTCTATTTAACAAATAGAGATGGGCAACTTCAAATCTGAATGGGAAAGAAGGAATTTGGGTCCCTAACTTACACCACATACCACGTTAACGCAAAGTCCACCAAAGACCTAAGTGTAAGAGCTAAAACCTTAACACTCTTAGAAAAAAAATACATGTTTTCCTTGTAAGCTTAAATCTGGCAAAATTTCTTAGATATGACAGAACACCAAAGTAACAAAAGTAAAACTGGACTTAATTAAAATGAAACACTTATTTTTTGTGTGTGTTGGGAATGATACCATTAAGAAAGAAAAGCGACCACAAGAGAATGGTAAAGAATATTCGTAAATCTCATGTTTGATAAGGGGCTCATCTTTAGAATATATAAAGAAGTCTTTTAGTTCAATAATAAAAGAATAACCTAGTGGAAAAATAAGCAAAAGATCCAAGTGGATATTTCACCAAAGAAGACACACCAATGGCCAATAGACACGGTAAAGGTCTCTCCACATCTTTGGTCGTTAAGAAAATGCAAATCGGAACCACAATGAGATGCCACTTCTTGCCCCCTGGGATGGCTAAAATAAAAATGACAGGTGTTAACAGAAGCGGAGAAACTAGAACTCTCCACCTCATCACTTTGGAAAACAGGCAATTCCTCAAAGAGTTCCATGCAGAGCTACGCCTGGGTATATCAGCAAAAGAAACGAAGCCAGGTCCACACAACACCTGACGCACAAATGACCAGGGCAGCCTTTCACAAGAGGCAGGAAGAGAAAACAAGGCAAAGAATCCACCAACTAATGAGTGCAAGAATAAGATGTAGGATGTCCACCCCATCAAATGTTATCTGATGATAAATGTGAATGATGTTCTGACTCCCGCTACCATGTGGATGAAACTTCAAAACATTATGGGAAGTCCCAAGGAGCCAGCCACCATTTATTCAGTGATCTTACTGAAGTGAAGTGAGCAGAACAGGCAAATGTACAGAGACAGAAGATGGTTTGGGGTTGCCTTCGGCTGGCGACTGTGGTTGGAGGGAATGCAGAGTGACTGCTAACGAGCATAAGGTTTCTTTTCGGGGCGACAAATATGTTCTAAAATTAGATTGTGGTGATTTCTACACACATCTGTTAATTTGCTAAAAAAAAATTCAATTCAAAGCTTTAGATGGGTGAGTTCTATGGTCTGTGAATTATATGTCAATAAAACTACTGCCAAAAAATAGTACTAATAAGTGGACTGAATGAAGCAGGGGCATCTTTCTTTAGGTGGGACAAGTGCTCCTGGGGGTCATGGAAGTCTTCCCCCTGGCGGTTCACCTACTTCAGTTACCTGCCCGGCCCTTGTCCGCATCTGAGGACACTGCCTGGTCCTCTTTCCCTGAGATCTATAGGAGTTGTTTTCCTTCCTAGACGCACTCTCCTGGCTGCTGCGACCCTGCTGGATGGCCCTGGACTCCCTTCTCTGAGCTTCAGTTTCCCTGTGGGTGTGGGGAGATGCTTGGACGTGCCGGTCACTCAGAGACTGTGGCCCTGGCCTTCTGCCTTGGGTACTCACCACCTCCTCTACCCCTTCTTAACTGACAGCCCCCGTGGGCTCTGGAGGGTACCCAGGGGTGGGAAGGGCCTGGATGGGGGGGATAGCATGCTGCCTGCAAAGCCAGCTGGGTGACTGCAGGCCATCCTGAGGGTGCCACCAGGACACACACAGAGCAGAGCCTGCTGGGGAGCTGACCAGTTTCTCCCTGGCCACATGGCCAGGCTGGCCCTGCTCCCCAGGCAGGCCTCATCACAAGATGGGACACAGATGCGAGGCCACTGCGGTGGCCAGCTGGGGCTTCTTGGAGCAGAGACACAGGAGGGGCTTCAGGGAGCTTGAGCCCTCACGGTGCAGGGAAGGGAGGGTGGCCTCTCCCCCCCCCCACGTTTCCCAGGAAAGTGAGAATCCAGTGGGGTGAAGGGAACAGAGGTGAGGTAGGGAGGTGGGGGGGACCTTGCGGTGCCTGAAGAAGCCCTCCCTGTCCTCCCTGCCGGCAGCCACCATTTGGACCCCTTCCCCTGTTCCCTAACCACACGAGGGGACGGACTGTCAGGGTGGCTGCTGCTTTGTTGTCTTCCCCACTTTAGAGGGGGGCAGAGAAGTCACTCACCATGGCCCAGGGCCTTCTGCTGAGAGCAGCCGCCCTGTATCTAGAGCCACAGGCTTCACAGCGCCATAGACGGAGGGGTCTGTATGAAATTGTCAAACTCCTTTCTCACTATCCGCTGCGCTCAGAGGCCCGGACAGTGGACAGCCAGGGGTGGGTTCATCTTCCCGTGGACCTCCCCCAGGAGGTTGGTGCGTGAAGGAGACCCTCCGAAGGCTTTGTTTCCTAGTGACGCTGAGCCCCTGTCCCCTCGGCTCCATGGGTGTGCCCACTCTTGGGGAGTGTCCCGGAGGCTGGACCCAGGTGGTGCCAGCCTTGGGCAGGCTGCTTTGCCCTTCTGACCTGGGGCTTTCTTGTTGTGGCACTGAGTGTTCAACACAACACCTGCAAACCCCACCCCACCCTGGGCCCGGTGGACAGAAAGTCCTCGAGGAAGGCAGGAACGAGGGCTGCAGTTGACAGTTCCCTGGGTGGAGCCGTCACCGTGCCTGTGCTCGGGTGGCACAGGACTGAAAGCTCAGTCCTCGTCTTCACAGAGCAGGGGGAGGAGGCCGAGTGGACTGGCCTGCTGCTCAAGTTCAGCCGGAGCAGGGGATCTGCCCACCCCACCTCGTCCCCCGCTGCCTCTTGGCTCCTGAAGCATGGGTGTGTTCCTGGGTTGCACGCTCCTTCCCGTCTCCACACCCATGTTTATGTGGTCATCCCCTCCTTCCCCAGACTCTTCCAATGCGTGTGTGGTGGGGGAGGGGTAAATGAGAGGCGCAGCCATGGGACAGAGGACTGATCTGATTGAGGAACAAAGAAAGTCTCTCAAGGCTTTCTCTAGGCTGCAACCCCAAATACATGAAGGGGCCAGGCAAGGCTTTGTCATCGGTGAGGCTGGGAGAATGTGGTACACATTAGGGTAGAGTGGGGTCTGTGGCAAACCAGAAGACACAGGCCCTGTTTTATGGGGGCAGATGCTACTATTCCTCCCAAATGATCCCTTGTGAAAAAGTGCCTCCAGAAGATATGATATTTTAATTAATGTTTTAATTTGAAGTTATTTTTTTTTTCCGGGAGAAACTGGAAATCTGTATTTGTGCATAAAGGGTACGAATTTTTTTTTTTTTTCGTAATTTCATAGGTCAAATAGAGCTGATAGTGCTTTTAAAATTTTTACACGCAGGTCTAGGCGGTGGAGCACCAGGTTGAGGCCTCTTGTCCAGGTGGGAGCCTACAGGCTACTGGGCACAGGAAGCTCTAAGAGGAAGTGGTCAAACCCACAAGCATCAGGTGCCAGTCTGGGCACCATCTGGGCTTCCCTTTTGTATCTTCTCTGAGGAGGAGTGGAGGGTGACCAGGGAGGGTGAGTAGGAGGGAGACTAGGAGAAAATGCTAGATGTCGTATGTTTTGAGAGAGAGAAAGAGAAGGAGATGGAGGAAACATTAACATGGAGTGGAATGATGTGATGTTGATCCTGGTATGGTAGGAAGAGCATGGAACGAGGAATCAAGGGCCCAGAGCCCTCCCACGGGTTGAAACCAAGGTTTGGGGGCAGGTGGGTCAGCCACACTTCCTGTCCTACACAAGTGTGAGAGAAGCAGCCTTGGAAAAAACACCCCTGTCTTGATACCTCTGCAGCGTCCCAGGTACCACGCTGCGTTCCAGAGACGCCCACCATCCTTGGGGGCCCCTGGTTTGCCTGCAGCCTGGACAGGGAGAAGTCTCCCCAGGGAGGAAGGAGGGGGGATGTTGAGCTGGGTATAAATTAACTGCCAGGAGGCCGTCATCTAGACGAAGGGGAGTAGGGAGGTATTTAGGCCTCCAGCTGTTGAGGCATGAGAGCAGGGTCTTCTGGAGTGGGGGTGGGCTTTGTCCAGAGCTCGTGTAGTCCGTGGCATGGTGGCAAGAGTGGAGTGAATATTGGTGGGAAAGGAGTCTAGAAAGAGGCATGGATCCCATCATGACTGGCTTCGATTCTGAGTGAGGGGCTTGCCAATAAGATCATGGTGGGTGGGTGAAGGGAAGCTGTCACAGGCTCTGAAGGCAGAAAAGGCCATGACATATTTGTTCACCCACTCATTCATTCATTTATTCATTCATTCATAGAATACATATCAAATGCTTAGCCTCCAGCAGTGAGCAAGACACATCCACTCCTGCACCTATGTGCTACCGTCTGGGGCAGGGAGGGCAGAATTAATGAAGGAATCATGCCAGTCCCCTGCTGTGAGCACAGTAGTGACAAAAGAGGCCCGTGTGCTGGCCGAGAGGAGGACAGCGACTCGGAGGAGACTGGAGGAGACTTGGGGACCCTGATGTGCGAGCGAGCGTGGATTTCATCCCAGGTACCCCCGGGCCTTTTTGCACTGCTTCCGTCAGGCCCCACCAGCCACTGCTCTGCTGCCCACTGTGAGTACAGCCTGCTGCCTTCTTAGGACTGGGTTTCCCCTCCATACAGTGAATAGGCAGGCCAAGGCCCCCCCCAAGACCCTGTGCAGCTCGTCTTCCTGACACCTCAAGCCCCCTCTGGCCTCCTAGCCGCCTTTGCCCTTCACCAGTCAAGGCTGGAGGGGGTGGAAGGCCAACTCTGAGGCGCTATCCCTGAGGAAGACCCCCTTGAGGGCTGAGGGGAGCCTGAGGATTTGGGTGCTCTAATTTGGATCTTGAATGTCTCCCAAAGACTCACAGGCTCAGGGCTTGGCCCCCACCCTGTGGCACTATCAGGAGGTGGAGGAACTTTTTGGAGGTTTGGTTTAGTGGAAGGAAGTTAGGTCACTGGGCATGTGCACTTAAAGGGATATTGGGACCCCACCCCTTCCTCTCTCCCTTTGTTTCTTGGCCCCCACGAGGCGGACAGACCTCCTTTGTCATGTGCTCTACCACTTTGTACTGTGCTACCACAGGGCTAAAACTCAAGGCAACCATGAACAGAAACCTCTGAAACTGTGAACCAACATAAACCTTTCTTTCAAGTTGATTATCTCAGGTATTTGGTCTCAGTAACAGAAAGTTGATTAGCACAGGGGCTTAGGGAAGCTTGATCCTGGGACCCTTGCCCAGGATCAAGGGTCAAAGTGCTGAAACTGACAAATGTGGGCCGCCCAGTGACCTCTCACGTGGACATTCCATCCTTAACTTGCCATGTGGCAGCAGGCAAGAAGTCACACCCATCTCATCTGGGCCTCAGTTTCCTCACTTGTAAGATGGAATCATTCCAGAGAAGTCATTTCATTAATAGTATGGAGTTCTCTTTTTTCCAAAGGAAATCTTATATGTGATCCTGATGTACAACCCAGATAAAATCAGCGTGGCTCAGCTCATTGTGGTGGGCAAGGGGTCGGGATGCACCTGCTCCATGGGTCTGCCCCCCGGGAGCCCAGGAGTGGATGAACTGGACGGATGATCTCAAGGTCCCAGGACAAACTGCAACACTGGTGCTGGGAGACATTTCTATGACTGTTTCAGGGCTGGGAATGATGGGACCCCACACCCCAGCTGGATGGGGGGGCCTGGAGACCCAGGGAAGGGAACAGTCTGTCCTGGTACCCACTGGCAGCTGCCTCTCCTGCTCGCAGTGCAGAGGACGCAGGCTGGAGGGGCCTCTGGGAATAAAAAAATAGAAGGCTCTGTTCACCCACATGTTCCTGCGGCTCTGGGGGGAACGTTCTGTCCTGTTTGGACTCAGTGCTCCTCACTGATCCTCCATGGAGGGGTGTTTTAGTGCTCAGAGGCCTCAAGACGCTGCTACCCACCCCACTCCTGATGGAATGCAGGAGGGGAGGGGACGGCCGAGGAGCCCAGAGCAGGCCTGACCGAGGCAACATCTTGAATTATTTTGCAAACATGCTGGGTCCACCCAAGCCCAGCACACATCTTGTCCCCAGCACCGTCTCCCGGGCTGTGTGGGCCCCTGTGTTCCCGGGCAAACGCGCTCCGTCTGCGCGGGCTGCATTTGCAATTAGCTCATCAGGATGCTGTTCTCTAACAGCCCTTTGATGTCACGAGCCTCCTAAGCCGTCCCTTTGAAGCAGGACACCGTGTTTTGCCAGAAGTCAATGAGACGCCCTGGTAGAACAGAACGGTTTAATTCCCCCTCAGATACAGGCTGAGGAAGTTCCAACAGGCGGCCTCCCACGCCTGCTGTCCCAACCGGCCTGGGAGATGCCCGCCGCAGAGGCCTGGTCAGGGACCGGCCTGGGGGCTGGGACTGCGGTGGGAGCTCTGACCCCCTCCATCAGGCACTGCCTCTGCCCACCCCTGCATCCTTGGCCTCCTTTGCTGACTGCATTTCGATTGGCCTGTGACCCTGATTCCTGGGCTGGCTCTCACCCTGCCTGGCCGTGCCCTCTGTCTGGGACCTGGAGTCAGGCTCCGGCCCAGCCCAGCTTCCGCCTCCGCCTCTGTGGCTTGGACAGCTGGGTTTGGCTCACTGTGGACAGCCTGGTGGCCTTGCCAGCTCATGGCAACTCCATCCCTTATATGTCCAGGAACCATTGCCCCAAGGCTGACTGGCGCCCCTACAGTGAGCCGACCCTCCCTGGGCTCCTGTCCGGCTGCTGGCTCTCCCCGCAGGTCAGCTCCTGCACCTGCCCTGCTGATGCCGCTGCCTCTAGAGCCTGGCACACTCCCCTGCCCTTGGGGACTTGGAAAGAGGGTGGCTCCCTCATGTGTCCTCAGGACAGCTGTCTTTGTGGTTCACCAGGGCTGCTCCCCAAGGTGACACTGGGGAGTCCTGGTGGCACCAGCATCCGCTACCCGGGGTCAGACCAGTCCAAGCGCTGCCCTCACTGACCTGCCCTCACTGCTGCTGGGAGCTGACCTTGGAGTCCTGGCCGACAGCCAGTCGTCCCATCATGCATGTGAGGACCAGAGCAGAGTGGTTTAGACCCAGCCTCGGACCCCGAGAGAAACCTCTGATAGTCCTCGTGCCATCGGGTGGCACGTGCTCCTTGAATCCAAGTCACGTTGCCCTGCAGGTGGAGACGTCCACAGCGCAGTTCTCTGGGTCCCCTGAATTCTGCATCCGTTGGTTCGTGCACCCAACGAGACTTCAGGAGCCCCCAGGAAGTGCTGGGCGTGCGGAGACCAGCGGGCCCAGCTCCCCACTCTCCGCTCGGGTGGAAGGGACACCATTGGATATGAACCACAGGGAACCACCCAGGAGAGACCAGAGCTAGCATGAAGACAGAACAGGGTGACAGGACAGGAAGCCACCTGGGGCCAGTGTAGGTGAGTGGTCCAGTACAGCTTTTCTGAGGATGTGGCATTTAAGCTGAGGCTTGGGAGAGGAGGAAGAGCCAGCCAAGGAGAGCTGCGGAGGGAGAGCATTCCAGCAGCAGAGAGCAGCAACGTGGAGGCTGGGGCTGAGGAGGCGACTGGAGGTCAATGACCAGGAAAGGGTCTGGTGGGCTGGAGTGAGGTGAGGGAGGAGGGAGCGAGGCAGGAGATGCTGGGGAAGCAGAGGTCGGAGGAGGGCCTCCTGCGCCAAGCCCACAGGTTGGGATTTATCCTGTGTGGGAAGGAATCCAACGTGGGGCTCAGGAAGTGGGGGGACATGGTGTGGCCTATGCTTTTAGAAGGTCACACCAGTTGCCATGAGGCAGGGGCAGTATAGGCGGTGGCGACGGAGGGCATTGTGACAGGAGAGACTGGGGTCAGATACAAGCTGGACAAGTCACCTGACTTCTCATCAGGTCCACAGAGACACCAGCACCTGGGCTGGAGTCACAGCAAGAGAGAACAGAAGCAGTAAACTAGATGGTGCGGGTGGGGTGTGGCCAGGGGCAGCGCTTGCTTGGCAGATGCAGGGCCCTGGGCTCAATGCTCAGCGTGGCCAAAAACTCAGACCAAATAAAAACAGAACAAAACAAGAAAACCCCCAAGCAAACCCAAACCCAAACCCAAAGCCAAACCAACTATATGTGAACCATGTGCTGAGAAGAGCGGGGCCACGGAGGCAGCCCGGCTTTGACAGCTGCCAGGAAGCCAGGGTGCACGCAGCAGGGGGCCTGCCCGGGGAACCACTGTCCTGCCGGGCGACTGTTTCCAAGCTCCAGACTCGGGAAGGCGCTGCCCAGGAAGGCTCGGGTGCTCTGTCCCCTGTTTAGCTCCTCATTCTGAGGCTCATGAGAGATCCTGGCCACTGGCCAAGACGGGCAAGCCTTGAGGACTGGCAGACTCTGGAGGGGACAGAAAGGACTCGGGCTTAGTGCAGTTGGTGACTCCGGCTTTACTGTAAACTGCAGTGACATTTTTTTTGGGCGGGGCAGGGTTACCAGGGATTGAACTCAGGGACCCTTGACCACTGAGCCACATCCCCAGCCCTAGTTTGCATTTTATTTAGAGACAGGGTCTCACTGAGTTGCTTAGTGCCTCACTTTTGCTGAAGCTGGCTTTGAACTCACAATCCTCCTGCCTCAGCCTGGGATTACAGGTGTGCACCATGGATCCCAGCTTTTAAACTGCAGTTTTACCTGTAGACCTGGAAGACCTGCCAGTCAGCTGCTCCCCCACCCCACAGCTTCATCCGCCTGGTGAGGCTTGGCAAAAGGGCCCAGTGGTGATTTGGGGTGGCTGGACTGAACCTGCACCTAGGGACAGGCACTGACTACAATTTTCTTCCTTTGGATTTTCTTATTGTCACTCATGCATTGCAAACAATTCACACACTGCTTATAGGGACAGATCGTCTGATAATGTCAGAGGGGCCCTGGGGTAGGAGCCTCACTCCCACTTTGGTTTTCCTGATGGTGAGGGTACGATCGGGGGGCAAGTCTCGCTCTCCTCTGAGCCGCAAAGGGCTCCGCACGTCCTTCTTCTGACTCAGGAGTGTGGCTGCAGCAGCAGAACCACAGCCAAACTCTGAGCTAGGGATGTAGCGCCTGTGGGCTCCATGGATCATCGATGGTGGATTCAGCCTGGGGCTTGGGGAGGCAGGTGACTTTCGAGCACATTGGCCAGCCACTTGTAAAAGTTAATGGCTTCCAGGGAGCTCTGGGCACAGCGTTCCTGTCCTCCCAGGGGAAACTGAGGCTTCCAATGCAGGGAGGTTATGTGGCCGGGGCTGAGATCCCACTGAGGCAGACAGGCAATTGACTTCTCCCCAGCCCTGGACAGAGAGCACCGTGCCTGGTGCACAGCAGCTGCTTGAGGGAGCTGAACATTCAGAATCAAGTGCATTTACCTCTGGGCCACAATGGTGTAGTCCAGGCCTGGCTTGGCCCTCCAAAAACAAACAAGTCAAGTGCACAGATACACCTGGACAATTGCAGATTCATGCTGATTGCTCGGTCCACTTTTTACTGAATCCACTGCTTAGGTTTTGTCTTTAGCCTTCACAGTCCCTCAACACACTTGCCACACAAGATCAGACAGCAGTATGACAATGATGAAGAGCCCTATTGAGGTGCCCAGGGTCTGATCCTAGCTCTAGCACTTGATGGGCTGTGTGACCCTGGGCGATTTACCTAACCTCTCTAATCACCATCTGAAAAATAGATACAAACATAACACAAAAAACTATCATTGCTGAGTAGCGTGTAAAACACTCCATGTGGCACCTGGCACATGGAAAGTCTTCAATTAACGTTGGCTATTTATTCCACAAGGTTCCACACATGTATTTCTACAACAGCACTCAAAGTAAAGCAATTCAACATGCAACTAAGTACTTGGGGTCTTTTTTCTTCGTGAGACCCTGAGACTGGGAACAAGCAGGGTCCTGGGACTGGCGTTTGGGAGGCTGAGCTGGCTGGCGTTGGGTCTTTGTCTGAGGCGGGGGTGGTTAAGGGTGTGGCCTCAGGGGACAGGGCTGGCAAGGTACAGTGAAAGGTCCCTGGGTGTCAAGAACTGGCTCAGCGCCCACAGCAGCCCCTTACCCTCTTGTCAGGCTGCGGAGGGACCAGAGCGGCTGGCTTTTGTCTCTCTCCAGTGGTCTTTTATATGGAGAGATAACGAAGGACAATTAACAGAGCAATTGGGAGCAATCTTTGATGCCCCTGGTAATTTCTTTGCCTTGTAATTATGGCACAATCAGGGTTTTTCAAGCTCCCAATTATATCACGGTCAGACCCGGACACAGTCGGAAAGTGGACACTGTCACCAAGGCCAAGGGGACCCCAGGAAGGCAACAATCTGTGACCCCATGGAAACCCGGGGGTGGGGTAGGGCAGAAGGAAAGGTCCTGGTTGGAGGGTGAGCCCCCCGCTGGGCGGCAGCCGGGCCAGCCTCGGAGCACGCCAGATGCCACTGCTGGTAGAGGGGCCTGGGATGAGCATCTGGCCCAGCGCCGGCCCCTCCTGGAGGAGCAGGCTTGGCAGGCCTGCCCTCCCCACTTGGCACTCCCTGGACCAGAGCCCGCCCTGAGCTCCATCTGGGGGACCAGCGTCAGGCGGGCTGCTCCCTGCCGGCACCATCGCTAAGTCACCAAGGACCAGAGACAAAGCCCGGCTCCTCCGGGGCCTCTGCTCCCCCGTGGACCAGCCCCCCCACCTCAGGATCCTATGAGATCAAACCCGCCATGATTCATACTTGAGTAGCGTTAGGGAGGGAGAGCCAGTGCCCCTTGAAGGTCAGGCCCTGGCCCACAGTGGCCAGCATGATGGTCCTCTCCAGGGGCTGTGCTGTGTAAGCAGCCAGCCGCGCAGGTTCTGGGCTCATCGGCCCTGGGTCCAGGCCCCGCCTTGCAAGTCTCCTGCTCCTCCACCACGGGCCCTGCGGGTGCCAGCTAGAGACTTCACGGGCCCCTGGGAGCCCGCGACCACCCTCACAAGCAGTCAGCCTTCTCTGTGCTTTATGGAGAAGCTCAGGGACAGGCGACTCACCCAGTCACTTTGCTCCTAGTGCTACCAACAGGATTCAGGCCCCCATCCAAAGTGATGCCCCTGACCATTGGGCAACACGGCCCCCCTGTCTACTGCAAATGAGGAAAACCAGGTTGGCAGCCTGAGGCACGGGCCAGCGCGCACTATGGGAAGTGTGTGTTGAACGCTGCCCGGCCAGCCACTGCTGCACACTTGTCACCACACTGTCCCTGGGTCCTGGACAGCTCACTGTAGCCACTTGCCCTTTTGCCCCACCTATTTGGACTCAGACTCTTGAGAGGGAGTGTCCCCTTGGCCAATCAATTCTAAATCCCATTCTCCTGTCCTGGATGCTGGGAAAGGAAATTCCCACCTCCAGGAAATAGGAGGGATTTTAAACCTGCAGCCCACAGACTTTTTGAGATTCTCTCACGTGGAAAGTATGTCTGGTTTCTGGGATTAAAAGAACAAGTCTGTCTCTCCAGCTCAGAGCTCTGAGGCCTGTCCTCTGCATGTGGTGATGAACCGTGATACACACAGTCTTATAGGGAGCACCTGTGCTACATAATCTCCACCAAGATCCCACCTTGTAATTTTCCTTTATGGAAGGAAAAGCCGGGGCCCAGAGAGGACAATACACCTACAGAAGGCTGCACAGCTACTTAGTGGCATTATAATATTATAATTATGATACAAATTCCATCAGTGCTACCAAGTTTTGATTCTATGAATAAAGAATAGAAGGTTTTATGATGGAGGATTACAGTGACCTGGAGTAGATGAGCCAGGGACACTTCTTGGCTGTAGGTTGTCACCCCATACAGTGCCCAGGGAAGGGGAGTGTGGTGGGTGGTCTCCAGCAGCTTGTTCACCCTGCAATAATCAGCTAGCCCCCTTGGGCAGACACGAGTCCCTAACTGACCGACCACCCATGGAGGGCATGAATGTTCATGCTTGGGTTTCTGAATTCTTCCCTCTTGAAACAGTCCCAGGTGTATTCTTTGCAAATTGGGGGTGAGTGACATTCATTGCTGTGGGGGTTAAGGGCACTGGGCCACCGCTGGGGGTGGGGTGCATGTCGCAGGTCCACGGGTGGCCGTGGAATGTGCTTTATTCCCATGTATGACTCTCGGTCACCGCCTTGCGCAGGGGGAAGGAAGGTAATAAGCAAGTCGCTCTATTTGGCCCCCGAGGGCGCCTCCCGACGAGGGGAGCCATTGATTTTTAACACCAGACACATAAACTCGAAGCTATTCCCTGTGTTCTTCCATTCCCGCAGTGCCCTGGTGGGAAAGCCAGCCATTTCGGTCACCAGACGCGCATGCAGACAAACTAGGTGGTAATAAAGTGGCCTCCACGGGCCGCACACCCTCTGCCCTCCCTGCGCGGTGACCACGGCCACGGCCCTCCCACCTAGTGGGAAGGAGGCTGCTGAGCAATGGAGGAGTGAGGACCAGATTGGGAGAGAGCTCTGGTTGGGGAGCCTGAGTGCGGGGTGCAGCAACCCAAGGGCCGGGGTCCAGCACCCGCCCTCCTGTGTGAGCCTGGCCGTCCTTGATTGGAGGGATCTGTCCAGGGGGGCCCCTCACCCTGAGCACCCCTGATCCGCCCGGCCAGTGGGTCCCCCCTCGGGTGCAATCTGACCGGCTCATTTTACAGTCGGGAAAGCTGAGGCCCAGGGAAGGCCGCTGGCTAGGACCCTTCCGTTCCCTGACCACGTTCCCACCAGCCCACCCCACTTCCGCTTCCTTCTTCAAAACCTCAGCCTTCAGATCAAACACCCTGAATGTTTTCTTCTATTTTATTATCTGTGCTTTCTAAGTAATCTAAAGATATTTTTCATTTTAGAAATAGAAAAAGACAAAATTGTTACAATTACGCCGATTGCATGCTTGAAGGAATTCTCTGATTCCTTGAATTCATGGAATGAAAAAAGGAAAATCCATTGCCACTCTTCTTCCTTTTAAGAAGGTGCAGAAGGCTAGATGTCCCGAGGACATTTGAAGAACATGAATTTCAGAAATATCACCGGCATCATTTTAAAGTCACTTTAGCGACCTGTCCTCTTGCCTGCGGAAGAAACACAGACTCCTCCACAAGTCCCCGGCCTGCTCCTGCCTGTCCCTGGCCTCCCATCTCCCCAGCCCCCTGTACTTACTGCGGCTCTGCTCATGGCAGCCCCTGCCCATGCCCTCCCCAGTGGCCTGATGCCCACACCTCTTCACTCTGTCTCTTTGCTCCTTCACTTAAAAGTCCTTTTTGGATAGAAACCCAGTTGTTCTCAGCAGTGCAACCATTTCCTCCCTTCACTGCAGAGGTCTGTAGGTGAGCAGGGCTCTGAGGATGGTGTGGACAGCCAGCCTCTTTCTGCTCCAACATCCTCAGCTAGGAGGCGCCTATGACCTCCTACTTGTTCCTTCATGGTCACCAAATGGCTGCCACAGCCCCATGCTTCTGGATCTGTGTTCAAGCAAGAAGATGAGAGGGCAGCATCAGGAAATATCTCTCATTAGAAAAGGAAAGCGTGCCCTTTCTGAGACATCTCATTGGCCAGAACACATCAGGTGACCACTTTTAGTGGAAAGGCAAGTTGGAAAATAACTATCACCAGAAGTAAATAAGATACTTGATGGGCCTGGGCAAATCATTTCAGTCCTAGGGGTGGGTCACCCTGTCATGCCAAATACCGCTGAGGTTTTGTCAAAAAAGAAGGGGAAAGTGGTTTGGGGAAGGTATGTTCTGGGGACTTCCTGGGTGCTGTGGTTTGTGACAGAGAGTGTCTCTGTTCTTGATTACACCCACATCCATGTGGGTAATCCTGTCCATTAACTCCATCAACGGACCACCACACACCAGTGCCTCTTACCTCTTCCCAGCTCCAACAGCCTGCACCCAGCCCCTGCCCCTGCTGCTGTGGCCTTGGCCTGCAGCACAGGTGACCTGCAGACCCCTCCTCTCCACTCCTCTAGCTTTGATTCTAACTGTCCACCCTCCAGGCCCAGCACCCCCCTCTGGGTGTCCTTTGCTGTTTGTTGGTTTTTGCCCTGTTCAACCCTCCCGTCATCTAGCCGAGGCCAGGAACTTCTTTTTCCCACCCAGTTTCACTGGTACACACATCATAAGCAGTGGCAGGATTTGTGGCTATGTGGTCGTACGCAATGGGAGGTGACGGTATGATTTTGTCAGTGTCACCGCCCAGCACCCCTCCCTTCTCCCCCAGGTCCCTTTCTCTCCTCTCCTGGTCTCCTTTGATTTTCCCCTTTAGCTTCCACACACGGGAGCCCAGGGTCATACACTTCTCAAAGGGCCACACAGTGAATGTGTCAGGCACTGCCAGCCACATGCCCTCTGCTGCAGTGGCTCACAGCTGCCCTTCCCACACAGGGGCAGGCGCGGATGATACGGGGGGCAGGACCTGGTGTGCCGAAGGAAACGACTTTCCCAGCAAGCATCGGGCTGGATTTGGCCTAAGGCCCTGCCTTGCTGACCCCTGCCCATCGCTCCCTGCCTTCTCGTGGCTAGCCCAGGCAGATCCTCAGACCACACCACCCCAGCCCCATGCCAGGATGGAGGTGCCACCAGCCTTCAGCCAGAACATCCCGAGGGCCAGAGCTAAAAGGTGGTGATCCCATTTTGCAGATGGTATCCAGAAGGGTTAAGTAAATATCACTGAGGGCCTCCCCCAGGCTCTTTCTGACAGAGCACACCCCAGCCAGACACTCCCTGCACCTGTCCCCCCAGGGTGCTCCCCCCCTGCCAGACCATGCTGTCCGTGAGCAGTCCCTGGACTGCTCATTCGACACCCGCTTCGCTTCTTCCTTTCTCTTTTTCTTTCTCCTGAATAAATTTAGCTGTATGTATATATGTACATATGTACATATGAATGGTTGGGATTTTTTTTTAGACCCAGATTGACTAAGTAAAGCAGATTTGACATTCTGGGGAGACACGGCCATCTCAGAGGGACACACAGCAGCCCCTGGGTGTGGGGCGTTCATATTTATGGAGGGCAGTGGCTGGCTTTCCTGCTCTCTGCCTCCTCCTTTTCTGTGCAGGTCCCCCTTCCTCAGAGGAGGCTTCCCGGCCAGTCTCACGCCCCCCATGTCAGGAGCCCACCTTGGCCTGCTTCCTTGGGGGTCTTGCTTCATTAATCGTCTCTCATTTTTCTGGAGACCCTTTGCCACTGTCTAGAGCCCTGTCCCATCTCTCTCCCTTAAGCCACAAAACAGACATCAAGCAGCCTCCCTCCGGACACTCTCCCTCCTCTCTGCCTTTCATAGCTGAGCGTCAGGCCAGGAGCCAGAGCCGACCGCCGGCCTCCACTCTGGCCTCCACTAAACCTCAGCCCAGTGAAGTCATGTGCTGGTCCTCACCGCGGCCCTGGAACTGCTCTCCCTGAGGTCACAGAATGACCTCCTAATTGCCGAGTGCCAGGGGCTTTTCAGTGCTCCAGCTTGCCTGGCCTTTCTGTGGCATTTGACCTTGCAGACCATTTCCTGTTCCTTGAAGCGGCCTCCTCTCTGCCCTCCCCCAGCCCCTGCTCCCTCCCGTCCCTCTGAGCTCATCTCTGTGTCCTGAGGTTCTGGCCACGCCTCCTCATGGCTGGCACCTGAGTTACCTTGGCATCCAGCATCGCCCACCGCTGGCTCTCTCCCAGATGGATCTCTCCAGGTAGGTCTCCCTGGTGAGTGCCAGACCTAGCTGTCTAGAAACTTCTAGAAATTTCCACCCGGACCTGGATGGCCAATGCTGAACTTGGGATCCTCTCCCCGCAACTCTTAGGAATCTCATTTCCTCAGGGTCCCCAACCTCCACTAGTCACATAGCTGAGGACTGAGAGTCCTCTGAAACCTGTCGCTTACCCAGTCCCCACGCACATGGACCACCAGATTCCACACATTCCACCTTTTCACCTCTCCTATCTGGCCCTTCTTCAGTTCTTCATTTTGGTCTTTGGAGAATAAACTTGTTATCCTTATACCCAGGCTGATGGCAAATATCCTCCATCCCTCAACCGTGCTGGGCACAGGCTGCAACAGGATGTCGGTCAGGACTTCCTCGTTCGTGGGTAGTCCACCAGCTCCTCCCTTTTCCCCAAAACCTCTGACCCCAACACCAGATTCTCTCCAGGAGGCTTATCTGCCTGGAGCCCTGGAGGCTCTTCCACTACGGGTCTCCAATCCCATGGGAAAACCCAAGGCTCCCTCCAGACCAGCCCCCACTTTCCTTTTGGGGCTTTAATTATTCTGATATTGAATATAAAATCTCACACAGTGAATGACTCAGAGATTATGATGTAAGTGGACACATGCTCTTCTCACCGGAGACCTCTCATATTCCACTTTTCCTTGGCAGGGCAATGGCTGTCACCAGTTTCTCTGTTCTGTTCAGAATGCCACTTGTATGTAGGCACAAACGTATTTTCCTTCCTGTATTACCTGACACTGTAGCCACGGGTGGCTGTTTACCTTTAAGTTGATGTTAGTTAAAATCAAAATTAGAAATTTTATTCTTCACTCAGACTAGCCACGCTTTCAACCCAACAACCACCCATGGCTGGGGGCTACCATATTGGGCAGTGGAGACCCAGAACATGATAGTCATCACAGATCTAATGGTCAGGGTCTAGTTGAGAGTGTTCAGTACCTCGAGCTTTTAAACAACTGCTTTCTATTAGAGATAATTCCTCAGGACTGGGTCTCCCTGGTTTTTAACCAACCCCCCACTGATGAGCACTGGTTATCCCCATGAACAACTATCTACAGGATAAATTTCTAGAAGTTCTAGTTCAACTGGTATATGAATTTTTACAATATTAACTGGAAAATTTTCCTCACACACCTATTGTTCCACTAACAGTGACACACCCACTTCCCTAGGATCTCTTCAGCCCGTCACCAGACTTTTCATTCTTTATCACATTGAAACATGATACCACACTGTTTGTCTTATTTTTCATATTTGAAAGTGTGAGGGATGCCAAGTCACGTCTGTTTTTGCAAAATGTTATTTGATGTCCTTGCTCTTTCTTTATGTTGGATTTTGTTTTTCGTGTTCGTTTATAAAACCTTGCATGCTTCGGCCCATTGCCATCTGGGTTTGCAGTTACGTCCTCCTGGTTTGCCTTTTCTCCCTTTGTTTACCAGGATGAGAGGTTTCCTGTCAGCATAATAAACTCTGTACTCATTAGAGTGGCTTCTGAACATTGTTTCTTACTCTGAAGAGCCTCCTCAATTCCATTAGTGCTCAATGTTCCCTTGCATTTTCTTTTAGATCTTTCATTATTTATTTTTTTTTCTTTCCAATATTATCTATGTGGAATTGACTCCAGTGTAAGGAGTGAGGCAGAGATCCACATTATTTTCCCAAATGGCTACCTAGCCTCAAGTTATTGAATGATGCTTCTTTCTCAAATGTCAACTTAATTACATATGAATTGCAGAAAACTCTTTGTACCTTGGTTTCCACATCTGTAAAATGGGAAGGGTAACTTAGGACTGTTGTAAGGACTAATGAGATAATTGTAAGTCTGTAGAACTGTGCCTGGCACATAGTACGAGCTCAATAAATGTTAACTATCATTACTATTATTGCTTCCAGATGTACATAATCTATTCGTGGTCCTTCTAGCCCATTCACTTAGCAGGTGTATCAGTCAGCACTTGAAGTTGCAAATGAGAAAAGCAACTCTGCCAAATGAAGCAGAAAAGGAATTTAGCAAAGTTAATGGGGTGGCCCAGGGGATCGTCAGGAATGCCTGAGAACCAGATGCAGCTGGGGAGGCTGCAGTCACCTTCCTGGCGACTCTGGAGAGGACTCCACAGCTGCTCTCCCTGCTGTCCCTGGGGAGTGGGCACCAGAGCTCCATCACCAAGAGCCTGATGTCCCTGCCACTTCCCTCGTTAAGCTCATATCATGACCAGCACCTACTGTCCCTATTACCCTTTCCTGAATCTCATGGGGGAAGGGGTGGTGGGAGGGCTGGTTGGCAGAGCCAGTTGCAGTAGTGACTGACAAAGCAAGTCCTGGCCTCTGTTTGGGGAGGTAGATTCATGGTGACCGAAAAACTCTAAATATAGCAAGCGTTCAAAGGACACAAACGTGACAAACATCTATTATAAACTCTGTCTATTCACACGCACGACTTTCCAACTAGTAAAATGACACTGTTTGAATATCGAGATATAATTGGCTTCTTCTTTTCAGAAATCTCTCCGTTCCTCTTATATATAGGATCAACAGGCTTAGTCAAAAAATCCTGCTTGTATTTTTGGATCACACTAATATAGATTAACGTAGAGAGAATTGGAATCTGTACAACATGACTCTTCCAATCCAAGAACAGGGTGTTTCTTTTTATTTATTGAAGTCTTATTTTATGCCCTCTGGCAGAGTTGGATTTTTTTTTCCTGTAGATCTGGCACATTTTATGTTAAATATATTTCTAGGTATTTTATCTTTTTTATTATTACTGTAAGTGGAATTTTTTTCTTTTAATTGGTTATTGTTTTATGTAGGAAACTATTGATTTTGATATAAATTAATTTTTACTAAACTCTTCTAGTGTTTTTAGACTGGGGTTTTCTCTTGTGTTCTCCAAGTGTGCAATCAGATGATGAATACGTGATAATTTCCCATTCTGGTTTTAATGTCACACCTCCCAATGTGTTCTCTTGTTTAGTTGCATTGGTGAGTAGGTCAAACCCAATGTTTAATAATATTCCTTACACTGGGTATTATTGTCATAGAAGGCTGCACAACAATCGCCCAAAGTTGTGATCACAGCTATCCTTTGTCTTGGTTTGTGTGTCTGCAGGTCATCGAGGGCTGGCTGACTGGGCTGGCTCTGACTGGCCTTGGCTCCAAGCCCTCAGTGGGCTCCAGGTCTACTTCTGCCTGGATGATGGGTCAGGGCCTCTCGTGCTCATGCAGTGGTGGAAATTCAAGAGCAGTGGCCAGAAACACGGGATTCTTCTCAGATCTCGGCTCCGATTGGCACTCTGTCACTTCTGCCCACTTTCCACCTGCTACGAGTCACAGGGCCCAGCTTAACACCAGCAGGGTTGGAAAGATACTCTGGCTTGAGGAGAGAGACCGCCCTCACAAGAGGATTGACAAGGACATGGGGAGGGGCGACGGCTTGCGTGATGACGCAGATTCCAAGCGTGAGCATCCTCAGCTTGGCCCTGATTCTCAGGGTTTTCCATTAGAAATGACTCCGAGAGCTTTGGCTTGAGCGACGGAGCTGCGAATTTCAATGGACACGGTCCTATTTCATGAAAAGTTTTTAATCAGGAAGCAAAGTTGGATCTTTATCAACTAATCTTTTAGTCTTTATGGAGAATCGTATGGCTTTCTTTAATATGATGGATTTTATTAATTGATTCCTTCATAAAGAACTCTCCTCCATTTCTGGAATAAACTCCCTGCGGCCAGCATGTTACCCCTTTAAAATATATTTGTGTTCTACTTGCTCGTGTTTGACTTAGGATGTTTGCATTTATATTATCTTCAGAGGGGTTGGAGGGCAAGGGAGGGGCATGGGGTCATTAATGATGGTGGAATGTTATGGTCATTATTATCCAAAGTACAGGTATGAAGACACGAATCGGTGTGAATATACTGAGTATACAACCAGAGATCTGAAAAATTGTGCTGTATATATGTAATAAGAATTTTAATGCATTCTGCTGTCATATATAAATAAAAAAGATAATACCATCTCTAACTTCCAGTGGTTAGTTGGTGATTTTTTGACTTCACGATGTTGTGAAAGTGATCTGCATTTAGTAGAAACAGTAGTGTGTGTTCTGGATATTTGTCTTTTTCCTGGACTAGTGATGCTGTACCTTTCTCTCTGCAGATGATGGACAGTGTCAGCAGGCTGAGTCCCCAGCTGGCCCTAGGATCACTAGGGGCAAGATATGGGAGACAATGACCCTCTCCAGTGTGCTGTGCTGATAAACCAGGAGGCTCAGTTGGTGAGGTGTATTCCGAGTGCTTTCCACTGACAGTATCTCCAACCTGTGATGGACGGATCGCGACACAGCCCCATTGTAAGGAGAGGAGCACACCTGTACCCTTGTCTTTTCTTTTGAGTTTCCTCTTCTCGGTTTTGCTGTGTTCTTAGACACAGGCTCTCCACCCATGCCCTCCCACCTTCAGGGTCAGTTTAAACAACACTAAAGTCACCTGCTTCCTAAAAAAACGGGACGGATTGTCACCTGTGAGCCCGTGTTCTTTCATTGAGTGTGGCTCTTCGACGACGTTCTCCGTTTCTTCCCTGGTAATTGGACGGCTTAGATTCCCCATCTTTTCTGGGGTTTGTTTGCATCACTGATGTTTTTCCTTGAAAATCACCCATCTTGTCCATGTGTTCAGATTTATTTCAAAGCATTGAGCTGAGTAATCTATTATAATTCTTTCAATTTCCTCTATATGTGGATATTTCCCCATTCTCATTTCTAATTATGTGTGTTTGTGCTTTTTCTGTCTTGATGAGTTTAGTGAGTGGCGCATCTATTTTATTTCTTGAATTTTTGCCCTGCTCCTAAAAGCCTTCATCCGTGAACACCCACCCCACTCCTCTCCTCCCAGCCGTCCCAAGAAATCTGCTCCAGGCTCCACCTTCTCTTGTCCAGTCCTCCCCGTGCTTCTTGCCATCAGCTTCTTGGCATTTCTCAGCTGCTTTGCCTTGCAGACCTCCTGTCCCGGCAGCCCCTGCAGGTGGCCGGGAGCTTTGTTTCCCAGCGTG
This sequence comes from Marmota marmota marmota, assembly GCF_001458135.2. NCBI lineage: Eukaryota > Metazoa > Chordata > Mammalia > Rodentia > Sciuridae > Marmota > Marmota marmota. The sequence goes on from NW_025999946.1 coordinate 782,438, forward strand.
TCCTGGGAGTGCTTTCCCAGGATCCACTCCCCGGAGTCATCTTCTCTCACCTTCCAGACTCCACTGGGAGGTGCTGTGATCTGCCTTTCTAAGTCCTAGGTGCTCCCCTGTGCTCACCTCTCCTGACTTCCCAGGACATTTGCAATGTCACTCATCGATCCTTCCTGAGATTCCCTCTGCCCTCATCTCCCTAACACCTCCATTCCCCAACCCAAATCTCCCAAGCTGCTGCTTCTTCCCAGGTCCTTTGAAGAAGAGTCCCTTCTGCTCACCCGATGCACATCCCACTTTGAGCCATCCTTGGTGATCTCCTCCACATGTGGCTTCTGTGACCTTCCATATGCTGATGGCTCCCAAAGCTTCATTGCATGTCCTCCAGGCACCTAAGTTATGGGCTTTACTACCCCTCCCTTGACACCTGAATACCCCTCTCCCAAGTCTCCCTGCTCTGAGGCAGCCTGTTCCAGTGCCTCCTCCCAGGGAACATTCTGGACCACAGGCGGCTGTCCCACCTCTCTGCTCAACAACTTCAACGGCGTTTAGGGTCAAGATCGACCACCCTGGCTTTCCCCGTGACCTCTATGCCTGGATCTTGCTAGCCTCTCCAAGCATCCTCTCCCAGATGTCCTGAATCTGTGCTCATATAGGTCACACTGAGAAGTGACTTAACCCTTGAAGATTCAGAACACATCAGCTTGGACACTCAGGAAACAGGTTGTGAGAATTTGAAATTTGTTTTTACTGGGCAAGAAGGAAGGGTCCAGAGTTCAGCCTTCAGGCTTATCTCTTTCCCTCCAGGGTCTATTGTACTGTCCCTGGGAAAGGATTTATTTGGGGAAGGATCAATGTTTTGACTTCTTCCCAGAGACTGTCATTTTAGGCTTGATGGATATCTCCTTCTCAGGGGTTGTCTTGTCACTGGGAAAGGATGCATTGGGAAAGGATCAATGTTATCAATGTTTCACTTGCTTCCTCACTCTCTCTTCCCAGGCCACTGTTTGGGGGTGGTCATTTCTATATCCTTCAGTTTCCATTTGTTAGAATTGCTTTCCCAACCTTCCTCCCTGCTTTTTGAACAATCAGCTTAACACTATCCCACTTTGGGAAGACATTCTACCCTCAACCCCAGGTCTGGTTTTGATGCCTGTCTTGAGGGAAGTTCCAATCCCAGGACACTCTCGGGGTCAGTGGTAGAGACCGCTGTCCTTAGCATGCACGAGGCCCTGGGTTTGATTCCCAGCACTAAAACAGAACACAAACCCATAAAATAAAGGTCCCTGTTGCCTTCCAGAAGAATGTCGTCTCTGGGGATAAGAGAGTGGGCTCAAGTCAGAGAGAGACGAGAAAAGGCAGGGTCTTTGGGGTCGCACAGACCAGCCAGGGCTTTGCTTGCCACATGATCCCAGACCTTCCTGAGCCAATTTCCTCAATTGTAAGGCAGGGCAAAGAGAGCAATCATCGCGCGCTGTTGCTAGGAATAAATGAGGCTTTGCACAGCGATATGTCTTGCACACAAAATTAACGTCTCACAATGAATCTGTTTCTTTCACTGTCCTGAGTGTTTTCACTCCACTGGGGAACAGAGGATTTCTTCAAAGGTGGCCTAGACCACAGTCCTTGAGGGAATTGAGAAGCCAAGAAGTAACCACCACACCAAGTGGTGGTGAGAGGGTGGAGAAGTGGGGACTCCTACACACTGGTGGTGGGGACCTCCAGGGGTCCAACCACAGTGGGAAACAGTCTGGCAACTTAAAAAAAAAAGTTAGACATGCCTGTCATAGGATCTTCTAGTTAACCTCCAAATCACCCAAGGGGAAAGAAAGCACATTTCCATGTGGAGACTGGTGGTCATAGCAGCTTTATTTGAAATAGGTGCCAATGCAAATGTCAATCAACGGGTGCATGCGTACACAAATTGGGGTGCAGCCATACAATGAAGTATTATTCAGCAATGAAAAAGAATTAGTGCTGGAGATTACACACCAAGACACGGATGAGTCTCCACATAATTGTACTAAATGAAAAAAGCCACACAGAGCAGCTCCTGCCACGTGATTCTGTGGTTGATCTGCTATAGAAAGGGAAGCCGATCTTCTGTGATGGAAAGCATGCCATTGATTTCTTGGGGCTGGGGTTGAAGGGCAAGAGGGAGGAATTAAAAAGGGTCACCAGGAAGGACTGCTTTTTTCTTGATTGACATCATGGGTTATGTATATATTAAAGCATATCAAACTGTAAACTTTAACTATGATATATATTTTATTGTGTGCTGATTAAACTCAATAAAAAAGAGTTTGTTTTGATAAGACGGACTGCAGTCGGCTTTTCCAATATTTCTTCCCCCTTTTTTTAGCTAAAGTGAACACCAGATTTGTTTGGGGTGGATCCTAGTTAGGACAGACCACTCATGATAATTTCATGACGACTCTCTGTGCTTCATTGGGAGTAGCTGTATAAGCCAGGTTTGAAGAGACAAAGCTGAGTTGAGTCTGCTGGTGAAGGATCTGGAAAAACTTTTCCTCTCCCATATATAAGGGGCTTAATGTGATTGGTGAAACTTTTCTCCTCTGCTTTCCTCCTGCTTGGAATTAGAAAATGACGTCTGGGGCTGCAACCGCTATCTTGGCACCTTTAGGAAAAAGCCAAGGGAACTGCAAATATGCTGGCCTTGACTTCATGGTGCCTTGAGCATCCTCCTCTTGTTGTGCAAGAAAATCAACCCCTTTCTGCTTGCTTAATCCACCATTGTTGGGTTTTCTATTATTTGTAGCTGAATACGTTCCAGCTGTTGGACTGGCTGGTGTTTCCCTTGCTCATGGTGGTGTAATAAACTGTGACATGAAACCACAGCCATTTTTAAATTTTCATGGTGCCTTGGGTCAGGAGTGCTGCCTGGGCACAGCAGGGACACCTTATCTCTCCTCCATGAGGTCTGAGATGGCTGCAAGGACGTGACTCAAGCCAGGTGTCTGGGGCCTCTGTGAGGTTGGCAGGGGTTGGGGCGTCCAAGGTGGCTCTTTCATTTGCAGGTTTGGTGCTTGGTTTGAGGCTGCTGGGGCTCTGTCTGCAGGAAGCCTCTGGGTGGCCAACTTGGCTTCCTCATAGCAGGGCCATCTCAGCTGATTATAGGGCTGGACGGTTGTCCCCAGAGCAAGTGCCCCAAGAAGATGAGCCAAAGCCTCCAGGTCTCTTACAGGCTCAGCCTAGATCGGCATAGCTTCACTTCCATTGAACGCCATTGGTCACTGAAGCCACAGGCTGCCCAGATTCAATGGCTGGAAGGATGCCACCTCTGTCCAGGGATGGCCTGCATACTAATGGCGCAGAGATGTGATGGCTGCCATCTCAGAGACTAGACGAGAGGCAGTCATCAAGCAGATGTGTAGGTTCAAGTTTTCCTTCTGGCTTTGACTTCCTTTGTGACCAACTGTGCCCACTACCCACATGAAATTTTGGGGGCAACGTCCAGACTCCTGACCTCAGCACATAGAACCCTTCTTCTGGCCTCAATTCGGGCCTGCTTAATCCCCTACAAAGCTCTCAGTACCCCAATGCTCTTTTCAGCCCACAGATTGTTGGAAACACTGTTTCTGCTGCCTGATATACCTTCCAATCCCTTCCTCAGCCTCCACAAACTCCTACTCATCCCTCAACACCCATCTGCACCGCCCCTTTTCCTACTGACTTCCCTGACCAGCCCAGTCTTGGTTGGGTGCCCCTCGCCGACTCCGAGTTCTCACACCAGCCTGGCCAACTTCTCCCGATTCCTCTGCACAGGTCTGCTGGCCAGTCTGACTAAATGTAGAAACTTTGAGAGGTGAGGCCCACAGCCTCCACCTTTGTACCCCTGTTCCCAGCACAGGGTCCAGAGCGGGCGGGCAGGTGGTGTTTGTGGAAGAAAGGCGAGCAGGCTCTCACACTCTGGGGCAGACTCCAGGGGCTTCTCAGAGGGGCTTTTCCCTGAGAACGTCGTTCCTGCTTCCAGCCTCCCAGGCTGAACCCCGGGCTGTGAGACTTAGACTGGAGTTATACTGAAATGCCCCGTGGCACTGGAACAGCAGGCTCAGCGCGGGCCGGGAGCTGTCAGCAGCCCTGCCTTCCTCTGCCCTGGTGCTGGGGCGCGCCTGTCAGATCCAGCTCTCCTGCTGGGCCCGACAAGCAGAGCCCGGCTGGAGGCTGTGCTGCTCTTCCCTGATGGACCCCTGGAGCTGTTGCGTTTCCTGATTGTCCATGAAATCTAACACATATTTTTAAAACACCTGTTTTGAGCCCAGCTCTCTGCAGGGTAGTGAGGGGACAGTAGGGAAGCAGATAGTGAGCGATGCAGGGGGGGGGGGGTTGGCGAGAGACTGGGCTGGCAGGCAGGCAGGACGCAGCTGGCCTGGGACCCTTGCTCCAGCTGGGCTGCGCATAGCCTGGCCTTTGAGATAGTCTCCCTGGCATCCCGTAAGCTGAGTGGGTGCCCAGGCCTCCCTGATGGCTTGATATCGTGAATGCTGCTCCTTCCCTCCAAACCACAGAAGGGAAATTGGGTTCTTAGCCTAAAAGCATTGGGTGCGGCGGTGCAAACCACTAACCCCAGTGACTTGGGAAACAGAGGCAGGAGGATCGAATATTGGAGGCCAGGCTCAGCAGGGGAGAAACAAAGTTGGGTCCTTTGCAGGTAGTGAGATAATCCTGTTGGGCTTGGATAAGTCACCCAGGAGGATGATGGAAGGGATTAGGGGAGGAGGGAGGCTGCTCAAGACCCCGGGGTTGGAGGATGGTGGCCTGCAGTGGGGGTCAGAGTGGGCTGCATGTGTGTGGGAAGAAGTGGAGCGGCTCCAGAGGGTCAGGGAAGTGCACTTCCCTGGACTGCTCCTGGGGTTGGGGGTGGGGGAGGAGAGGGAGGGGGCTGGAGACTCAGGTGTGCTGCTGACCCGCACAGGATGCCACAGTGAAGATGAGGCCATCTCCACAGAAACTTGCTTGCCTTGCTTTCTCCAAAATCTACAGCGACTGAACCCATGGTTGTGTCCCTTGGCACCGAGGCAAGTAAAGGGGAATCTCTCTAGTGTCTGTGATGTGAATGACCTTTCCTCTACACGGGTCCCCTGTGAGCACACAACCTGAATTCCCTTTGTGCTGGGACCTGATATGCAGGCACAGGCCTGGGTTAGGGAGCATCCTCCCTCCCAATGACCTTATTAGCAAACACCCTGGGCATCATGCTTGGTTATATATATATATATATATATATATATATATTGGGGTGGGATGGGGAAGGGTTAGAGGGGGTAGCATACTGAGGGCAGAAAGGCCTATAGAGGACTGCGTGGAATGGGGCTGGAGAACCAGGAGAGGGTGGAAGGGGGACAGTTGGGAATGAGGACAGAAAAGAAGTTGCACTTGGGTCATTAAGGGCTGAAAGTGTCATGCTGCAGAGGTAGAGCTCTCTACCTTATAGCACAGAGGTGACTGATAGGTTTCACTTTCAAAGTTATCTTTGTTGTGCTGATGGTGGTTGCCCAGGGTGTGTGTTAAGAAGGTTCTGAGGTGGAGTTGGGGAAAAAGTGACCTGATTCCTTAGTGATGTCTGTTGTGACCGCAGGGATGGAGCTTGGCGGTCCTGGCACTGGGGACTTGCTGTCTCTGCTATGACAGAAGAAGAACCACCCATAGGCAGTTGAGAATGGGGGTGCTCAAGGATCCCTGTTTTAAAAGATCAACTGGAAGCTCTGAGAATCGGAGGCAGGCAAGACTCAGGCCATGTTGCCCACGAGCCAGGACTGAGTTTAAAAACATCCGAGGCAGGAATGAGCTACTGAGGGGGTCGCCAAGGAGAAGGTAGATGTTTCTGAAAGCGCTTCTGTAATGAGGATGCGCAGGAGAAAGAAAGAATTTCAGTGCGGGTCTCCCTCTTCCCTTTAGCAAAAACAACAAGGGTCAGAAAAATAGCACAGCACACGCATGCCTGTGTGCACGCACACACGCGCACGCACGCACACGCATGCGCTTCCACACGGCCGTGACCCCACGGAGGGCACGCCTCCCTTCTCTGCTCCTGGTGAAGTCAGTGCGTAATTACCGGAAAGCATTTTCGACTGAATTTTAGATGAGCATTTTGACAAAATATAATATTGGAAACAATCTTTATCAAACATTCATGGGTAGTGTGAGAGATAAAGCCTGGAATCCATAATTCATACGGCGTGCGTGTCACCAAGTGTGCACGACAAGCTGCATTTCAATGAGGCCGCTCGAACAATATTTCCTGGCAGACACGGGCTTTCATCATCTACATTATTCACTAGGTTTTCCAGAACAGTAAATCTTAAATATATATTTGTGTTGGGAAAAGCTCGCGTGCGTGTCTGTATACACACAGAGGGACGCGCACCCGTTTGGGCGCAGCACCGGCGGATGCGCGTTCCAGCTGGAGGGGCAGGCGGTGACAGCAGGAAGCCTTGGCGGAGGACGCACAGGGCTCCTTCTGGAGGACAGCCCACGTCACTATGGACGCCACAGCTCGACGCACAGGCGTTAAATCCACCCACCCTGCGGTCTCTGTCTTCATCCACCAGCGTGGCGCTTGGAACCCTAAGACGAAATAGGACCCAGAGTAAGGCTATGGCCACAGATGCTTCAGAGCACAGCTGCTCAAAGTTCATCCTTTGAGCTGTCCAGGCAGGAATCGCCCAGAATCTCCAAAGGTCCAGATTGAAAGGAGACATTCATGAAGATCCCTGAAGCTAGTCTCATCCTGGTAACAGCCCCGGCAGCCGGTGGGGTAGTCTCTGCTGTTGTCTATCACAACAGGTGCTCAGCCCCTCCTAAGAGCCCGTCTGCTCAATGGTGTCTTGGGACTGAGGTGAGATTTGTCTTCAGTTTTCACCCGTGAGGTTCCCCGGGGCCAGCCTTCCTGGAGCCCAGGGCCTGAGTGACATGATTACTTAGTGATGTCTGTTGTGACCGCAGGGATAGAGCTCCAAGCACCCTATCACAGCCCGCCAGTCTTCCTTCCTTCCAGGGCTTTCTTCCTCCAGTTTCTCCTCCCATGCCTATGCAGTGGGTGCTGAGGGTCACCACTCTGACTCTCTTTAGGACCCAGGAGCGCCTTCTGCTGCCCAGGGTCTTGCATGCTGCCACTCAAGACTGAGTCCTGCTTTAGTCACTTCCCTGAGCAGAAGGCATGGGGCTCTCCTGCCCAGGGTCTGCTGTTCCCCATGTATAGGTGGACAAGCCCGAGTCAGTGAGGCAGATGCACCTCTGAAGTCAAGTTCAGTCTGGCCCTCTGCCCAGCCCTGCAGCTCTCCCTCCCATGGGTACTGATGCCCTCGACTCTGCAACAAGCTTTCTGCAGCAAGATCTCACTGTGGTCTCAGGGAACATGAACCAAAGTGATCGGGTCCAGGAGTGGCCCAAGGAAGCTGATTCTAAGTGGGAGTATGGAGCCAGCTCATCTGCTGACCAGTGAGTCCTGGAGATACCGTCCCTGGTGGTGGGGAGGGCTGAGAGCCAGAGCCCGAGGAGACAGGAGGGTACCATTGTTAAGACTTTGTCCTGGTGGGGAAACTGGGATGGAAGGGAAAGTAGGGCAGTCTGCATATTTCAGGAGTTAGGGAGGACCAGGTAAATTAGTAATTATAAGGACAATGAAATCGTAGGGCTCTTGCTGAATGCAATCGATGGATTGGGGAAAAACAATAAAAGGCTGTAGGTGATTAATTGCCAATTTAAGGCAAAGTGTGAAGTCACAGACTTCTCAGGCTACATATATAGAGTTTCTTCCCCCCAGCAGCTGGAGAGAGGAGAAAGCCCAGGTTCAGAAGCCAGACTTAGTAAAAAGAAGGGAGTTCCAGAGAACACGGTGTTCTGGATTCTTGACCTGGGGGAGTCTCTTAAGTCAAGGTCATGGCCCTTCGAGACTTGGCAGGGGGATATCTGGGTCAATGACCTTGAGCACTTTGAAGTCCAGGTCCCTAAATCCCCCTGGGCCTGATGAAGCGGGCTGTTCTTTGCTGTGAAAGGTCAGCACTGTGCCTCGGCCTGGATGGTGCAGGACCCCTCAGGCATGCACCCCAGGAGCTACCCCAAGCTCCCTTCCTGGACACTATGACTCATGCCAGCCAGGCAAGTGCATGGCCTGTGGGGGAAGGAGAAGAAATGGGTATGAGGGAGCCATCGGAACCATCACTGTAGGTGCCAGGAGAGGATGCCTGGCACACCCAGATGTTGAATTGGGGTGATGGATTCCAACCAGCATGAGGGAGCTTCTCCATGGATAGAGGGTTTCACACTCTGACAAGGACCCTGGGAGAGGATGCTGACACACTACTCAGGTGGTTCTCAGAAGCTTTGAAGAGTACATGGCCTACACTGTGAATGCCAGAATTACCACGGCAGATGGCACAAGGAACCTGAACATCTCAAAGCAGTGGGCATGCTGGAGAGGATGACCTATGGAAAGCCATAGTCACTGACTATATTCCACAGCAGGGTCCCCAACACATGCCATTCATCAAAGCAGCCCAAGTTCCAGAACCAAGGAAGAGTGTGGTGGCAGGAGCCTTTGTGGACCAGGCTGGGTTGGGGGAGGCAACACTATGGAGATGGCCTCCCTGATAGCAGTCGTGATCCCAAGAAAGAACAGGAGCCAGGGCTGGGCTTGCCTGTCAAAGTTGGTGGATTCAGTGACTGTAATGAGCAGGAAGAAGAGGGCAGTGGGCAGCAGGCCTGGCCTGCAGACGGATGGCTATGGCTCCTAGAGCATGACGTCCCTAGAGCAGGGTGGCTGCTGTGTCAGGGTATCCAGGACTTGGGACTCAGTGCTAAAACCAAGAAAGTCCTGAGCAAACTTGGCAGAGTCAGTCCCACTATCCTTGGAGCAGCTGGTAAGGAAATTGTTTGAGTTCTTAAAAAAAAAATGTCAAAGGTGGATGATCAAGGGACTTGGGGGACGGAGAAGAGGAAAAAACACAATCCCTTGCCCAGTTTCTGGATCCGAGCCAGCCCACTGACAGAAGGACCCTCAGTCACCACGGCAGCTGTGGACAGCGATGAGTCCCCCAGTCCCCTCAGGGCTCGCAGAGTGAAGAGTGGCAAACACTCAGAGATGACATGGGTCAACAGGGACCAGTGCTGCCAAGGCCGGGGCTGTTACGGGCACATGTGAGTCAGGTAATGCCACAATCCTGGCACCGCCCTGACTTCCGTGGTCTTTGGCATCCACGGAGCCACTCCAGGGTCACTCCTGCATACCTGAGTGTGAACTGTCATGGATGTGCCTGTCCTCCCCCACATTGGTTCCTTGGACGGTGATGAATGAGATAACCTAATGGAAAAGGCCAAGTGGGAGCCTCTGAAACCCCCTTGTTCCCTCCCCAAACAAGAAGGAACCTGAAAACCGGTCCTGTATTCCAAGTGGGAAATGGCAGAGCTCTGGGCCACCTTTAAAGTCCTGAAGAATGCAGGGGTAGGCGTCCTTGTCCTTTTCCCCTTAATTCACTAGATGGAGCCTCCCAGAAGGTGATGGATCCAGGAAGGTGAGAGGGGGTGTCCACGATGCCACTGCATGGTGGCCCTGCTGAACACTGGGCTTTTGCTAGTGCAGATCCTCAGAGCTTCAGCCACAGCGTTTGATGATTGTTCTCTGTTGGGAAGGCATGTCGGAGCAGGGCTCGTCCTCACGGGGAGGAAAACTGAATACCTTCCAGGGCCCTCAGTGGTACTAGTAGCACTCCAGTGTCCTGTGTCTATATAGTCTAAGAAATCTAGAACTGTCCAGACAATTGGCAAGACAGTGGTCTGTGGAGTTGGTGACATTGTGTCAATAAAACTGGACGAGCAAGAAGAGGCAAGTATGTTGGAGGTCACTATCAGGGATGCATGTGCTCTGGGAGTGGGAGATAAACCTCCAGAGATTTAGTGGGGCCACCAAATTGGTGAAGTCTTTACAGGTTAGGCATGTCAGGATGTCCCCTCCAAAGAAGGGACAAATGATTGCATTTCCGGCCTCCCACCACCAAGAAGGAGGTGCAGCGTGGGTCTCGTGTTAGTTTGCTTTGTGCAGTTGTGATGTATAGCACAGACAGGCCAGTTAATAATGAACCAAATGTGTTTCTCTCAGCTCAGGAGGCTGGGAAGTCCAAGACCGAGGGACCAGCATCTGGGCAAAGCCTTCTTGCTGTGCCAGCACAGGGTGGAAGGCTGAGAGAAAGAAAGAGAGAAAGAGGGAAGAAGAAGGAGGAGGAGGAAGAGGAGGAAAAGGAGGTGAAGGGGAAAAAGAGGAAGAGGAGAAGGAGAAGGAAGAGGAGGGGAGAAAGAGGAGGAGGAGAGAGGTGAATCCTGTCTTTATAAATAACCCACTTCTGTGATAACTGGATTAATCCATCCTGGAGGCAGAACCCCATGGCCTCATGGCCTCTCAGCAGGCTCCACCTCCCAACAGTATTCCATTAGGGATTAGGTTTTCAACATAGGCTTTTGGGGGACATATTTAAGCTGCTGAAGGACCCCTTTGGGTTCTAGAAGCAGGTACTCAGGACTTGGGAAGACTGTTCTAAGCCATTTATCGAGTGACACGGAGCCTGCTCTCTGTGCAAGAAGGAGCCCAGCAGCAGGCGCAGGTTGATATGCAAAGGGTCCTGCTGTGTGGGCACATGTCCAGGAAGACTCCATGGGATTGTAGACGTCAATGGTAGGAATAGAGACGGTGTGGAGTTTGCAGCAAGCTCTAAAAGAAAATCACTGCATAGAGCTAGAGTTCCAGAACAAACCACGCCATTTGCAGCAGATGTTTACACACTATTAAAACATAGATCTTAGCATGGTCCTGGACCCCAAGGAGGCAGAGCCATTGGCTGCAAGACATCAAGTGACCTCAGTGACATCCAAACTGTCCAGCATGAGCTGGATTCATACAGAACCACCAAGTTGTAAAATGGGGGTGATCCCAGGAGTAACTCAGAAGAAGTACACTTGAGATCAGCCATCACCTGAGCAGATGGCACTAGGAAGATGTCTTAAGAAGGAGGCCTGAAGCCCCTGTCATCTGCCACAGTGTCATGGGTGGAGTCCCTTAAGATTAGCCGACAGAGTAGTGAAAAGCCATGCTCTGGTCATGAGTATGTTCACCTGGTTCTAGGGAAAAGTTGGAAATGAGCTTCAGCTATACATAGTCCCCTTCAGGGGTGGCCTGACACCAGCAGAGGAGGGACAAACCCCAGTGCATGGCAGGCAGTACATCTGGTCATCAGTTATGTGGACAAGGAGAGAGTCCACATGTGGGCCCAACAGCATGGGTCCCCTACTCATCAAAGTTAACCCAGCTACTGCCATTTCTGAATGCCACCTTGCCCACAAGAGACTAATGCTAAGACACCAATATTACCATCCTTCAAGGACACCTGATGACCACTTGGTGGCAAGTTGATGACATTGAACTCCCTTCTGTCTGAAAGGGGAATTAATTAATTTTGATTGTAATGGCCGCAGATTCTATGTATGGGTTTACCTCTCCTGCCTGCTGGGCCGAAACCTGTACTGCTGTCGGATGACAGTGGAATACTTGATCCAGCCGTCCTGGCCCCCAGAGGATGCTGCGTCAGACCAAGCGAGTCACTTCACAGCACAGGAGGCAGGGCAGTGGGCGTCAGATCTTAGGATTCTGTGCCACCAGACACTGCTGACCTGAGAGTGACAACACGGTGTCCAGGGCCACGCCTCCTCTCTGGGAGCAGCCTGAGAGGATGGGACATCTTCGAGCAGGATGTAGCATGTGCCTGGAATCAATGACCATAATATGGTGCCAGGTCCCCAGTAGGTAGAATGCATGATCCTGGGGAATGTGGGGTACAAGCAGGAGTACAGGAATGCCCTGAGCAGCATGGCCCCCAGGAACCCACTTTGGGACTCGGTGCTTCCTGTCTCCACGACACCAGCTGTGCGGCGTTGAGGTCCTGTTTTCTGAGTGGGGTGTGAGCCTCCACCAGGAGACACAGGGTCTGTCCCATTAAACTCTAGGCTGTGGTACCCCATTGTCTCTCTAGGCTGCTTGTGTTGAGAGGTCAGTAAGCAAGGAATCAAGGTGACTACCCTGGCAGTGTTAAGGGGCCTTGGTTGTCAGAAGAAAGTAGGGCTGTTGCTACAAAGAAAAGAGCAGGGGGTGGGGGGGTATGTTTGGCACGAAATCATACACTGGAAAGACTCCTTCCTTTCTTTCTTTCTCTCTCTCTCTCTCTCTCTCTCTCTCTCTTTGGTGCTGGGGGTTGAACCCAGGGCCTTGTGCATTTGAGGCAAGCACTCTACCCACTGAGCTCTGTCCCAGCCCCCTTTCGTTTCTTTTTTGATGATAATTTGAGCAGCACAGACACCTGTGAAGTAAAGCACTGGGACATAGAGAAGCTTAAGGAGGGGATAATAGCAGGGATTCAGAGCAACCTGGGATGAGGGTCTGCTCCTGATGGTAGATGAGCCTCGGACATCAGCCTGCACTCAGTGCCACTGAAGAGCGTCTAGAACAGGCAGCAGAGGAGAGAGAGGAGTGTCACCTGCAGCAGTGGTGGCTGTAGTTTGTTGTAAGGTTCCTCTTTTCCCCAGGGAAGGAGATGATCAGGATCCTGAAGACAGAACAAGCTGCTCCCAGAGCCGACTTAGAACAAGAGCATGTGACCGGGAGAGGCGTGGACAGTGGTAGACACTGAGAGGCACTATCCTGATCGTCCCTCAGGACTGAACACTCATCCCTGCAAGATAAGTCCCTCCCCAGGAACTGTACTTGGCCAAAGGAGCTGCCTTGTCCAAGGCCACTCCTCCTCTCTGGGAGCACTGACTGGGTGATACGAGGCACAGAGTTCCGTCCCTCTCACCTGGAACGACTTGGAGGGGCCAGGCCAGCTTCAGACCTCCCTGAGTGGGGTGAGGCCTCTGGGGCAGCTGCAGCAGAGTCCCACGTCTTCCTGTGTCCCCACCTGCCTCCTTCACTGTTCCCCGGGGGCCGCTCCTGAGAGCGCCCCCTAATGACCTCCCAGAGCAGAACTCGCCCCCTCACAGTCTGTTTCCTGAGGAGCCACCCTGCAACGCACAGTTCTGAGGTCCCTGGCACCTGTTTCCTGCTACTATTTCGTTGAGTCAGTTTTCTGTACCCCTCCCTCTTTCTTCTCCTCAGGTATTCCCCGACTTTCAGTACTTATGTGTTTCATGGTGTCCCAAAGGTCTCAGAGACGGTCTTCATTCAATATTTCCACCCCCCCTGGATTTGACTGGGATATTTCAAAGGACCTGTCTTCCAGTTCGGATATGTTTTCTTCTGCTTGATTTAGCTGTATTTTTTGTTCCACTTTTGAGCTCTTCCTTTCCGAGATTCCCATTGGATTCTTTTTCAAGATGGCTGTCTCCTTGCTGACTCTCTCATTCAGGTTATCCATCGCTTTCCTAATTCCATTCAGCGGCCTGTCGGTATCCTTCTGAATCGCGTTGAGGTTCCTTGTAATCATTCCTTGAAATTCTGTATCAGGCATTCCGTCAACATCATTTCCTGTGGGTTCTGTTGCTGGAGAGTCACGGTGTTCTTTGGGGGGTGCCGTGTTACCTTGTGTTTCCATGTTTCTTGTGCTTCTACATTGAGATGTGTGCATCTGATAGATCAATAGATCTCTACTACTTTTATAGGGCGGCTTCCATGGTAGATGGTTTCTTCCTGGAGATGTGTCTTGGGGTGTTAGTTTGCTACACAGTGTTGTCTTGTTTCCACCTGGGTAGCATCCTGTAGTCTCTTTGGCTGTAACTAATGCTTTGGGCACAATATGTGTCATGGTGGGGTGAAGAGCCCCACCATCCCTGGGGACCATGCAGGGGTGGGGGGATTCTAGAAGCCCAGGAAGCTGTGGGACGTGCCTCAGTGGATGCGGTGTTTACTGTGTGACCTCTCCCCAAACAGCAATGGGTGTCTTTCCCCGGGAACCCAAAGGATTCCTCTGCTGCTGGTGAGGACCCCTGGCATCGGCAGCCCCCTGCAGCAGTGGGGTCTAAAGCACCTTCCCTTAGTCCCGTGCCATTGCCTGGGGGGGAGGTGGCAGCAGGAACGGTGTGGGTGCTGCCTGCTTGTGTCCTCTGTGTTAGCTGAGTCTGTCCTGGCCGCATGGCTGGGTCCCCCGAGGACCAGTGCCTGACCTCCGTTCTTGACCACGGCACCCTCTGTTATATTCAGCACTGACAATACCCGTGTCCTATATCGCCAGGCACCAAGTGGGCTTGGGTGCTGAGCACCCCGTTGCTCTGCTGGGTTAAGCTGGCTTCCTAAGGTCCACCCTTCTGTTCGGGTGGGTGGATCTCAACAGGGACAACATGAGATCCTTCTGCAGGGACAAGCTACTGTGCGAACTCCAGGCTTCTTCCCTCACTGGGCTGAAACCGGTGATGTGCTTGGAACTCCCCCGTTGTCAGACTCACTGGCGTGCGGAGTTTGCTGGTGTCTCCTCTTCAGCCTCTCCCTGGAGTGGAGAGGTTTCCCACCCCCAGCTGGGACACCAGAATGGCGGCCGTCAGAGAGCTCTGTTTCTCTGGCCATTCTGCCATCCCAGGCCTCCTAGTCTTGCAAGTCTCTGGTGTCTTCCTTGATGAACTTTCATGTCCACTGACCTCCAAATGCAGCTCTCCACCTGTTACCCTCGTTCTTCTTTGTGGAGGAAGAGATGAGTCCTGAGTATCTCTACGTGGCCCTCTTGGAATCCCCTATTTCTCCTGGCATCTGTCTCCTGATCATGTTCTAGGATATCCACATCTCTTTTGACAAATGATTTCCAAAAATAGAGAGAGAGCTCTGATTTTTCACCTTCATTTTTGTAGACCCAATGCATTTATTAATGTGACCCCAGAGAGCAGTAATTCTTTTGAGCCCATGCTATACAACTGACTTTTCTAAGCTCACTCTTGAAGAGAGGTGGGAGGGAAAAGGAGGGAGCAGGGGAATTGCACGGAAGATGGAAGGAGACCCTCATCGTTATACAGAATACATGTATGATGTTGTGAGGAGAAAAAAAAAGGTGTGTCACATTAGATTGGATAGAGAGAAGTGATGGGAGGGGAGGGGAGGGGAAGGGGGATAGGAAGGGCAGCAGAATAGAATAGACATTATTATGGCTGTATGTATATAGGTGACTGAATGACAAATGTGATTCTGCAACCTGTACACTCAGAAAAATGAGAAGTTATACCCCATCTGATCCAAATGTATGAATTGTCAAGATCATTGTACTGTCATGTGTAGCTAATAAAAAAAAAAAAAACTTTCCAAGTCTTGCTTGCTGTTAAACCATGTGTGCCTTATTAAGCACGCTGCAGTCAGTGTTGAGGGATGGAGCTCAGGACTTAGATTCTTCTGTTCAGTGTCATCTGCTTGGCTACCACTTGTCACCCCGCCTTGTTGAAAGATTTTTGGGTCAGACTTTCAATTCATTTATCTTTCCATTCAAATTCATATCTGCCTCAGATTTGAGAAGCCCGCCTTGCCTGTCCTTATTCAGGTCATTGGTGAAGATGCTCATTGGAGTGCTCCAGGCCTTTCCAGGCATGGAATGTCCCCTTCCTGGAGTAGGACAGAGAGCTTGATGGTGTGCAAAGACACTCACCTCCTGTCCTCTCCTGTGGTCTCCTTAGGAGCTTATGATCGTCACCTTTTCTGTGAGCCACATCCTACGCACTCAACTTCGTTCTTTGCTTAGTCCTCCCAACAGCCCTGTGCAGCACCCCAGAGTGGTTAATAACTGACCCCCGGCCACACAGCAATTAAGTGGCAGACCCTGGACCCCCCCTCTGTCTTGGTTGACGGCAGAGCAAGCTGATCGGCACCTCTTCTAGGAAGTGACTCCGGAGGCTGGCTCCTTCCTGCTGCATAGTGTCAATGGCGTGCAGAGATGGGCAATCTGGGTCAGGTCGGAAAACAAGGTAGAGAGGTGGGCCCTGGAGAGGCAAAGACCTGTGGTACTTCCACTCCTTGGGGAGAAGAAAGGCTCTGGAGGATGAGAGCCGAGGGAGGAGTTCAGTGCCTTTGGTGCATACAACACTGAGCAAAACCACCGATTTCTCCAAACTCAAATTGTCTCCCCAACACCCCTAAGAATGATCTGTGGCACAGAGAAGTTAGGACACTTGTCCTGAGTCACAAAGCTGGTTGGAGTATGAACCAGTGTCCTCTTGAGAAAGCTCTAGTCTCTTTGCCTGTTTGCCCATGAGTCAGTTGAAGTCCAGAAGAGGGACAAAGACACCTGCAAGTCACATGGTAAGCTGGTGGCCAAGTCCTCACAACAATTCTATTGATTCTGCACACTGTGTTCTGACTTTCAACCAACATTTTTAAAAAATAAGCCCCATGAAGGCAGGAGCAATTGGCTCTTCTGTCTCCTGAGGTAGGTTGTGTCCCCAACTCCATTGACAGTGCCTGGCAGAGAGTGGGTGGGAGCTTGATGTGTTATTTCTTCATCAAAAAATAAGACGGTGATCTCTTAATATCTACCAGGCACCCAACAGCCATGTGACACGGTGGAACTGGTTGTGCCCATGCACCCAGGGTGACCGAGGGCCAGTGTGTTGCCCGGGTCTCCTCCAGTGGTGAGGGCACTGACGGGTCCTGGGCTGCTGTCCACTCTCAGCTGCTCTTTGCTGAAGTGAGGTCGGGGTGAGGCTCAGGAAGGAGTACGGGAGGCCGCGATGTTCTGGGGCAGGTCTTGAGCTCACCGCCAGCTCCTCCACTCCCACCGGGCCCAGGCCCCAGACGACAGCCCACTGAGGAGGGGCCCTGCAGCCCTGTGCCAGGGACAGCTGGCATTTTTGCTGGATAGGATGTATTATTACTAAGATTGATTTTTGTTTTCTTTTTTCTCCTTTTTTATTCCCACAGAATAAAAATAGGAAACACGACGCTCCTCACACAGCACCAAGGATCTGTCTTAACAAGTCCTTCTGTGCATTAATAGTAAATATTGCAAGAAACCTAGCGTGGGTTTAATCATGCACGGCTTCCAGCCTGCAGGGAGGGACAGGAGGGGGCCGGCTCCCCCAAAACCTCCTCCCTGGGCCATGGAGAAGGGGGGACGCCTGTGGACTCTCAGGGCTCGCCGTCTGAGCCACCGCTCGGTTGAGGACAGATGCGGAATATACTGAAGACAACTAAATGCTGATTCTGAGTTCTCCCTCAATAACAAAGATGAAGTTGGCCAGAAGATGTTCTGAATCATCCTGTCGCCGTTTGCTTTCCTCTGCTTCCAGGTGCAGAGACGGTGGCCTTGTCCCTCACCAAGTGGCCCGTGGAGAGGCAGCAGTCACTGGCTCCATGGCACCCACGGTGGCAGTGAGCTCCTCCTGGCTCCCCTGCCCCGGCCTTCCCATCTCACAAAGGGCCCAGGGATCACAGGGGGCCACCATCCACAGGTCTCCCGGCTCCACCTATCACATCCCTTCATTTAGTATGCTCTGCACGGAAGCCCTTTGTGTTCCTAGTCGGGTTAGGGGGGCCCTAGTACCTTGCAAATGACCCCCTCCTGCTAAATGCTCCATGTCCTTTTAAAGGGACCTGTGGGCTGAAGGCCACTAAGAGGCAAGTCGTCTTTACATAGGGAGGAAACGGAAGTACAGAGATTTCCAAGATCACGCGCATAGGAGGCGGCAGAGGGTTCCTGGGCCCTCACCCACTGAGTTGTGCTGAATTGCTCTTCTGAGGCTGCCCCAGCAAAGTGCCATAAACCTGTGGCTTTGACAATGGAATTTAGCTCTGGAGGCTACAAGTCCAAATCAAGGTGTTGGCAGGGGTGGTTGCATTCAAGGGTTGTGAAGAAGAATCCATTTCATGCCTTTCTGCCAATCTCTGATGGCTTGCGGGCCTTTGGGGACATTTCTTGGCTTGTAGTCTGTGACCTCACCTTCACACGGCGGGCACCCTTTCGCCCTGTCTGTGTCCAAATGTCTCCTTTCAATAAAGACACCAGGCATTCGTTAGATGCCACCCTACTCCAGCAGGTGCCCACTATAACCAGCCACATGTACCATGACCCTTTTTCCAAATAAGGTCACATTCTCGGGGCCAGGAGTTAGAACTTCTGTGTATAAATTTGGGGGTGGGGGGTGCACAATTCAGCCCACCACCAACCTCCGCCTTCGAACTCACACATCATCCTCTTCTTTCCAGAACAACTTTTCATTGAACAAATGAGAATCACGTGGAATAAAAGATGGGGTTCTCAACTGCCCAGAAGGAATTAATAGGGCTTTAAATAAATTGAAGAATGCGACACCGTGACTCTGAGACACCTCTGTGCAGATTGGTGTGACCAGCTGTGCTCGCTGGTGTAGAGGGATGGTGGCAGAAGGGTCCAGAGAGGGCAAGGGAGGGTGGGGACCTAGAGCCCTGTGCTGACTTTATGTAGGAGGGGGTTTATTTCCATTGTCCTCCTCCATGGTAGGGTGTCAGTTCCGTGAGGGCAGAATCGGAGATGCTTGATGGACACCAGAGGGGACTGTGAAGTGGGGTTCAGAGAGACCCCTCCTTAGCGGTGGAGATGAGGCTGGAACCCTGGTCAATGCCGATGTCCACTGAAAGCATCCACACTTGTCCCTCACCTTGACTGTTAGCCTGAGGAAGGCAGAGGTCCCCTGTCCCTCTGTCCCCACTTGGAAGCCCCTGGGTGCTGGGTTTGCTCTCATCACACCCATGGATTCAGCCTTGGAGAACAGGCACCTCAGGGACACCCTCCTGCGTCCCCTCTGCTCTGTGCCTTTGCTTTGGGAACTCCAGGCTTCAGTGTGGCCTCTCACCCCTGGTCCCTCTGTTCCCTGCACCTGCAGCTCCCCCACGTCTCCTTGTGTAATTAAAGGGAAAATGTTCTGCATTCATTTACCTTATACTTTATCAAATAGCAGAGAGATGAATTAAGAGGTCCATATTTCTATTTCAAGGTTCATGTGCTTTCACAAACGGCGCAAGTTGTGCTCTTAAAACCTGCCGCATCAGCAGGAAGTCTCTGCTCCAAACATGGCCACCTCTCCCCCTTCCTCTTTTCATTCCCCAGCGCAATTTCTAAATAGATGCGATGGCTGGGAATTCTGCAGAGATGATTGTGAAATAATGCTCAGAGCCACCGGGGTTCTCTATCTCCCCCCCTCCTGTTTTCCTCCTCTTCTTCTTCTCTTCTCCCCTCCCTCCTCCCCCCTCCCCCACATACTGCTGCCCAAGGATCCTTCTTGCTGGAGGGATGCCAGGCTCTGGGCTTAACCAGCTTGGTTGTCACAGACATTTATTCAGTACCTACCAGGTACGGAGCAGTCTGGTGAGGGCCACTGGGCACAGAAAGTGTTAATACTTTCCATCTCTGTACTTGTGTCTATTTAACAAAACACTTCCACGTTCATGACTCCTTTGAATCCTGGCAAGAGCCCTCTGACATGGATGACTGTATTGTTAGCTATTGTTTTCCTCTGAAGCGAGGAAAGTGACGCTCAGGTAGATGTGATCACCAGGGCTACTCTGCCTTGGGTGGGTCAAGGACTTCCATAGTAGACCAGTGAAACCTATGGACACCATCTAAGAAAATAGTGGCTTTAAATGCACAGAATGAAATACACAGGGTCACAGAGGCAACTAATATATGGAAATGGAAAAAAAAAAGCCTGACATAGTAATATATGTGCTTCTATATTAAGTCATTAAATAACATTCTAAAAACCACTAGAATACTGAAGTAATGACTTGCTCTGTCAAGAATCAGCAAACTAGGATCTGGATTGCTGCCTGTTTTTGTAAATAAAGTTCTATTGGATCACATGTACATAGACCTAGATTTGGTGGTAGAGCAGAGAAGTTCCAGAGACCCAGTGCCTCAAATCCGGACTATCTGGACCTTTGTAGAAAAAAGTTTGCTGACCTCTGTTGTAGTCAATATTTTGAGATATCTACAAAAATGTTGATGGGATAGGAAAATGACTGTGATTCTATGGGTATCATAAATCTTGAGTATTGCCAATCTGCTGTGGTTTGTTGATTGAAGAATGAAGTTCCATCCAAGTGCGTGAACACCTCGAGTTCTATCCATGGCATTGGTGGACGTGGAATTTGAACCCAGGTGGGTCTGGTGGGTCAGCAGTGTTTGTTCTGACCCCTTGGTCTCCACTGTTTAGAATCTCACAGTTCAGCGCACCACACAGGGACATGCACACATGTGCACACACATAGCAGTCCCTGCCTCGTTCCACCATAAGGAGAAAGAGTGACTCAGAGGAGGGGATGGTGCCCAGTCGCTTGACTTTCTGGACTCTGAAAAGCCTGGGGTCACCAGGAGCAGTCATACAGGGCACTGAGCCTGTTTATGTTGAGAGGATTCAGTAGCTTTCTCAAGTTGTCACAAAGATGCTACGTGGGCTGGAGACCACTGGGAAAACCTTCCCTTGAGTCGCCCAGATGGCCATATGTCTGGGCTTAGATTCAGTGGGTTCTCCTCCCTGTGTGGTCAGCTCTTTCAGAAGTTAATAGTTACAGGACCACTGAAGAATGGGCCCTTGGCTGGATGGTAACGAAGAAGCAATGTCTTCATCCTATTGAGGGTTTTTAAAGGCCTCATTCTGTAAATTTCTCACTCACTCCTCCATATATTCCCTTCTTCTTTTCTTCGTCTTTAAACAATGTTCAGTAATTACCTGTTATAAGCCAACCCTTTGGCCGGGTACTTCGCTGATGCCCCCAAGACCAGAGAACTTTAGAGCCGGCCCTGTGATCTTCTGGCTCTGTGACTTTGGGGAGCTTCTACTCTCTGATCTCCATTAACCCACCCATAAAGTGGGAGCCATAAATACACCTGTCACCCACTTTACTGATTGGAGGCCAGTCCGAGGAGATAATAGATGGAAAAGAGTGATGGGGAAGACTCATTTCAGAAACGGAAAGAAGAGATCTCTGTAGTGCAGGTCGTTCCGACAGATTTATAGCAGAAATGGCCTTGAGGGAGGCCGGGAAAGATGAGCAGGATTTGAGGAGGCCATCAGTTAGCCGGACCCACTAGAGACATCAGCGCGGCAGTAGGGGTAAGGGCTGGCAGGGCGAGGAGGGCCTGGGCGGCTGTGCTGTTTCCCAGAGGATCCTCGACACTCAGCGCACTCCCCACTGAGATTTCAGAGCCAGCCCGGAGCCATTGTTATGAGAATATGTTTATTATTATCATCCTCATCAACATTATTATCATTATTAATAACACGATATTTGGAGCATTTATGCACATTAATTTTAAACAAGCATGGCGCTGTGGCAAGATTTGATGCTGCTACCAATAAACAGCCATCGTGTGGATCTTTAATTTACATGAAATCATTTATGCTAATTTAATTAGTCCTTTGTTTACAACTGAGGCTCGCTCACCACTGGATTGGGAGATGTGCTCCAAGGCAGGCAGGCAGCGCACTGCAGAGCCGGAAGCCAGGGGCTCAGTGCTGCCGGCTCCACCTCCCACCAAGAGGGATGCTCCTCCCACCCAGAAGGAAGCCTCACCTGTTCTTTTGTGGGAGGACACATACAGATTCAGGAAGTTCTGATGTCCAACTTGCTCCCTTTAAGGGGCCGTGCCAGGGGCTGGCCTGTCACTAACTCAGAGAAGCTTCACACCTGACCCAATGTCAGAGAGCCATCAAGCAGCAAGGCTAGAGATGTTTCCAGTTCTCGGCCTTTCTGTACCTTTCAGCAACCCTTAAATAGGAAGACCTAACTTGTCTTGGCCCATAGCATGCCCGCAACAACCACTGAATGAATGAACGGCACCCTTCAGTTAAAGGCACTTCCTGGTGGGCTGTCTCCCTGTTCCCTGACAGTAGCCCTGAGAGATGGGTCTGCAGAGAAAGCTGAACAGGTGGGATAATGGGAGAGCCTTGTACTGTGAGCTTGGAGTTTGTCCTGTGACCGTGTCACTGATTTGCAGCATGACCTTGGCCCAACCTTGACCTTGGTCTGAGTGCTTCTCCCACGCCTGTTTCTCCATTTCCACATTGGTGAGACAGAAAGAAGAATCCCTTGTCCTTCTAATCTGATGGGCAGAAATAAAAAAAAAAAAAATGAGATTGTGGAGGGAACGTGCAGGGTGCCGGGGAATTATAAGGTGGTATTTGTCAGACTTGCCTTGGGAAACCTTGAAAAATTGAATGGAAACCACTGGGCTCATTCATCTCCTTTTAACAGCCCCATGTCATCCAGCCTGGTCTTTTCCATTCCTGCTCTGTCCAATCCTGACAACATAATTTAGTTCCAGGGAACTTGAATAGAACACAGTGGACTGATATTTCCACATGCTCGGGTCTTGATTAATGCCGTCAGGGCAGCCGCTGCGAGGACAGGGAGCCAGGAGCACTCCACCTCCTGAGCTCAGGTCTCTCTCCCTACGTGGGGGCGCTTTGCTCCCTGGGCCCTGCAGGGCCCTGTGCACCCCTTCTCTGCTCCAGCCCAGACTCTGCTCCTAGCCTCTTCCCTGGAGTGTGTATTCTTCCAGCTGTCCAGCCATCCATCGAACAAATAGAGCGAGTGTTGGCCGGCAATGGGGCCACAGGGCTAAGTAAGGCCAGCTCCTGCCCTTGACAAACTCAGTCCCAGGAAAATGAAATCCAGGGGCCATGCCAGCAGAAACTGTCCAAGGAATGAAGCCGCAGGACGGAGGCTGAGTGGAGTGGAAAGAGGGTGGAGAGGGCTTTACAAAGAAGACACATTGACTGGGTGTCTCAGGAGGTGCACTGGAGATTGAAGAGCCTTGGGCTCCCGCTGTGTGCCGTGCAGGGGGGTGGCAAGGGCTCTGGGCGGCTGGGCGTGTGGGGGTGATGAGGTGGGATTGGAAAGGCAGAAGAACCAAACAGCCTCTCTCCGAGGCAGGTAACTGCGAGTTTGCCTCAGCTCTGGTTTTAGAGGCAAGCATCTCCAGGACAGAGAGAGAACAAGACTGTGAAGGCTTGGTGAGTGGAGAGTTGGAAGGCAGATCAGGGGAAATTCCATCCACATCCTAGCTCTGGCAGAGCGAAGGCAAATCTCAAATAGCAGCAGATTGAGGGGAGCAGGTCAAGGGGAAGGGTGGAAGGCAGGAAGTGTCCTTGCATTTATGTGAAGCGGAGAGCAGAAATGGCACATTCTGGCACTTCTCTGAAGACAGGATTTTCTTCTCTCTCTCTCTTTTTTTTTTCCCCTGGGCTTTTTATTTTTCCTCCGAAACATTCACCCTCCCAGAACTTTCTAGAAATAGCCAGACACATTTGGTCCCCCTTCTCCATTTTCCACACAAGAATGCCTTTAATAGGTCACAGAGGAGGCACCATTCCCTTGTCATGAAGTCGCCCCCAGCCCTGCCTAACAACCCCTGCATCGATGGCTTCTTTCCATGGATATCAGGATTTATTGTTCCTCCGAATCAAATATTGACCTTGGCTTTTTGTTCATCGATATATGACCTCTCAAGTCAATGAACCTGGATATGCTAGTCAATGGTTACTTATTATTTCTCCTGCCCTGAACTGGAAATCTCAGACCCCAGGGTGTGGGTTTGGACCACAGAGATGATCTGTTTATCACCCCCTGCACTTGGCACTTGTGACTGATGTGTTCCTGGGTGTCAGGCATCGTCTCTGAGGAGCGCTTTCCCTCTTGTGGCTTGAGAAACCACACAGGATGGGTCTTGCCCTCCCCTGGCATCAAGTGTTCCTCATGGGGAAACACTTCAGTCTGTTGAGTTCTCCTTCTAAAGCTCTGGGATGGTCCCGGGCCCCTGGGAAGCACGGTGCTCCTCTCCCCACCCACCTTGTGCCAAGAGGCTGAGAATGCCTTTCTGGGGTTGGTCAAGCACAATTGCAATGGGCTGTCCATCTATGAAGTTCAGCTTCACCAATGACCTCTATGGGTCTGGGAGGAGATAGAGGGAGGGTAAGCTCCCAGACCTTCAGGGTTGAAATGGTTGCTCTTCTAGCACTGACTGTGTGACTTTGGGTAGCCTCTTTCTGCTCGTTCTCTCTATGCCTCAGTTTCCTTATTTGTAACATAGATTGTTGTAGAGTCAGTGAAATAAAACACATGAAGTGCATAGTCAATACCTGGCAGAAGGTCAGTGCTCGGGTACATGTGACAAGTGTTCTCGCCATCCAGCCACAGGGGAAGCAGCACTTCCAGTCCCGTCCCCTCCCTGAGTTCAGGCTGGTGAAATTTGAGCAGAAGGGACAAGTGTCACTTCTGAGGTGAAGAGTAATGATGAACTTGAGTGGCCGAAGGGAGGCCTGGATAGCTGGTAAAACATCTCTCCTGGATGTGTCGGTGAGGGTGTTTCCGGAAGAGATTGGCATTTGAATCAGTTGACTGAGTAAAAGATCTGCCCTCACCAATGTGGGTGGGCATCATTCAACCCACTGAGGTTCCAGATAGAACAGAAAAGCTGAAGAACAGGACGTTTCTTCTCTCTTCTTGAGCTGGATCATTGTCTTCTGCCCTTAGATACTAGAGTTCCTGGTTCCCAGAATCATAGCACTGTCTTCTCTAGTTCTCCAGCTCGCAGACAGCAGATCTTGGACACATATTCTCAGTCTCCATAATTGCATGAGTCAATTCCCATAATAAATCTCCTTTTATATGCCTCTCTAGCTAAATCCTAATGGCTCTGTTTCTCTGACTACGGCAGGTAGTGAAAAGCCTGTGCATCATTCTCCCGTCTCTCTTTCCTGCTGCAACCACTGAGAAGCTTTGCATATGGTGCAGCTTTGGCTGACAGAGGAGAGGCTGAGTCACTGTATGGTTGAACACTCATCTAGAGACGGGGCAGGATCTGCAATGGATATTGAATGAGCAAGAAACAAATCTTCATTGTGTTAAGCCACTGAGGTTTGGGAACTACTTATTTCTGCAGCAGAGCTGGGACTCTCCTGACTAATGTGGTGCCCAATAAACATTAGTGATTTTTACTGGCAGTATGGTTACTATTGCAGATAAGCAGAATGTTCTGGTGAAACTGCCTCTTTCAGATCCTTGACCTCTTGACCATGACCATGAGCAGCTCTTACTTGATAGCTCTAAGGATTCCAGTTTAGCTTAACTATGGATTCTGTCCTGATCTTCTATCTTATTGGGTCTGATGACCTGACTTCTGCCTTCCTATGTGATGTGTCTTGGTCTCTACAGGTCTTCCAACCCTGTGGGACTCTACTTAGATATTTTCACTTTATAAAATGGCCATTTTCTTGATTTTCAAGTCCAATTACCTGGTGTAGTTCAGATGCCACAGTGTGCCACGAATCCAAGGTTCAGATGCCAGCTTGGTCTCTTCCTGAGCTCTTGTTGTGTCTGGGAAGAGGCCCATGGCAATGGTCACCCTGGGAAGTGGCCTGGGCACTTTCCTCCCCTGGCCTGGAAGGCCTCTGGGCAGAGGCCTCTCTGGTTCCTCCATGCCTGGCTCCTACTGTGATGTAGAATAACTCAGAAAGGGGACAATCATGGAAAGAAGAGCTCTTGGTGATCACACCCTCCAACCCAGCCCTGATTTGGGGTAGTTTCGTGTCATCAAAGTCAGCTCTCTTGTAGGTGACATTCCATTCTCTTTCATCCCTGTCTGCAGAGAAAAGGTGACTCTGAGTAGGCTCTGAGGACAGTGACAGAGTCAGGGTGCAGGGCCTTAGCCTATGGCATGAGTATTCACATCGCCCAAGCTTGGATCCTGAGTCGACCATGAATTAGCTCTGTAACCTCACTTAGGTGACAAGTTACTGACCCATTTGAGCCTTAGCTTCCTTCATCTGTGAAATGTGACTGATGATGGACTCAGAGGCAGGCCTCCTGTTGGTATATGACATAACACATAGATGGCACCAAGTGCCCTGTGGGGACCACAGGCAGGCCTCAGGGATGCCACAAGCCAGTTTCCCACCCTCTGCAAACCCATGGGGCTCATGTGAATTCTGTGAAGAGCAGCTGTCAAATCAATCATCTTTACTTACTTCCAGAAAGATCTATCACAGGGAGATGAGCAAGCCCTGGCATGCAGAACCCAGACCAGGAAGTGCTCATGGTCTTTCTTTTAACCTGGCAGGTCCTGCCACAACTCCAGGTTCCAGGAGAATGGTCACCTCCTCTGAGAAGCCCTCCCTGACTCTTTGCATGATTATAGAAACATTTTCCCTGTTCCTCAGGCCATACTGCAGTGAAACAAACAATTACAAGGAGTTACATTTGTCTGTTTAACATTGATCTTTTCTTATGAAGACAAAGGACTGAGTCTGTCTGGTGTCACCAGCATTGAACACACAGTGCCCGGAACACAGTAGAAGCTCAGTATTTGTTGACTGAATTAATAAATAACATCAGGAATTATTACTTTTTGGACAACACAGGCCAGATATGATTCTAAGTGAGTCACAGGCATGTCCTACGATTACATGTGAAAGATTTGCAGGTTGCCTTTCTCCAGAGAGGACTCCTAGAGTATCATAAAGCAAAACTATGAGCATAGAGTGAGCTCCGGGGAGGGTTAGTAACTAGCTAACCATCATCCAGCTGGCTAGCTGTGAAGCCCAGCTCCATCCCAGTTCTGGGGAACTGTAAAATCTGAACTCTTTCCCTTTTATACCACTACATTTCCAGTAGACTCCAAGCTTGCTGGACTCCATGCTCAATGCTTCTGTTTTAGCAGGTCTGGAGGCAGGGCTACCCCCAGGGTGTCCACAGCCTCAAGCCTAGTACGTTTTATTTTATATTTTGGCAGGGAAGGCTGTCTATATAAACAGTTTGAGCAACTCAAAATCACGTGAGCCTCATTCTGCTGGCTCAGTCGCATGTGATCCTGTGACAGGAATACTTTCCTGCCCAGTGGGAGCCATCTACTCACAGGGCTGCCTGTTACAGGGCCACCGTGAGGCCCTGCCACGATCCCTATGGAGAAGTCTGTGGAGCTTTCTGGGTGTCCCATCCACTGTGGAAAGCACTGGACAGGGGGAGAGGGCATAGACAGTCTCTGAGGAAGAGAAATAAATGGACACTCGTGCTCACACAGGACCAGGTCTAGGTGTGGGGTTGGGGGATGGCAGAAGGACACAAGGAATTCCCTCAGGGGAGCCCCCTGAGGTGTGGGCACCACAGCAGGAGTCTCCTTCACCTGGATCTCAGGGCAGCACTCAGGGAGATGCTGGGCAATCTGAATGTACACCTGGGGTCCCGGATGAAGGGGTGCCGCAGCTCTCACTTTGAGAAACGCTGCTCTAGGAGCCTAGGATCCCCGTAAGGTAGGAGAGCTTTGTGAGAGCAGAAACTGGTCAGGGACGGAGGGCTGCCTGGGTCTGCCCAGCCTGGAGGCTGTCATCCCTTCAGGTCTCTGAACAGAGGGGTGGCAGGCGGTGGATGACAGCGTGAGCCCCGTGGGCTTTCTGATCAGATGGGCCCTTGGCAGCCTCCTCCTTCGCCTCCCCTTGCCGTGCCAGTATCAGCGTTCTGATGCAGAGGGACCCCGGTAATGAGTTTCTATTAAAAGAGCTGAGTCCCGACTCTCGGAACTCAATGTTCAGAATAAACAATGGGGCAGAATCCTATTAAAAAAGGCTTCCAACACGGACAAATTAAGCCCTTGGGAATGCTGTACAAAGAATACATTTTTCCAGTGTCGAACCAAGATCAATAGAGAAAAACAAATAATTTCAAGTGGGAGTCATCATAATGACACCCAGGTACAGGCAGGGGTTGGGCACGTCATTTTGGCCCGAGGACACCCCGACAAAGATAATGAGGGAGCAGAGGTGGAGCTCGTCATGGGCGGGAGAGGTGTCTGGGGCTCCCAGGCGGCTGAGCCAGGGCGATGTCATGTCTCATTTGTCTCTGTCGATGCTCCCTGCTTCTCAGAGGGATGGGTAAACCCACAGAGCTGTTGTGCAGGTGCAGCCCGCTGCGGGCTCGGCAAGCCTGGGGCGGGGGGCAGAAGCCCTGGGCTTTGTTCAGAGAACTGGATCTCCTTCCTGCTCAGGGTGGGCAGGGCAGCGCTCTCTGCTCATCCCCAAGCCGAGGTGAGATCTGGACACCTGCACAGGTGCCTCGTCTCACCGTGGAGCCTCACCCCTCCCCTGCTCGCTCTACATGAGACTGTGAATCTCTCTCTTGCAGGGCCCAATTTTTTCCTCTGGAGCTGAGTAAAATCTTACCTGTCATTTCAGGTAGATCTTGAGTCCCTTTTTCTTCTGAAACCTTTTCTAAGTCCCATTCCCCCACCCTGCTTCCCCCACCCTGCCCAGCTTTCTCAGATTCCCAGTGGTCTGAGGACGTTCTGAGGATGTCCCCAAGTGTTTCCCAAGTGCCAGGTAGACTTCTCACCTAGCATATTCCCTTCCTCGCCTTCTAGGAGCCTGCCCCAGTGCTGCTAAGTCCTGTTGATTCATTAACTGGGGTCCCTCCTTCCAGGGACCCCCTTCACCAGCCCAGCTCCTCCCACACCTGCTGAGCACGTGCCCCTCTGAGCAGGCCACTTCTATGCTGAGCCCTGTGAGGGCCAATGGACCCAGGGTCAGGCTGAGGTTCCTTGAAGGCAGGAACTCGCCTAACCCTCTAGTTTGGTCATCTGTCCCCATTAACAGATGCAGAGGACAAGAGTAAGGAGGTGTGATGCCATACAGAGAGGGAGCCATGGAGTCAGGACACTCTGCTGCCTTTTGCCATGCAGGTGTCTTGAGGTCTTGCTCCATGCAGAGCTCGTTCTTCTTGCTGTAGATGTACTCATGTTTTAAGCTGCACCTTAGCATCCCAAGTAGGTCCTGTACTTTCCCATTTTACAGATAGAGGAAACTGGCTGGGAGAGGTGAAGGAACTGGCCCAAGGCCTTCCACCTCGAGGGTGAGGCCAAGTCTTCCGCCTCTCAGCCAGTTCTTACCCCTCTGGTGCAGCCAGGGGGCTATGGACGTGGGCCGCAGTGCAGGTCAGCCTGGGAGGGGGGAAGGGGTGCATGAAGGGCCTGGGAGATGGGAGGAGAAGCAGCTGGAGCTTCTCGCATCCCTGGCTGGCCGGGAGCACACACCTGCTGCAAAGATTTGATTGTGGTTGGTCCCCTCAAACAACTTGTTGAGTTAACCCCCACGTGAGATAGTAGAGGGTGGAGACTCAGTGGTGCCACAGTGTTTGGAGGGGGAGGGCTTTGGGAGGTAATCAGGGTTAATGTCATTGCAGTAGAGCCCTGGGGCCTGATACTGTGACCTTATAAGCAGATGAAGAGAGCCCAGGACACACACACACATACACACACGCACACACGCGCGCGCACACACACACACACACACACACCGCGCGCGCGCGCGCATGCACGTCTTGGTATCTCACCCTATGATTCCCAGCATGGCCTTAAGATTCTGCCAGCAAGAGAGCCATCACTAGATGCAGCCCATAACCTTGGACCAGAACTGTGAGCTGAAAGAAACCTCTCTTCTTTATAATGCACCCAGGCTGTGGTACTGTGTTATCAGCAACAGAAACACATTGTCTGACATGGGAAACTAGTAGGGGTGCTCCCCTGCGGCTCCTCCTGCCTTCTTTGGAGGTTGCAGTTTTACCTTAGCTCTTTCATTAAAGGCCCTGAGAAGTCCTGAAGTAACTTGGCTTTGCCCAGTGTCTGCCAGGCTTATCAGACAGTGGGTGCCCTTTCTTGTCACCTTCAGAATGCTTCTTAACATCTTGTGCCACTTCTCTTGGGAAAGTCACCTGGGGGCCTGACAGAGTAAGGAGTTTGTGACAGAGACATAAGCTGCGCAAGGGCAGAATCAACCGTGTGGGTTTTTCTGGATGCCAAGGGAGGGCAGGTTTGGAAGGTGTAGAGGAGATCTGCCTCAGAGGTGCCGAGGAGGGTGAGGTCTGAGACAGCCCTGGGTTTGCTGAGGAGGAGTCTGATGTATAAATCATAGACAGACACCCACATTGATTGTTGGTAGGCATGCGGATAAATGAAGTGGCTTTGGTGAGGTGGGGGTTGGCTTCACTATTAAAATTCCAAATGCACATACCTTACGCTGCAAGAATTTCACTCCTATTTACCTAAAAGAAACAGGCATTAGTCGGCTCATGGAGGTCTGTGAAAGGTTGTTTATCGCAGCCTTGTTCGCAAGGGTCAAAAATAGACACGACCTTAATGGCCATCGGTAGGAAAATCTGAAAGCCCCATGGTGTGTCTGTCCCTCAGCAGGTAGAAAGAACGAGAAGATGCTAATGCACAGATACAGAAAGGTTTCCGGGAGAGCCCGGGATGCACAAAGCAAGGTGCAAATGACTTGCACACTATGATATCCCTCAGGGGAAATAAACATGCCTGCCTGTAAACTTGCACCCATGCAAAAGCAGGCACACACCCCATATATGCAGACACACATGCACATGCTTCCTATGCCCCTACCCTGAACACTGTCACATGGCAGTCAGGAAAATAAACTCTCAATCCAGAATTTCTTGGAATTCCAGCTCTCCCAGTTACTAGATTTGTAAGTTAGGGTAAATCGTCTTACCGATCACTCCTCAGTTGTTTCAACTGCAAAAATAGATAGATGCTTATATTTCAGCATCAAGAAATTATCAAGGGGATTAATGACGGATTGGGTTAACACGAGCTAAGTATTTGCCCTAGTGATGGGCCCGCTGTAGGGGCTGAATAAGTCAGTCGTTGCTGTGACCATATTTCCTCTCTTCCAATACATCTCTTTCACACCTCAAACCAGCCATCGAGATGTGGTTTACAATTGACAGGTCTCAATGTCGGGTCATGATCTAATTGGCAACGCTTTTCCTTCCTGGGTAGCACACATGTAGTAATGGCATGTCTTAAAAGGGAAGACTCTTAGGTCCAAGGGAATAAAATATGATTTCTAGATGATGCTTCCTAGGGCTCCATGCTTGGGCTGAAGCCTGACAAGTAGTCCTGGGACACACGTCCAGCTCATAGCAGGGAAGAATGCTGGGGGAGGGGACTCGGGCGTCCTGCAGCCTTATCGAGACTGTTTTAGTGTTTTACAAGCAGCATGTACCC
The DNA here is from genome assembly GCF_001458135.2 of Marmota marmota marmota. Classification (NCBI taxonomy): domain Eukaryota; kingdom Metazoa; phylum Chordata; class Mammalia; order Rodentia; family Sciuridae; genus Marmota; species Marmota marmota. The sequence goes on from NW_025999946.1 coordinate 813,439, forward strand.
GTGTTTACATGTGGTTTCACTTAGCGTTGCTTGGTTGCAGCCGGCAGACACTAACACTGGTTAACTTCAGCAAAAAGGAATTTATTGGCAGGATGTCGGGAGCTCACAGAAGTGACAGGAGCCCTGAGAAGCAGACCCCAGGAGGGCGGGAGTCCAGGCCTCTCCCAAAGGCCTGGATTGGGATTCACAGCCACCACCTTGTAGCAGAAAACATCTGCTGCCCGGCTGAGACGAGTGACCTCCAACTTTGTCCTCTGTCTTTGAGTCCAGTGCCTTTTGTCACTCTTCGTGCTTGTCTGTCATCGGATGACCCCTCCTTTCGAGGCTGGAAAAAATTCCCCTGCCTTAAATGTTGAGGGGAAAGCTGTAGAGTCCTGTTCCTCCCCTGGCCTGAGCAGCAGATCCACACAGTCCCAGCATCCTCTGGGGCTTGGGCACAGACACAGGCTCAGGTGGGTCCGTCACCATTTCCATCCCCGAACAATGAGTATGGAGCAGGCAGTGCCAAGCAACAGGGACAAGGCGCATCTATCCTGGCAGCAGGAGGTTGGGAGCAGCAGCTGCAGCAGCAGTGCCCACTCCTGGGGGCAATGTTGTCAGGACCTCTGTGCCCGCACCCTCCTGCACAACAGCGTTCCCAGGGCTGGCTTCCCGGAGGACTCTCTGGCTGTGCTCCCAGGCCAAGGAGGCCCAGCCTGCCTTGCTCCTGCCCCTTTCCCAGTCCTCCCAGGGAATCTGGGATCTATCTCACCACCTATGGAATAAATCCCCCTTTCTGCTTTAATCGGACCAAGTTGGATCCCGTTGCTGGCAACCAAGAAACTTGGCTGACATCTTGTGTGACCTGCTGCAGATGTAAACTCTTAGAAGAGAGGTCGGGGCATGTGCCTGCTCCACGGGGGTTGGGGATGGGGTCAGGGGACATGGGGAGCTGGGCACAGCCTTTTAGTTTTTGTAATAGGAGGCAGAAGCCTAGAATTCCCCTCCACCAAGACCACACACCGTTGGGAAGAGGCAGGTTCCAGAAGGAAAACAGTCTGCTGGGAGGGAGGGGGTGTGGGAGTGGACATAGCAAGACGTGACCCATGTGCACCAGCCTTGTTTAATCAAAATACATAGAATTGGTGCCCCACCAGGAGGAAACGGATTCATTCATTCATTCAACAAACAGACTGCAGGTCCAGTGTGTACTGACATGGTCAAACATTGGAGGTATACCAATGACAGTCTTGCAGGAGCCCAAGCCTGATGCTGATGCCAGATAAGAAAAGGAACAAGACAGGCAGTGGACCTAGGGCTTCAAAACCAGCTAGTCTGGGTGCTGTGGCCTAGGGAGGAGGCAATCAGGGAAGGCTCCACAGAGGAGGTGCCAATGAGCTGAACTTTGGAAGATTGCCAGGTGGAGGGGGTGGGGGTGCAGAGGACAGGAGCAAGGAGAAGGCATGACACTGGCTCAGGATCATGCAGGGCACCTGACGTGGTCTCTGGGAAAAGGTGGGGTGGGATGGGGTAGCAGAGCCCCCCAGAAGGTGGAAGCCATAGAAGATGAGCTTGAGGGTCCAGCTGGGGTTACAGGTATGGGCCCTGAGTCAGCACAAGTGTTTCAAATGGGAGAGACTCATCTTTAGATCAATCTTCGAGAAGGACCTTTTGTGTGGATCACTGAGAGAGGTTAACAGTGGGTAGGAGACTAGAACATAGAGCACGGTGGGTACCGAGCAGGGCTGCAGCTGGGTAACCGTGGTGACGATCTGGGCTGGAGCCGGTGAAGCCTCCGTGAAGGGTTTGCTGGAGGGAGGAATGAGGGTCAGCATGGCTTCAATCTCAGGGCCTGTGGTTTAGGGGAGTCAGGAACCTTGAGCAACTGTACCCCGACTGTCACTCCCAGCTGCACGCCAGCTTACTGGCTGACTGGCATGCCACTTTCTTTCTGGGCCACAGTGACTCCCAACAGGGTTCTGTGAAATCCCTGGGGCTTCTGCAGAGCAGTCCCACCAGGTCTGTCTGACACATAGGGGTCCCATCTAAGAGGTTTGCCCTAAAAAAAAAGGTTCTACTTCTAAAAGGCCCACCAAAACCCACCAAGTTCCTGGGTGGTTCTGACACCCTTGGGACTAACAGGTCCTGGTTTACCACAGATATTCCTGTTGTAACTAGGCCAATCCTGTGTTGAAACTCCTCAGTCCTAGGCAAACCTGAAGGTTGGCACCCTACATCCTGACACCCCGATCCTTAAAAGATGGACTTTCACCATGGATAGGATGTTGGATGTAGGGCCAAACTTTAGGGCTGGAGGCCACAGATGGGGTGGAGGAAAATTCAAGGTGGGCAGTGGCTAAATGAAGCCCATGGTCCTCCCATGGGTCAAGATGGCGACCTCACATCCATGTTTCTGGAAGCCGTGGATATGGTAGGCAGGAAGGAGCAGGGTTCATAGAAGGAAAGCCAAGCTGTCAGACATCTTTCCAGATACCTGCTGCTTCTCGTTGGCCAGGCCCATGTAGCGCTTCCCTGGTTGAAAGGGAGGCTGGGAAATGGAGTGTCCCAGGTAATTTCAGCAAGACAGAAAAGGGGAGGGATCTTGTGACTACATCTTACTGAGTCGCAGAGGGACCTTATAGGTTTTGAAATACCTGGGGTTGTCCTGTTTCCCCACCACAGGATGCTAGTCCCTTCCCTCCTGCCAGGCTCAGCGTGATCTGCAGCACCTCTGGGGTAGAAGGAACTGGCTGCTCCTCTCTCCTCCTCCCAACAAAGCCAGATGGCAGGCGGTGTGGCTGGATCTCCTGGCAAGGTCCCGGGGACTTTGCCCCCTCCCTTCCTGGAAAACTGTGTCCCCCTCCTGATGCTCTTCCTGTGGCCCGGAGCCCAGCCTCACTCCAAAATGTGATTTGTCCTTCCTCCTCCAGTGCTGGGCCCTGAGCGAGCCGGCCCATCTGGTCCTGTTTCACTCCATGTTACTCATCACGGTATGTTTGCCAGGAGTTATTTGATGTTCAGGAAGAATCCTGAAGCTCTCAGAAAGAGGTAAATACAATTTTAAAGGGTCATGATATTTGAGTTTTGCTGAGGAGATGGCGGGTTCCTGGGAGGATGGGTCTGAGTGCCAGTCCTGGGGAGGCTTACCCATCTGCTGGGGCCTGAGGGTCACAAGGCAGGGGATGCCACCTTTCCCTGAGCTACTTGAACAAATGGCAACAAAGACCACTGGGTGGGAGATGGCGGAGGGGCACTGGCCGCTCTCCCCAGGCCCTACCTTAGGGCAAGGGTCCTCTTCCACCCGGGACCATCCTCAGCCTGGAATCTTCCCACCTCCTCCCTTCCTGCCCTGAGGCAAGGCTGGAATTGTCCAGAATCTTAGAGGAAAGCCCAATGGACATTCCTTAGCAAGTGCTAGACGCTCAGGTTCTTTTGGCCCCTGGGGTCCTCTGCCCTCCACCGAGTGGGGTCCTGGCACCCAGTTTGCTTAGAGCCTTCTGCTGAAGGAATGCATGTCAGAGGATGGGGTTGCACTCTCTGTCTCCTGATGTGCCCCACCTCAGTGACCAGGCATTGGGGTGTGGGTTCACGCCCTGCACCCCTCCACCTACCTGTTCTCCCTGCTCACATGGGGCCTCCAGTGGGGTCTCCCCAGCTGTGGCAGAGCAAAGCCAGCAGCACACGTGGGAACCTCGAGCATCCCTCCTGACAGCTTACAACCCCGACTATTAAACATTGATCACTCAAAATTTAACATCCCGTTTTCCCTTTGATATCCTCAACTGCTCTCTGCATAAGACAACAAGGCTGCTTTCTGCAGCTCAGTGTGAGGGAAGACTTCAAAGTCGCCTTCCCCACTCCCACGCTCTCAGCAGCTCTGGTATCCTGCCAGCCAGGCTATCAAGTCGAGGGGGCGGGGAGCCCTCCTAGCCTTACTCTTTGGAACCCAAACCAGCAGAGAAACCTCCAGGATTTAAGCCCTAGAGGAAGATTCTGGGGTGACACAAAGCCCAGTCTGGACTCAAGGGCACCTTGACCTTCTCTAGAAGCAGCCACGGATAACTGGAAGGGATTCGGATGGAGAGGAAGTGGAACTGGTTCACCTCCCTGGGCTGCCTCCTTGACAGCTCCGGAGCCTTGGGAGAGGTGCTGGGTCCTCACCAGTTAGATGGGTGGAAGGCCCAGGGAGAGGCTCGACAGAGAGGCCGAGAGAGACAGGGGATGGCCCACTGCAGGCAATCGGAAGATGTCATTCTGTGTCCCTCTGAAGATGAGCAGGTGCTGCCACACAGTGTGAGCACATTCCTAAGAAAGATGCTTGGGTGACCTGGGGAGGCAGGTGATTTTGAACTCTCCAGAATGTAGCCACTTGCATAGTGACTGTGGAGAGTCTGATCATAAATCACGGCAATTCCTTCACTCAATGGGTTCCCCGGGGGCCTGTATTTTATTTAAACTATATTAATTAGAACAGCTACCACTTATGAAACACACCCCATGGACCAGGCCCTGGGCAAAGTGATTTACCTGTGTCACCTCGCATCAGTCCCGCATCCACCTGTAAAGAAAGATGTCTCACAGGACCTATTTCTAAATGAGAGTCTTGGAGGGCACAGAGGGCACATCTCCAACAAACAGCAGCAGGGGACTTTAAACCAGGTCAACAGGACGCTGAAGTCCAAGGTCTCGTCTGTCTGCAAATCACACTGGCCTGGTCCTAAGGTGCTCCGAGCTGTGTGCACTTGATGTTAATGAACTGCTCGGATTCTGTCAGTGAGCCTGTGCATGTGTCTGTGCAGATGGGTGACAGCACAGACCCATACACACGTGTGAGGGCTGTGTGCTCCCTCCAGGCTAGAGAGCATGGCACCTGGCCTCCGGCAGGCTTCTCATGTGCGAGGGGAACTCACTGTAGGAGGTGGTCTTGGGTTTGCATTAGAAGTCCTCAGAGGCCTGGTGGGGAGAAGTTCAGCACCACTAAGGCAATCCTAGTCCATTTCAAACCACACTTTAAGACACCACTGGTTCAGTGTGGTGCCAGGCCTGAAATCACAAGGTCACCACACCTCCTCTCTTTTCCCCAACCCTTGGGAACAAGTCATGGCACGGCTTTACTCCAGAGCCTGCTGTGCCCTCCACCTTCCATAACAGCACGCTCCAGGCTGCTGGATCCCACAGGGGACCTATTACCACCCCTGTGCTGGGGACTTCCCTGGGGAGAAGGAGGCCAGCTGCAGTGGAGTCGTCTCCAAGCTGTGGGGGACAAAAAGCTTCTCTATTCCTGACACAGCCCCCCCCCACACACACACATTCCAGAATCTTGACCTGGTAGCACCAGGGCTGCCTTCCAGGTCACTCAGAACCTGTCTGGCCCTTAGTCAGAGATCCCATAGCAGTGCTATGCCCTGGGTCTTATGTTTTGTAGGGCAAATGTCTCTGTCCCTTCTTCAAAAATCTCCCATGCTGTGTGTCTTTTCATTCTGTAACTTTGCAGAGGAAAGTGGCAGAAAAGGAGGCTGGGAGAGAAGCAAGAGATGGCCTTGACCTTCCAGGAGGGATGCTAGAGGCCAGAACAAGGCATGTGCAGGGCTGAAGAGGACCGGGCTGGGGCAGCCAGAAACCATCGGCACAGCTTCCCCTCCCCAAGCCCGTTCCTACATGCTCAGGGACTCCTTTCCACGTCCCTTAGAGGGAAACGGCAGCAGCATCCTTCCCAATCTGAACTAAGAATGGGTGGCCATTGCTTTGTTTGGGAGCTTACCCACTGCCATGGGGGACAAAATCCCCCTAAAAGGGTAGGGCTGGGCTTAGGACTGTATAAATAACCTTTCCTAAGGTGTCATCTGCACTTGTCAAGGTTGACCGCCATGTTTTTTCCTGGAGAAGAGCTCTTTTATCAAGATGGTTCAGTCTTCTGAGCAACGGTCAAACTCCTCAACATGGCCAGTCCAGACAGGAGTGACCCCACAGTAGCACCCTCCCTGGGCTGGATAGCAGACAGTGTCTGACATGGCACCAGTCAGAACCTCCCAGGCCCTTCTACCATGCCCTTGACAAATATTTACTTTGTCACCCTGCAGCTCTTTCTTCCTTGGTGTACAATCAGGAAAGGGAGAGGAATGAGGTAGAAGGGGAATTGGCTTTGAAGTCCAGATTAGAATTTACGTCATCTTCCCTGTGATTTGGGGCAATTTAGTTATCATCTCCTAAATTCAATCCTTGGTTTGGGAAATGAGGTTATCAATGCATGACTCACAAGGTCTCTGGAAGGACTGAATGAAATGGTATTTGGAAAAGTGCCAAGGATCATCAGTATAAAGTAGGTGCTCAATAAATGTTAATGGCAACTATATCAGCTTCCAGATGTGGAGAAGACTGAACATCTGGATGTTAAATTGATATCAACTTGTGAATGATCCGTTAGCCAGAGATAGGAGCTGGGAACTAGGGAAGAAGGCTGAGTTTTTCTCAAAGGGAAGTGAGCATGTTCTCTGGGCTGGGAGGCCCCTACATCTATTCTAGATTCTCCAGCCCTGCGCTCACTATCCAGCTATTCATGTTAACGTACCTAGGATAGCTGCATGGAGAGACAACAGAAAGAAGACAGCACCTGGTTCCCTCAGAGATGGATCACCACTGAGTACCCATCCTGCCCGCCAATGCCCACCCTTGTCAGAGTCTGAGCAAAGTCATTAAAGATCTGACTGCAGGTTCAACTCTAAATTTGACCCTAGGAGATGTAACAAATTAACCCACTCTCCCCCATTAAGGTTCTAGTGTGGGCCTTCATTTGTCATAACAAGCTGCTGTGTTGGAGAGGTGAGAACAGGAAATAGGACCCCCGCGAGGGTTCATGGTCTTGTTCCTGAGCCTGCGTCTTCACAAGAAGGGAGCAGTCACCTGCTGGCTGTGCCTGCCACAACTAGGTACTCTGTGCCATCTCATTTAACACCACAAACCTGCCTGGGAATCAGATGGCATCATGGCCATTTAGCAACAATGGAGCTTCACAGCAAAGGAGATAGCTGGCTTGAGGTCACATTGTTCATCACTGTCATTTTGGAACTGAAACTTGAGTGTGACTCCAAAGCCTTGTAACTCTGGTCTGGAGGTGGCTACACGGGGGTTCTAGGCAAACCACTACACAGCCATTGCTTCATTTAAGCCTCAACAACTTTACCAGTACATATTATGATGTTCTCCACTCCTGAGGACAACGAACCTCAGCTTTCTCAAAGGGGCTTGTTCAAGGTCGCACATGCAACACCTTATGGGATAGACTTTGAGCTTAAGCTTGCTCATCTTCAGAGCCCCCAATAGTCATCATTATGTTAGATTTCCTGCTTACAATTCACTCATCTGCAAAACTTTTCTTACAGCTGTCATGGGCAAGGGTTAGACACTAAAGGGTGACACAGACAGCTATGCCAGGTGACCTGGGAAGTCTCTGTTGGGAGAACACCCAGCTAGGATGTCTCTTATCTTTTTCTTTTCTGAGTTCACCTGTGTCCATCACTGACTGCTGTCCAAGGACAGCTGAGGAGACAGGAAGCACAGACACGTGGGAACTATGCCCACAGAGGGAATGGGGAGCCAGGACTCCTGTTCCTGCCTCGTGCATCTTCTCCTTGCTCCCTGCTCTGTCTGCCACTCCACTGGCATCTCCTGTCCCTCAGTGGAACTGAATCAGACAGGAGAGGCGAGGTTGTGCTGTGACAATAATCAGCTTCAAAATCTCAGTGGCTGACAGCAAGGAGGGACCTCCCCCCCAACATACTCAATAGTGGTAGGGAAGGAGCTCAGGTCCCAGAGTGGCCCAGAAACTGGAGCCCCCTGGTAACTACTCCACCACCCAGAGGGTTGGGGAGGGGGCCGCGCTGTCCTAAACCACAGCTTGGCTTTTAGAGACATCTGCCTGGAAGTGACACATGTCACCTCTGCTCATCTTCCATTGGCCAGAGCAAATCACCTGGCTTGATTAAATTCAAAGTGGGCTGGAGGTGTCCTCACCCTCCAAGCCCAGAAAAAAGTATTTGTGAATAGCCTCAGTGACCACCAGGACAGGTGACCACAAAAGGTACATTGAAACAAAAGCTGGGTTATTAAATTCTTGTCTTTGAGGATTCTAAGCCTGACACCTCCTCTCCTTGTTCACAAGGAAGAGTGGCACGTTTCAGAGGTATGTTCAAGACCAATTGGCTCCGACTGAACCTTTTTACTTTGTTTATCACGTCTAACAAATACTTATTGAGAGTCTTTCAAGTCCCAGTCGCTCCTGAGGACTTAAGAGGTGACCAGGAACAGGACTGGCTCCTTGTTTTGGGCTTGTTGAATTAAATATTTCTCTACTTTTGAGTTTGCCATACTGTTTTCGAATTTGGAGTGTGTGTGTGTGTGTGTGTGTGTGTGTGTGTGTGTGAAGTGTGGACAAGACAGACCTCTATCACATGGGAAGCTGGTGTCCTCTGTCAGGGCTGGTGACAGAGTTAAGAAGGTGCTACCTCCAGGGACAGTGTGGAGAAGTGGGTCTCTAGGTTGAAACACACTCTTGAACTCAATTATTCGGCCTCTGGAAGGGATGAACTTTCGCATGTGCTCAAAGGCATGAGTACTGGGATGCAGTGTGGTTTATATTATAAATAGCATTAAAGGCTGAAACAATCAACTGCTCAATGTAGAAGATTGTTTCAATAAGTGATGGTCCCTTTGTGTGGTGGAATGCCACTCAAACATTGCAATGGGGACTTCAAGCTGTCCTGGAGCTCAGGATGGTTGTTGTGGAGCATTTTGTGGCATGTGTGGCCAGTTGTGCAAAAGCATGTGTGCCCGTGTATTACAAACAGGTGATTATCAGGTATAGACTATTCCCAGCGAAATAGATAAGAAGCTGTCGATGGCCCTTCCGGAGAAGAATGGTAGGGAACTAGGGGTTTCTCCCGCCTCTCTACATCTTCATGTCTGGCTTCAATATTTTTCCACATGCATGTGTTATATTTACTGCTGGTAGTTGTCGGGACCCTTCCAGGGCTCTGCACACAAACCTATTTAGTCCACATGACCATGGAACAGTCTTTAGTACCATTTCCATTTTACAGATGGTAAACTGAGAAGTGCAGAGGTTCAGCAACTCGCCCCAGATCACAGAGCTGGTAAGTGGTGGACGGATTTTCCACATGACCATCTGGCTCCAGGACCTGAGCCCTTAACCTCCATCTATTGGAAACCTCCATCTATTTCCTCCTATAAGGAAAGCCAGCGAGCCCTGGAGATGGGCCCAGCCCTCCTCCCATCCTCCTGATCCTCCCCTCTTCAGCCAGAGCCCTTTCCCAGGCCTCCACCCTTCTCTTCTGGCTTCGTGCCTGCTTCTCTGCTATGTCCAGTTCTTCAGCCTGAAAATGAACCAAATCCTCCTAAAGTCTTGAAAGCTTGGTGTGGCCGAGACACTGCTGTGTGCTCAAGAAGCCACTTCTTGTACAGAAGGCCCAACAATGCGTGTCCCAGCCCTTGTGCCCCCAGGAGCAGTCCCATGCCTCAGGCTCATGGGTGGAAGGTGAGCAGGAGTGAGGTGTCCCTTCTGGCCCAAGGCAATGGGGGGCAGGCAGGCCTTCTCCACACCTTGTCCTGTGTGTGCAGCTGGAGGCCAAGGTCGCTGGGATGAAGGTGTTGCTGGGTGCAGGCAGCCTGGGTCCCTGAGCCACCACTTGTAGGAGGACCATGCACAACAGCTGCAAGACCTTTGTCACTCCATGATGGCAGCCAGGTGGGCCTCTGCTGGGTGAAGCCGCTGAGACTTGGGGGCTCTCCGTTGCATCGTCCAGCATGCGCCACCCTCTCTTTGGAGCCGAGGCCTGGTTGCTCTCTGTTCTTTTTGCTGTTACATTCTTGAAGAAGATACACATCCCGGAAATGTCGACTTGGAAGCTGCTCTTCGTTCATTGCTACGGGTCCTGCCCACACCTCTCCGGCTCACTCATCCACCGTGACATGCCAAGCAATCGGGGGCCCTTCATTGTCAAGGTCCCTCCAATCTTCTTGACCTTTACGACACTTAGTTTTGGAGGCCTTGGCCATTGCTAATCCTCTTCCCCCTTTGCAAGGACATGATCTCAGTGGCCTTCACTATCGAGAGGCATGGACGCAGCCTTGATGTGTGGACAAGTCACCGATTCCTTTACTGAGCCTCCGGATTCCATCCCCAGGGTCACTGAGGGCTGGGGCCGTGATTCAGAGGGCTGAGGTGAGCAATGGCTTGAGGTAGCATTCAGGGGGAAGCTTCTCTCTCTGAAGGTTTCAATGGTCAGATCTGGGACTTTTGCTAATGTTTTATGGGTAAAGAGGGGCTGGGAAGAATTTCAAATGGACTTTTAAGAACAGGCAGGTCTGTGTTTAAAAAAATGAAAAAACAAAATGGGAACAAACTTCCAAAGTGTCCCTCTATGGAGATTGAGTAAAAATAATGACCCATCATCAGCAGAACTTCAAATAGCCATTAAAAACAATGAGATGGTCTCTCTGTGCTCATGTGGGATTATTCCTAAGATCGGTTGTTAAGGTTAAATAATCAAGGTACCATGTAGTGTTTGCACTATTGGAAAGATGTGTGTGACCGTGCATGCGCCTGTCCCTCCGCCTATCCCCAATTTCCACATAGTATGCAAAAAAAAAAAAAAAAACTACTACCAATGCTTGATTTTAAGGGACAATCAAGAGAATGTATTGAGAGGGAGATGAAGTTTTCACTATAAACTTTATATATTGATTGGATTTTTAAAAACATGCGCATGTATTATTTTCCCAATGTATTAAATAAATATGTATTAAAAATTGCATTCTGCTTGAAATGTCAATGATGGATTGGAGAGAGGGGAGACGCGGGCCAGAGTGAGCTCTTCCCCGCCTACATTCTCTTGATTAATAGCATCATCATCCATCCAGTTATTCAGTCTCAAACCCCGGAGTCCTCTTTAACTCCTCCCCATGTCTAATCGGTTATCAAGTCCTGCCTGCTCTACCCCAGAAATCTCTCTCCTTTCAGCCCAGAATAGACAGAGAGATAGATAGGGCTGAACTGCAAGCCAGAGACAGACTGGAGTATGTATAAATATTTAGTATGTGATAATGGTGACATTTCAAGTCCTTGTGGAAAGGATGGATTATTCGATAAATGATGTTGGAAAAAAAAATTAACTCTGATTCTTAGCCCAGTTATCAACTAAAATAAATTCCTGGTGAATTCAAGGTATGTATATAAAAATAAAGTCACGAAGGTACTAGAAAGAAATGTAGGTCAGACTTTATAAAATGGGGAGGCTCTTTTCAAGGAAGCTGTTGAAAGAAGATATTATGAAGACAGATCTGATAAATGAGACTGTATAAAATTATTACTGATATATGCCACAGCCCTCATAAAAAATCAAAACCCAGTGTAAAAGTGGGAAAAATACTTCCAAAAGCTGTGGCATTTTAAAAAGCGTTAATAAGCTTAATTTATAAAGAGAGCTTACAAAACAATGAGAAAAAGATTAATACTCCAATAGGCAAATAGGAAGAAGTAATTAACAGAAGAGAAAAACAGACCGTCAGTAAATACATGAAAAAAATGTTCGATGTTACTATTTTTTTTAAAGCACATTTAAATAGCAGTAAGATCTCATGTTTCACTGCACATTTTTACTAAGAGTTAATGTCCTTGACTGGTCAGGGTTCTGGCAAACAGGTTCATACGTCACAGGAGGGTGACTAAACCGGGTTCAACTCCATGGGACAATTCACCAGCTTCTACTGAAAATCTCAACAATGTGCACGTCCTTGACAGACTGATTTCACTTCTAAGAACTTAACTTGAGGCAATTATTAAGGGCATCACAATGATGTTCATCACGGTGTGGTAAATAACTTCAAAAATCTAGAAAATGAAACCCCAAATTCCCTTTAATGAATGAAGGATAGAGCAAGCTATAGTATATTCAAATGATGTAGTAGTGGCAGGTGGCTGTGAAAGTATCTTGGTTTAAAATTACATTCGATGGTGCACGCCTGTAATCCCAATGACTTGGGAGACTGAGGCAGGAGGATTGTGAGTTCAGAGCCAGCCTCAGCAAAAAGTGAGATGCTAAGCAACTCAGTGAGACCCTGTCTCTAAATAAGTACAACATAGGGCTGGGGATGTGGCTCAGTGGCTGAGTGCCCCTGAGTTCAATCCTTGGTACAAGAAAAAAAATTATACTTGCATATTGTATGTATGTAGAAGAAACTATACACAATGTAACCACTGTTGTGTTTACATGAACATCCCCCATCCATGACTAAATACAGTGGAAAGTCTAATATTGTCAATAGTAGTTGTCTCTGGGTGGAAAAATTTGGGAAGATTTTTCATTTTCTTAAAAATCATTCTCTCTCCACATATATATTTTAAATTAATTAATACACTATAGATGTAGATAGATTGATTAGTGGAAAGACAATGAAAACAATTTTAAAAACCTTCACTTGATTCCAGAAAGCATAAAAATACATGATAAAGAAATAATTAAAGAAGGAAAAAGAATGATATCTTGAGGTATTCATCACAGCATTTCAAACAATGATGAAAATTGGGAACAACCTGATTGTCCAAAACGAGAGAATATTTAAGTAAATGATGGATGGATACAGGGAGTGCTAGGTAATCATAAAAATTGAGTTAGAGCAGAACTCTTGTTAAAATGTAAAATATATTCACAGGAATAGGAGAAGACAAAACAAGCTATGAACCCACATGTACAAATATATGCCCTTCTTTGAGAGAAACAGAAAATACCAGAAAATGACACCGAAGTATTAGTGTGGTTATTTTAGAGTGGATAAGTTATGAGCAAGCGCTTTGGGTTGACATATATTTTTAAGTGTTCCGTATTCCACATGTACTCCACATTTTGCTTTTTAAAAAAAATTCAGGAAACTATTAAAATACTATAAATAAAATTAAAATACAAACAAGAAAATTAGGAAAATGCCACAACATATGTTACATTCAAAGTGTTTTCATATACTTAATCTTTAAGGGGCTCTTATAAGTCAAGGAGAAAAACATGAGCATCTTAATAGAAAGATTTGCGTGGGATCTGTAAAGACCATTAAGAAAAGAAATACAGCCATTCAGTTAGCATATGAATAAAGATTGAATATTGCTAGTAATACTCAGAAAGAGATGGGAAAATTTTCTCTTTAAATTGGAATCCATTTTCCAACTCTGCTAATAGCCAGGTTGCTGTTTCTTGCAAGGTGGGGGGCTGGCATGGGGACGGGGATGCCCCCTTTTATCAGGGATGCTGGGAATTTAAAGTGTTCTGTTCTTCTGGAGAGCCTTTTGTCAGATAGATGGAAAACCTTGAAAATGTTAAATCTCTACAACCCAGGGGCTCAATTTCTAGGAATACTTTTGGAGGAGTATGCCACAGATGTGCAAAAAAAAAAAAAAAAGTGGTGGTTAAGATCGGTCTTTGCAACCTTACCTTTAATGGCAAAAATTGGGAGCGATTCAAATAGACAGCAATGGAGGTTTGGTTGGGTTGGAAACCACAGCACAAGTCCCCAACATGAGGTGCGCCATTCCAAAGTCTACAAGGCAATTATAGCTAACAAATTTGTGTGAAGTTTGCTGCAAAGTTATTGGCACTGGTCAGAAGGAAGGTTTTTTTGTTTCGTCTTATTTTGTTTTGGATTTTTTTGTACCAAAGATTGAACCCAGGGGCACTTAACCACTGAGCCACATTCCCAGCCTTTCTAGTTTTTTAAAAATTTTGATTCAGGGTCTTTCTAAGTTGCCTAGGTCTTCGATCAGTTGCTGAGACTGACTTTGAACTTTTGATCCTCCTGCCTCAGCCTCCAGAGCCATGGCGCTTGGCTAGAAAGAAGGCTTTTTTAATAGCCATTGTTCATCTTAGGGTGAATATTCAAATATTTTCTTATCCAAATACTGTGTTTGATTCTAGGCTATTTTTGAGGTGCTATTGCGAGTGCTCTGTGATGTAGCATTTTTACCTAGTCTTATCTTTTCAAAACCCAGAGAATTCTGAACTCTCAAATATCTGGTACCAAAGCTTTCAGACACTACTCAAATAATGGAATCCTATGATGTCACATAAATTCATATTCTGAGGGAGTATTTTCAGATATTTTGGTTTGTTGTATCTTTTTTTTCTAGTTGTTAAAAGCAAAAATAAGAGAATATAAAATTATGCATATTATATGTTTTGGTTTTTTTAAAGAGTAATGTATCTGCACATTCTTTTAATAGACTGAAGAGACTTGAGTGATATGTTGAAATCTTAATAGTGGTTACTGATAGATGATAAAATTATGGGTGATTTAAATTTTCTTGTATACATTTTTACATCCTCCAATTTCACTCTAGTGAACTTACGTGAAATTTAACAAATACATGCACTTCAAAAACCAAGCTAAATCTAGGTGATTTTCCATCACATAGAAACAGAAGTGAAACCTGCTTAGAATGAAATGTGAAAGACGTATATTAGGGTGCAAACTCAGTTCTCTGACTCCAATTCCTGGTTCTTTTTCCTCTCATGTGTGCAGTGTTTTGGAAAAAGGTCCACCAGACTCTTCATGAATGCTGCTACAGTTTGAATCTCAAGTGTCCCTGCAAAGGGCATGTGTTCAAGGCTTGGTCCCCAGGGTGGTACTGTTAGAAGGTGGTGGAACTTTTAAGTGGTGGAACCTAGTGCAAGGTCTTTAGGTCATTGGGGATATGCTACATGATTGTGGATCCCCCGGGCACTTTCCTTTTTTCTCTCTTTCCAACCAAGAGGTAAGTGGTTTTGCTCAGCCATGCACTTCTGCCGTGATGAGCTGCCTGGCCACAAGCCCAAGCAATGGGTCAATTGGCCATGGATTAAAACCGTCAAAATTGTGAACCACAAATAAACCTTTTCTCTCTCTAAGCTGTTTATATTGGGTATTTGTTTTAGTAACGAAAAGCTGACTAACACAAAAGCTACATGCAAACAGGTTTCTATGGACAAACACATATTGCAGCTACAGAACACAGGTCTTTCAGCAGAACCTCTCAGGGCTTCCACATTTCTAAGACATGGTATGATTCCACAGGGGAGATATAATATTCTGAGTTCCTCTGATACATGTGATCATACATCTCTTCCACTTTATTTTATTTGTGTCTAAGTTCAGGTTATCTTGTGGAAAATCTAGAACATCTTGAGAATGTGTTTCACATAAAAACGCTTTGGAAATGGGAATCCAGTGGAAAATTTTATTCTTAAAACTGAGGAAAGCTGTTGAAGAACCATCTGCAGGGTGGTGACAGTTTCCTATGGGGATGCTGACCCTTCACAGTTCTGAGCCATTCTCTTTAAAGAGTGATCTCCATAAACATGTAAAAGGCCATGTTGCTGGGAGGGAGCCTTATGTCCTTCAGGGAGGCCCTTTGTGTCCTAATGTGATCTGTAGAGATCGACAGCCCGCAGCCCAAACGCTGCTGGGAAGTCCACAAGCTAGAAAACCTGAACTCCCCGATGCCATTCTCTGGATCCTTGCTGGGAGTTTGGGAACTGCAGAACATCTCACTTCCTTGATGCTCAGAACACAGGGACTTTAGAGAAACTCCCCAGCCTGTGCTTAGCAAGGCCGGGAGGGGACTTATTTGTGCAGATATTGTGGGCAACCTTTGTTAGCTGCCTCTTCTCTCTGAATTTCAGTGACTTCATACGTGAAGTGAAGGGGTTGATTTGGGCAAAAGGTCAACTTTTTACATCTTACTTGTCACTTCTAGTCAATGGGTAGGAGCAGTGCGTAGCCTGGAGGCTGCATCCCTGCTCAGTGAGAAAGGGCGCCGTGACTGGTTGATGTCATCTGCCCACGTGGAGGTAGGCGGAGTGGTATCCTTTCTGCCCTTTCTTTGCCACCTCGGAGTTGAGGAACATCTAAATACTCTCAAGGGGACACAGGGGAGTCAACCCTTCCATCTAGCTTTGTTTCCCAAACTCCAGTGACCTTTGACCTTACTCCCCCCACTTTTTTTTTTTTTTTTAAAGTTAGCATTGTATTCTCTTTCATCTGTGCAGGTTCTAAACTCTTGGCTTTTGGTCTCTGTATTACCCAAGTAATGGTTTTCTATAGCAATCTTTTTATACTCCCTTTCTTTCACTCTCTTGCCAGGGATGAAACTGTTTCTACTAAAAGGGAAAAAAAGAAAAAAAAAATACATATGTAAAAATCACACGTCTCCACCATGTGCAAAAATCATGTGTTTGGCAGCAAGAACATCTTTCTGAGGCCAAATGGCATTTTTCTTCTCTTGCAAAACGAGCAGGAAAGAAAAAAGAAAAAAAAAAAAAAGCCCTACTTTTCCAGAAAGTGGTATTGAATTATTGGCCCTTGTCAGTGGCTGCCACTAAGGGGCCTCTTGTGCTGTAAACCTGTGAGGCCGGGAGACCCAAAGTCCTGGGGGGATCTGGCAGTGGCTGCCTCTCCTTCTGCATAGGTACAATAACATGCAAACCCGTGGCTGGCAGAGCCACCGTCCCGGACACTAGGGTGAGCTCGAGATGGGAGACAGATCAGAGTGTCTGTAACTTCTCTATCACATGGCTTCACTTCTCTGAGCCTCAGGCTGCTCGTCATCAAAGGTGACCTAGTCCCGGGATCCCTGGGCTCACCCCATCACTGTGTGCCAGAAAACTCCAGAGAATCAAAGGGGCAAAAATCCCTGTACTCGGGAGCGGATAGTGTAGAAGGGGAGGGCAGCCTGGGCCTGCGAGGTAGGAAAGACGGACGATAAACCTATTAATACACAAGCTAGTATCAGACGGTGCTAAAAAACTTGACCGGGCAGGGGAGTATGAAAGGCCAGGGTTGGGATGCCCTTTCAGGTAAGATGTCCAGGGAAGGACCAAGAAGAGGGCAGACCAGGAGGAGGTGAAGGAATGGACCGTGTTTCTCCCTTTTGAGGGAGGGTGAAAACAGAACTCCAAACAGAGAAACTGCAAGTGCCAAGTCCTCAGGCAGAAACAAGTCAGATGCCTCGGAACAGGAAGGAAGCCACAGTCCTGCTGGGAGAGCATGAGTAAGGCAGAGAGGAGCAGGAAACCAGAGAGACAGGTGTGAGATGGCTGCCAGGGAGGACCTTGTTAAACAGTGGCTTTTGCTCCAGGGAGAAAGGCAGCCAAGGGTGATGTGATTTCATTTGCATTTGGGACATTTGACCCTGTGTTGAGAAAAGACAGAGGGTCTGGGAGTATCTCTGCTCCAGGTGAGACAGTGATGGCTGAACCAAAGGAAGTCAGGAAGGCCATGGGAAGGGGGGAATCTGGGCACATTTTGAAAGCCCAGCTGACTAGGGCTTTGGGGGAACGTGTGGATCAATGGGAGAAAAGCCCCAGTTGGGTGCACAGAATGTGGCAGGTGCTCAGTTAGGGTTGGGTCACCCTCACCAATCATTCAGCCAGTTGTACTTGTCCTTAGGGAGAGGAAGAAGAGGACTGGGGGCGCCCCCGAGGGTGCCCCATTCATTGGAATATTTTGCCTGTGTCCCAGTTCCTTCATGCTACTATACCAAAATACTTGATTCTGGGTAATTTAGAAAGAAAAGACAAGTTTTCTCACAGTTCTGGAGGCTGGACTGTCCAAGGGCAAATCACCGGCAGATCTGGTTCCCGGTGAGAGCTGTTCTCTGCCTCCAAGGTGACACTGCTTACTGTGTCTCACATGTGGGAGGGGCAGAGACTTCCCTTGCACCTCTTTTATATTATAATAATAATAACTATAATTTCATTTATTAATAATTCCACAGAATAACAGAGTTCCATTCATGAGGCTCGGCTCCTGTGACTTAATTCTCTCCTAAAGTCCCCACTTCTTCATGATGTCACATTGGCTACTAAGTTTCACCATATGAATTTGAGGGGGGGGACACACCATGGTGACCAGCACATTGCCCTTGCTCAGCAGCAGGATTGGAGAGGAGATGGTAGCATGATTCAACGGGTCAGGGACTCCCCCTGACTGGAGTGGGGTCTGGAAGACAGACGCAGTGGAAGGAGGGGGACAGTCGCTCAGGGAATTTTGTGTGGAGTGAGGAATGAAAGCTTGGTACGGGGACACAGAAGGAATCTAGTTGGTGGAGAGAATTCCAAAGTACCATTTCAGTCACTCTAGAGAATCCATCTGGAGTGGAACTACGGGGTGAAATGGGAGAGCTTGAGAGAGATTTTTGTAGAAGGCAAACTGTATGCCCATGCAGACTCAGGCTGGCATGGAACCACGGCAGGAAGAAACCCAGGGCTGCCTCCCACCGCCCAAAGGCTGTCCCCTGGCTCCCCACGTGGTGACCAATGGCGTGCCTCCCATGGCTGAACTTGGCTGGTGTCAAAGTCACTCCTGAGGAGGAGCAGTGGGCAGAGGGCTTGGCGAGGTGGTGGCCCAGAGAGGAGCAGGGCAGTGTTGAGCTGGACCTGGGCTCCCCAGGTGAGCAAGGTGATTTGAGCTACTCGGGAAGTGGTTTCCCACAGTGTAATAGATAACTATTTCAGGGTTCTAAAAAAAATGCTAGTTTCCCTTTTGTGACAGTGATATCAAATGCACTTTTAAAATACATTCATATACACTTAAAAAATCTGTCAACTTATGGATCAAGGGATGAGAAAATGTGGCATATATACATATGGCATATTGCTTAGCCATAAAGAAGCACGGAATCCTGTCGTTTGCAGGGAAATGGATGAAACCGGAAGACATCATGCTAAGAGAAATATGCCAGACGCAGAAAGACAAGCATCTTATGTTTTTTATCATATGTGGAAATAGAAGGAGGTGCAGGCAGAAGGGGGAGGACTTGGAAAGGGTTGGGGAGAGAACAGTGGAGGGGGTGTGCGTGATCAGTGCGTGGTATGTCCATGGAGGGAAAACCACAGCAAAGCCCATCCACTTGGACAATTAATACGTGCTTGTAATTATAATAAAAAGTGACATACACAAAAAAGTTGATGTAAGGAACATCGGTCTGTCCACAGTGGCACGGGTGGTGAAAGGTCAGCCCTCGCCGGGGTCCGTGAAACGTGGTGCAGGCTGGCCCACAGTGGACTCCCTGGGAAACTTGTGGAAAACCATTTGCCACTGGATTCAGAAGAAAGGTCAGTTGGGAAGGCCCTGGTGAGTCTGTTGTCACAGCTGGACACACAGGGTCCCACGTTTCTGCCCCTTTCCAGATACTTCCACTGGCAGGAGAGAAAGTCCCAGGACACCTGTCTACTCAAGAATGCCAGGCCCTCCTCTAGGATGTCCAGATGTGACTTCCTTTCAAAGTGTCCTTTCTGCCTGGGGTTAGGGAGAGAGGCCTTCACAGAGAGTGCAGCTCACCCCACCCCAGCCTCTGCCCACTGGCAGGCCTGAGAAGCCAGAGTCCCCATGCTGGTGTGTCCCGGCTGTCCCAGGCACAGTGGGGACCTCAGAAACAAGTCCCTCCGTGGCTGCTTTTCTTTGCACTGCCTGATTTGGTCGTGCTCTGGGGCCCGTGACTGTTCCGTAGAACTGATGCTGCTCTCAGACACCTGTGACCATGGGACCCTCACCTGCATAGCTGTGGCCTGGAGGACAGTCCCCAGAAGGTCACATCATATACTGCAAGGTTGAGTGCATGGAGTCCCAGCCGTCTCTGGACACCCCAGTCGATGTCCCCTGGCTCCCTGATGCCCGGCAGCCCAGAGCTCCCCACCCTGGCCTTGTGGGGGCCCAGGCTCCATTATGGGGAGGACATAATGAAGATCTATTGATATATGTATTGATCACCAGTTGGAAAAGTACTCAGACCGCAGTGCACAGGTCTGGCAGGGGCTGTGCTCCACGAGTCACCATCTGTGCCCACACGGCCAGCTATTGTCCCTTAAGGTGCCTCTGCTGCCTCAACTGTGAGGGAGCCATGCCAGCCCCTCCCACACAGGGTTGCTAGGAGGACCAGAAGAGGTCAGCATGTACCGGGTTTGGGACAGTGCCTGGCACATGATCAGACTCATGATGCTACCCTCGTCATTATCATTGTCACTTGTCTTGGTTCCTATAACAGCTGGCAGTGGTTCTTCCTGCCACTGAACAGGGTACACAGTGCCCTCTGGCTTGGGTGCAGCTGGCAGGACCAGCTTTGGAGCCCACACCCATCTCACTCCAAAGCTCAGACTCTGCTCCCAGTGCCACACACATCCCGGTGACCTCAAGAAACTCTCACAGGTCAAGCACCAACACCGTGAGTCCAGACCCAACAGCTGCCCTCATGGGGAACTCAGGATGGGGGCTTCCTGGTTTTTTATTTATTTATTTTTTCTGTCTTGGGATGCTTCTTGAAGGACGGAGCTTTGGCAGCCCTGCCCTACCCGGCATTCTGCAGGATCTTCTAGTGGAGGGCCCTGGGATGCGCTGATCTCTGCAGTCTCAGATCCTCTTCCTCAAACCCTGCCAAGCTCTTACAGGTGCCGGGCCCTGTGCTGAGTGCTACATGCTGCATGCCAAGTGCTGAGTGCTGAGTACTGCTTGCTGCATGCTGTATACTGAGTGCTGAGTGTCAACTACTGTCTGCTGAATGCTACATTCTGAGTGCTGAGTGCCAAGACACACAGAGTGAGCTGTAGGTGCTGCCCTGACCTGGGATGAGGTGCCAGGGTGGGCAGGGCCAGCTCTCAGCCAGTGCTGCCTGATAGACGGATCCTTCCTACTCTCCTCAGGAGCATGCTGTGTGCTCGGGCATCTGGCGGTCTCTGTGCATTGTTTGGGGTCAGCTGTGTGACCTCAGGCTGGTTTCCTTCCCTCTCTGGGCCTCAGTGTCCTCTCTGAGCAGAGAATAGGTACTTTCTGAGACTTCCCACTTTGGACCGTCCAGGTTGCCTAGGTGCAGAGCCAAGGCAGCTCATCTGGACAGGAGCAGAAGGCTCTGGCTCTTTCCTGAGCTCTCCCTGGTTCAGGTGACTAGCCAGGTTGCTAATAGTCAGACTAGCAGGTGACCAAGGTCTGCAGGTCAGAAGTTAATCATTTCCTCCAAACGCCGGCAAGCCCACCCCCATTTCCACTTTCACCTGTGTCCCGTGGGATAATAAAATCACATGCCCAAGGCGAGGCTCAGGGGGCAGTTTTTTTGAACTTGATTGGCCCCAATTAGCTGGGTGACCTTAGCAGTTTTTCTTTCCCTGTGACCTCACTTGCTCATCTGTAAAATGAGTTTGGGGTTCAGAGGGGCAAGCATACCAGGGAGTCACGGAAGGCACTGTTCCTTGTTGGATCAGTGGTCTGGGGCCAGGCTCCCTCTTGTTCCATGTCCTCCCCTCTGACATCATCTTTTAACCCACTTTCTCAGGAAGTGCCCAGGGCTTTCGGCGCCCTGCTGTTTGCCCTGGTTAGGTGCTGTGTCTTGCAGCTCTGACTTGAAACCCACTGACCCTATCAGCTCACAGAGTGCTCACACTTCCTTCTCAGGGAGGGAAGCCTTTGCTCCTTGTGCTGAAACCTCCACCCTCTGTCCTTGAACCATGGGTGACAGCAAAGGTCCATCTGTTCCCAGCCTAGGCAACTGAAGAGTGACGAGCCAGGCCGGGCCTGGAAGTTCTCTGCTTCCACGGGAGTTATGTGCTTCCTTAGGGCAGAGCCAGGTCCCAGCATGGGACCAACACAGTCCCAGGTGTGCCTGAGTGGGCACAGGTTGCTCATCAGGGGCACACTTCAGGGGGGCTAGGCAGAGCCTGGTGTCCCGAGAGATCCCCAGCCTTACAGGCCGGTGCCAGATGGGTTTGCGAACACATGGAAACCTGATTCCGGAGGTAAGTGAGCCCACGATTGCAAGGCGGCTGTGATTAGATACCAGACTCCTCATCCAGAGAAACATCCATGGTCGATGAGCGCACACACGAGCCTCTGGTGGAGAGCGAGGGCCTAGCCCTGGCTCTGCCATGGGCCCTCGGGATGAGCCGTGAGGCCACCTGAACGCCACCCCAAGGCCACATCCAATGCTCGCCTCTGGCACTGTGGCCAGCACCCTCCTAGCCGCCTCAGTGCTTGTTCGGGATGGACACATCTGCACCGGGCTGGTCTCTTCACCTGACCCTCAGGGTCCACCTCGGGTTCTCTGAGGCTTGCTGGGTGGAGAGCCCCAGACACCTCTGCTTCCCTGCCTGCCACAAGCCCAGCTGTCCTGCTTCCAGAAAATGAATCCGGAGCTCATTCCCACCAGCAGCTCTTCTTATTATTGTAGCCCCAGGGTGAGTGGCAGAAGGAGGGAATGTTCCATTTTACAAAGCAGGAGAAGAAAGCTTCTGGGGGAGGCCAGCCACCTTGGCCTTCCCTTTCCTCCGAGTGGGGCTGGGATGAGGGGAGGGAGGTGCAGTGCTGGCTAAGCCCACTGCTGCAGGCAGGGCCTGGCCTGGTGTCCATCCCGGGGCTCTGCCTCTTTAAGAGAACCCCGGGGCCAAGATTTATTGGCTGTGGTGGCCCTGCAGCGTGTGTGGCTTCGGTGTTTACAGGCCTGGAGAAGGCTGAGGTCTCCCGTCCCAGGCTGCACAGCGGTGGCGAGCAGGAGAATAGCTGCCATTCATGGTGGAGTTTGCAAGGGGACGTGGTGTGCCGCCCCAGGGAGCGGGGCCTTGAATTTGTAAAAGCCCAGTCCCAGGGTGGAAATCCCCCCCTGCTGGGTTCAGATGGGGCTGGGGAGGACTTCTCCTCCCTACTGTGCCTGGGCACCCATGCCAGGGCCAGCTGGCAGGCAAGTGGGAGCTGCTGACCGTCTGTGCTGGGTGTGCAGGCGCTAGATACGCTACGGGAGTGGGGCAGGATCTGAGACGGGATGAGACACGGGATGCCCGAAGGCCACTGTGGCGCAATGAGGGTGTGGGAGGGGCGCTCAGAGGGGCTGCCTATGCGTTCTGGGGACACCTCTGCCAAGGTGTTTCAGCTCGGGGTCTTCATTTGCTCATCTGGAAAGTGGGAACAAGGGTCCAGCCTGTGATATCATGGACATTCAGTGCTATCATGGAGGCAGAAGGCCTGACCCAGGAAATGCATACTCAGTCATGGCTCTTCCTTCTGCTCTTGCCCTTATTGCTGATTAATTGTCTTATAAAGCAAACTAACGCTGCTTTTCCAGCCCCGTGGTGGCGTGGGCTGAGCACTGTGGAAACCTCACTTCAAATCTCGTCCTCGAGCCTCTGATATGAGGAACACAGGGCAGGCGTGTCGCTGCGGGATGGAGGACTCCACTGTGGGTGCCTGTCCTGCCAGCCACAGCTCATGATCAGATCCTGCTCCAAAGAACCCGAGTTACAGCTTAGCGGGCACTGCCGACCACCTGGGAGCCGGGCCAGGTGGGCGCACTCCTGCTTCATCACGACTGCAATTTATTATTGTTAACCTTTTATTGTGGAAATGTTCAAATGTAGGTAAAAATAGAATAGGGATGGACCTCCTGTGTCCGTCCCCAATTTTAGTGTTGACGGACATTGCTGTGTTTTCACCATCCTCCCTTCTTTCTTTCGTCTTCTTCTTCCTCCTTCTCTGTCTTCTTCCCTCTCTCCCTCTCAGCTGGAATATCTAAAGCCAACCCCAGACACTGTGTCATTTCACCTGTAAATACTTCACTACGTCTTACTTCTGGTCAAAAAAATGATCTACTATCATACCTAAAAAATTAAACAATCCTTTTAATACCCCTACAACCAGTTTGCACATTATCTCATTTAATCCTCCTTTGGAATTAAAAATATCATCGCTCTCATCTTTCAGGTGAGAATCAGAGTGAAGGAGGTACTAAGTAACTTCTTGCATACACGCCCCCAGCTCAAACCATAGCCAGCCACGCCTGCCTCTAAGCCTCGTTCATTTCTTTACACCTTTGGCAAATATTTATTCTGAGGCTACTTGGCTCACGCACTGTTGGAGGTAGAAGCATCCAGCAATGAACCAAACAGCCTTCGCTGTCTTGGAGTTTATGGGCTACGCCCTTGCTCTTCAAAGTCTGGTTCAAGGGCAGGCAGATTGGGCATTGCCTGAGAATCGGTTAGAAAAGCAGAAGCACAGCCCCTGCTGAATTGGAATGTATATTTTAATAAGATCCAAGAGATTGACTCCTAGGCACATGGAAGTTTGAGAAGCATTGCTTAAGTCCCCACTTCTCATCCCTGGCTGCTCATTCGAATGCCCTGGGGACGTTTACGGAGTACTATGCCAGGGGCCCACCCAGATCAATGAAACCAGATCCCCTGACCATGTTTACAAGTTCTCTGTGCAGACTGGATTGGGAGCTGCTGTTTGATTGTCTAAAGGATAAAGGAGCTAACTGAGATGAAATCTCTACCTGGACACTGTAGGTGCTAAATTAATGTTACATATTTGTATCCCTTTGCTGTCTCTATCTTGTTCCTAGGACCCCCCAAGGAGTCGTGCACGTGGGTGGCTTATTGCCTTTCCCTGGTCCAAAGACATTCTTTGACCTGCAGGAGCTTCCAACTGCAGTGTTGCTCTGTGCTGGGAAACCCCAGAACTGGAAACCGGGGGTTTTTCCGTGAGAAGCTGGGCTGCGAGAGACAGGAGCTTTCTCCCCTCGAGACCTAGGTTTGCCGAGTTGGCCTGAGAGCTGCACATAAAAATAAATAAATAAGGGAAGAAGGCTCAGCCATGTGTGCACAAAGCTTTTTCTTTCACCACGGCCGGATCCCTGTCCAGACGTTATCTCATCTGGCTTTCTCCAGCCAGGTGACGCAGCATGGGCAGGTGCCACCAGTGGGGCTTATGGGGCAGGACTGCAGGTTGAGTCACCAGGCAGGTGGGGGAAGGCCCTGACCCTGAGCCCTGGGCAGAGCAGCCTGGACCCTGCCGACCGCAATCCTGTAGCCTCAGGGGCAGGAATGTTTTCCTGCTGGTTTGGGGGTTGGCCGGATCCCACGATGGTGGTGGTGGTCCTGGCAGTAGGGGAGGGCTGGTCTGAGGTCCAGCTCCCCTCCCGTTGGCAGGCCACCAGGATCCTCGGCATGGGGCTGTTTACAGGCCTCTAAATGAGCCACAGCCCATGGGGGATTCTGGAGAGGGGTCAGAGGCCCTTCTACAAGAACCAGCAGGGATCAGGCCTCTGGAGGCCAGCCCTTCATGTCCCTTTCCAGCTGATTGTGGGTTCACTGGCAGGCAGCACTTGGTAAGTGGGGAGACGGAGGTCTGGAGGTGAGGAGGAACGTCCCCGGGTCATACAGCTGCTCTGGAACTGGCAAGGCCTGAGGTCTCACTGAGATCGGAGACGTGGGGTCCAAAAATGCTCTGGGAAATGTCCACGCATGGGAAGGGCTACCCCGGTGTCCCCAGCCCTGGCTATTCTCAGGGTGGGAGGATGAGGCCAGCAGTCAAAGCACAGGGAAGGGACCCAGGCAAAACTGGACCCCGGCTCTACCTTTGGTGCTGGCTGGGGACTGAAGGCAAGTCGTCTTCTGTCTGTGCCTCTGATCTTCTCACCTCTCATATGGTCATGCTCGGGAGTTAAGTCACTGGCTTATGAAGAGCTGCTACAAGAGACCTCTGCTCTCCTCATCTGTCTACTCACCCCTCCCTGCTGGGCCTGGGACAGACATCACTAATCCATCCCAGCACTGCCAGCTGCTGACTGTGGACATTCCCAGGAACCTTCTGAGTTCAGGTGCTCCGGGCAGCCACTTCCCGTCCAGCAGAACTTGAACCTGAGTGGCGATCTGCCTTCCATCCTCCACTGTGTACCGAGAAACGGCTGCTGTGGAGCCCAGTGTCTCTGGGAAGATTGTGTGGAAATGAAGCGGGAACGGGGGTGGGGGTGGGGGGGGGTGGACGTGGTGGAGG
>NW_025999946.1:839285-870193 GCF_001458135.2 Marmota marmota marmota
AATGAAGCGGGAACGGGGGTGGGGGTGGGGGGGGGTGGGAGTGGTGGAGGGGACCTGGGCCAGGCAAAGGAGTCCTGGTTCTGAATGGATCACGCACAGTGTCTGCAGCACTTCAAATGCTCCAGCTGTGCACCGGGTGCCCAAAAGGAGATTCAGGAGGAGCGGTGAGCAGGAGGGGAGCCCTTCCTGCCCGGGGCCGCTGTCTGGCGTCAGGAATTTTCTCTGCATCTCACTCCTTGCGCACAGCAGTTCTGAAGGGTCAGAGTCATTATTAGCTCTACGCTGGGAAAAGTTGGAGCTAAGAGGCTGCAGAGCTGGTTTGGGCACCCAGGTTTGCCAGATCTTAAAGCCTTCACTCCCCATTCAGGCTCCCAGACAGCATGGCCTGTGCCTTGGGCCCCTGTCCTGGACAGGGCTGGCAGTAGACCCTGACCTGTCCCAGTCCCAGCACTCAGGGGCAGGAGGGCCAGGCTCCTGTCACGGGCTGCATTTGAGGCAGCCTGGAGCAGAGCCTGGCAGGAGGCAGAGGTGGGGGGATAGCCCTTCTGGCACTTCCAGGATGGGCAAAGATGGGGGCTTGCAGGGGTACCCCAGGGCTCCCCAACTTGCTAATAGATTCTATTTCACCAGCAGAGAATTTGCAACTTGTTTCAGAATAATCGTCAAATTTTAAAAACGTAGAGCTATGTAAAATGCTGTAAATTCAGCGTCTCTTGAGAAACCCAATGTGTGGCCACCCCTGGGCCTGTAGGTTCCTGTAGGGTCTGGGCACCAGCAGCAGGAGCTGTCGTGGACTGCCCAGCCGCCTCCTTGGTCCTCTGCTTCTCTAGCATCTGGAACGTTTGTCTGAGGATTTCAGAACAGAGGAGGGAGCTGTGGGTGGGTGTGGCTCTCTGCCACTCCCTGACGCCCTCTCAGGATTGGACCTCTTGGAACTCCTGCCCCTTCCATTTACCTATGGATGTGGCTCATGAACTCAGGGGACTTTGTGACTTGAGCTTGGATCTGCACAACACCCCACTGGCCTCACCTGGAGCTTGTTGGGAAGGCCCCTTCTCAGGCCCTGGATCATGGTCATCGAGGAGGCGGTACCCGCCAGGAGTGCGGCCTGGATTGTCTGGACACTCCCGACCAGGGTGGTCTCTGATTCACCAAGTCAGCCCTTGAGGCCAAAGCCTGACCTTGAAACTCAGCCTGGTTGTTCCAGCCAAGAAGGACGCTCAGGGCCTGCCAGGCCACTGTCAGGGATGAAGGGGTCCTGGGTTGGCCAAGGGAGCACCTGCCAGCCTGCTGAGAACTCCCAGGCACACACACACACACAGTAGGTGTGGGTAGACAGGGGGACAGAGTGGAGTGTCAGGGTGGGCCTGGGGGCAACTCCTTTCTCCCCAGGGCTGGGCTGGGGTTAGGCCAAGGTCTAGCCAATGTCGATGTCGTCTCTAGGTCCCATTCTGGGCAGGGTGGGGGGCACCATTAAGTTTAAGTGCTCCCCCATTCTCCCATAACCACCAGCTTTTTCCATCCCTTTTATGGATTTCTGAGGAATGATAAAAAGCAGCTGTTTTGGTTCCAGAGCCAATGAAAGTATAAAAGGTGGTCCTCGTCTTCTCCAGGGGAGTCAGACGCCCATTTATTATTCTGCCTCCAGGATGTCTATCCAGGTCTGAGGATGTAGAAATAGCTCCCAGACCTGTCCCTCCATGGTCCCGGCCCTCACCTCAACTCATTTTTGATGACTTCTTTGAGGACACTCTGAAGTCTTCTAGTAACTTGCCCCTGGTCACTTTTGGGCTTCTCTTTCTCTTCTGAAAATAATGGGTGTCCCAACTCCCATGCCATGCAGGACCTGTGGCAGAGGGAAATGAGGCCCTGGAGACCACAGACCTGGCACGACACCTGGCACTCACCAGGGCCACTTGCCTGCCTTTCAGGTTTTCTGCAGGTTAAAGGCTTCATATAAAGCAAACTACCTGGCTGCTATCCTCCTCCTCCTCCTCCTCCTCCTCCTCCTCCTCNAAAGTGATGATCCTCCTCCTCCTCCTCCTCCTCCTCCTCCTCCTCCTCCTCCTTTTGGTATCGTGGATTGAACCCAGGGGTGTTTAACAACTGAGCCACATCCTCAGCTCTTTTTATGTCTTATTTTGAGACAGGGTCTCACTAAATTGCTCAGGGCCTTGATAAGTTGTGGAGGCCGGCTTCGAATTCACAATCCTCCTGTCTCAGCCTCCAGACCTGCTGGATTATAGGCATGTGCCACTGTGCCTGGCCTGGCTGCTGTCCTTGTGCTGTTTCCTTTAACATGAGATAGGCTTGGCCTTTTCAGGTTCAGGGATGCGAGGGCTTGGAGGTCCACGGAGATCTCACTGTAATCTTGATACAGGTAGCAACAGAGTCAGGGCATCACCATAGAGATGATGCCCAGAGACTGGAGGCTGTCCCTCAAGGCCACTCTTTAAGTGTAGGATAGTGTATGGTTTGGAAAACGGGATCTGGGACTCGGGTTGGGCCCTCGCCCCTGTGTTACCCATCTCCCGGAGAAGTGTGCTTCTGAGGACCTGGATGGCCCTGCTCAGTTGCTTCCTGAGCCAGTGTTCGTTGCACCAGGATGTGTGCTTCCATGTCAAACATTTCAGACAGTGTCCTCAGGGTCTCGGAGAGCAGAGGCAGCCTTGACCACACACCACACCCCCACTTCTCCCTGACAGCTTCGCCACTACCCCAGCTCCTTCAGAAGCCCCAGCACACAGGGTGATTCCCTGCTGCTGTTCCAGCCCACCCGAGACCACAGGATGCCCCAGCACCAGGTGTACAAGGTGACCTTTAACCCAGGCCAACAAGCTGCTCTTGAGCTTTGAGTGTGTCTGGCACTGTAATTGCGCGTAGCGGGTTGAATTGTGTTCCCCGGAAAGATCCATCTGAGTCCTGCCTCCTAGTACCTGTGCACGGGAAATAGTCCCTTCTTTGGAAATAGGACTCCTGCAGATGCACTGTAGTTAAGGATCTTGAGATGAGATCATCCTGCAGCTAGGATGGGCCCTAAATCCAACCACTGGTGCCCTTATAAGGAAAGGGAACTTTGAGACACCAGAAAGATGCAGGGAAAAGATGGAGGAGGGATTGAAGGGATGCCACTACAAGCCAAAGATGGCCAAGGGTGGCCAATGATGACCGGAAGATGGAAGAGGAAAGCAGAGATGGTCCCCAGAGCCTCTGGAGGGAGTGCAGCCCACGCTGGATTTCAACACCTTGATTTTGACCTTCTGGTCTCCAGAACCATGAGAGTTTATGCCACTGTGGTTTTGGCAGTTTGTTTCAATAGATGTAGAAAACAAATATACGCATGAAGAAGAAGTTTCAGATAAAGTTTCCTTGGGTTTGAGATGTTTGCAGTGTGTGGGGGTGAAGCGCCCCCCGACTGAGCAAGAGAGCCCCAGGGTGCCTTGTGGCACAATGGAGGGGTGGGACAGAGGCCAACAGGGTGCAGTTGGCAATGCAGCCCAGGGCATAGCTTGCTCTTGAGGTGGAGGATGCTGAGTGGGTGGAGGCCGGGGCTTCTCAGCCATGTTGGGGTTGGAAGTGGCTTCGGAGGCGCTCCCTGCGTGCGCGTGCGTGCTGGAGTCAAAGAGCAGAAAAGAGAGCAGCTGTCAGGGAGCCGTGGAAACCAAGTCACCCAGCTCACCTGTGAAACCAGAGGGCCTCTAGAGATCGGTTCCCATTCAAGGGCAGGTCCCACGGAGAGGACCGCTCCCACAGGGGCCTGGAGAGTTGGGAGCTGAGTTATGCCTGTTCCGGCCAAAGGGAGAGCAGAGTCAGGGTTCCTCCAGTCCAAGGAATACCAGTCAGGGGACCTCGTAGGCAGGACAGAAAGGGCATCAAGGAAGGAGTTGGAAGTCGGCCAGGGAGACTTCCTGGCAGAGGTGGGTTGACTTGGCTTCAAGGGGTCAGAAATAGGGAGCCCTAGATGGTCCCTGAGCCAGTGAGTGGTGAGAGATTTCATCGAACGTGGTGTGAGCAGGGACCTGTGCAGAACTGGGGCAGTGGGGACCAGGAAGAGTGGTGGGATGGGAGGGCCAGGAGGGAGCTGGGCTGGACGCCATGGTGGCCAGGTGCCCCGAAGGAGGGAGACGGAGCTGTAGGGCCAGTCCCAGCTCGTGTGTAACTGACGGGAAGGAGGGTGGGCTACCGCTCATGCCAAGGAGCCAGAGGGGACCCACGTGTGGCTTGAGGGTAGTGACTCTGGTGGGGTTGAAGGCAAGGCTTGGCCTGCCAGGACTCTATTTTAGCCCAAATGAGGCTCGGATGCCCCCACAACAGCCCACACACACACCAGCCACAAGTATATTGAGGAATGTGTACATCCAGGTCCAGAGGCCCACACAGACACCACAAGGAGGCCAATATAGCCAGGAGCACACACGTGTGTACCTACACACACACACTCACACACACGCCAGCCCCTCAGTCCTCTCCTTCCACCCCCACTGTCTTTTTTCCTACTCTAACATTTTCCCCACAGTCAGCTCGTTCTAGTTCGCTCGGTTCCCTTCTAACAGGGAGGGCAGGACCCAGCCTGGCCAGGGCGGTAGGAAAGTCAAGACATAACTCAGAGACCTGGAGAGAGCGGTCCTTCCCAGGCAGAGCAGGGCTGGACCCAGACACTCAGCAACACGGGCCCAGGAGCCGGGAGACACCGAGCCCCGGAGGCTGCAAGGATCACAGGCTGCAGAGCCCCAGGGTGACAGAGAAAGCAGAGATACTCCCTGAGCACAGACACAGGCACACATGGACAGACCCACGGACACACCGATCCACCCCGTGCACACAGTGTGCACACACATGTGCAAGTCACACACGTCACAGACACAAAGAGACACCCACATCCACCTGGCATGCAGATAGACACACGTACACACCCCAACAGAAAAGGGATCCGCACAACAGGAGATGCTGCGACAGGCAGACACACACACACAGGCACACAGACCCAGCCAGGTCGACGCGGAGGGACAGCCAGGGAGACAAAGAGGCTTTGAGCGCGGCCAGCTGCCCCCAGAACCCAGACATCCTGGCTTTGCAGTCCCCCAGGAGCCTCCAAAACGCCAGAAGAAATTCCTGGGATATTAGCTAAATTTCAGACACAAACATTCCCGTCTCCCTCTCCAGATGTGACGCTCGTGAAAGGCTGCACGGCCCTCCCTCAGCTGCCACTCACCGGCCCCCCAGCCCCCCGGCCCGGCTCCTAGGAATGTTGCCTGTCAGCTCAAGGAAGGGGGTGGTCCAGAGGAGCCGAGGGGGAGCACAAGAAGGAAACATGGGGCCACGCTGAGGCTCAGGGGCTCTGCCCACTGGGGGGCTCCTGCAAGATGGGAAGGATCAGGCAGAGTGGGCTTCTTGTTGTAAGGTGGGGACACTGCCCAGAGTCAGGGCTGACCAGGCCCTGGGGTGAAACCTGTCTCTGCTCAACTCCATGCCAGAAGGGATGGCTTAGGGTAGGTGTCCTTGCAAAGCTGGGGTCCTTGCTCATCTCCCTGCAGCCACACTAGCCAGCAAGAGGACTAGGACAGTGTGGTACCCTTCTGCCTCAGGGCCTTTGCACACTCTCTTCTTTTTGCTGGGAACCTCTTCCCGTGACTCTGCCACATTATGAGGGTAAATGCTACTTCCTCGGACCAGGTCCTCATCCACACAGGCCTTGGAGGATTTCCTCTACTGTTCCCCTTTATTGAGTTTGTATTTGCTTCTTTGGTTTTTATGGTTACTATCTTAATCTCTTCCTCCCCTGAGTTAGATCAGAAATTCCAG
Source organism: Marmota marmota marmota (assembly GCF_001458135.2). Classification (NCBI taxonomy): domain Eukaryota; kingdom Metazoa; phylum Chordata; class Mammalia; order Rodentia; family Sciuridae; genus Marmota; species Marmota marmota. Next base: position 845,088 of record NW_025999946.1, read on the forward strand.
GAGGACAGAGATCTGTCTATTAGAGTCAAAGTCTGGTGTGTAGCAAGTACCCAGCAAGTGTGGTCCTATGTGGGCCAGATGTGCCATGTAAAAATCATCTAGACCTCAGTTTCCTAATCTATAAAATGGGTGGAAATGGTGTTTCTCTTGCAAGATTCCTATGAGAAGGAAACAGATGACAAATGTGTAAAGGACTTTGGCAAACCTCCTCTGGCCTCACATGAGGCTTCATGGTTTTTCTTTCTTCAACTCCTGATGAAGCCCCAGGACGACTCAGATCTAGATCAGAAAGGGTCCTGCCTGTGTGGGCCTGGAAATGCAGGGTTGTCAAAGGAGTCCATTTGGGGAGTGCTATGGAGTATCTGGACCCTGTGCTGAAATACCTGAGACCCCCGTAGTCATTTGAATCTGTGTCCTCTGCAGTCCTAGTAAAGAGGCGGCCTCCAGATCTTTCTCTGAGATGCAAACATCCCTGAAATCAGGGCGTCTTCAAATCCGATCAGCTAATGTCCATGTGCCTCAGCAAGCAGTTCACAGGGGCACGGCGGGGGGCCAGCCCTGCAGGAGACCCCAGGACAAGCCCACTCTCCTGCTCCTCATCTATGCTAACCCTTGGCCGCTGGTCACCTGTCCACGGAGAGAGTTGGCTTTCCGCTCTGTCCCCGTGGCCTAGCCTCTGGCGCAGGGGTCAGCTGCAGCCAGGGGCTTTCCGTCTCTGAGCCCCTGCTTCCCCACCTGTCCCCCACCCACGCCTCTTCCTTGAGAAGAAAGGGCTTGGCCATCGTGTCAGCTCCTGAGGGTGTCCCTGGCCGTCGTAGGCACTGGGTCAACGCTGCCTTCGAGGTGGATGGTCCCCGTGGTGCCTTGAAGCCCCAGGAGCTCCCTGGATGATGATGCGAAGGGACCTGGTTGCCCCCCGGCAGGTCCGTGGGCCTGAGGCGCGGGCCGGCCTGCCTCCCGCCCGGACAGTGCCTGCCTGGCAAGAGGCAGCTCCTTAGGCTGAAGATCTATGTCCTGTCGTGAAGTGTTTAATATTTTAGCTCCTAATTGCATTACCGGAGACAGACAGCTGTTTATCCTCATCACTCTCCCGTCGCTGTCTCTGGCAGGACCCACCCGGCTGCTCCAGTCGTTCCCTTGCTCTCTCTCGGGGCTCCTCCAGGCTGTTTGGTGTGGCAAGGCTGCACCTCGGGGGTTCAAGGTGACCTGCCTTCTGTCCCCTCCTCCCGGCCACCCACAGCAGCCCTCCTGTTCATAAAGCATGGTGCCAGCCATTGGCTCAGCTGATCTTGTCAGCCTGACAAGATGGGAACGGTTTTGATTGACACTGTGGAGGAAACCTGGTGATAGATTTGCATTTCATCCGTCTGTCTGTCCATCCATCCATCCATCTATCCATCCATGCTGCAGGTAGCAGCAGCACTGTGGAAGCTACTTTGGGACATCGAAATGAACAAGACCCCCCCTGTGTCCTCAGGGACCACATAGTCCCACACAGATGAAAGAGACGGTGGCATGGCCACGCTCAGGGGTATCTGCCCAGCTTGTAGGGCTCGCTGCTGGCAGGGGACAGTTCTGAAGTGTAAATCAGCCTCAGGTCCAGAACTCAAGGGGGAACTGCCCTTATTTAAGCCCTAGACTTGATAGCTCTTCTCTGATCCTGCCTTTCCTCCTGCCATTCCTCACCCCATAGAGCCCTAGGGAACCTCACTTCTGGCACTCAACCCAATGTGTATGACAGTGCTCCTCTTTACCCACCCAGCAGTCACTCCCCTGCCTCCAACCACCTGCTGCTCTGCTGCTAGAACCCTGACATTTGGGTATTGCGTAGAAGACTCCAGTATCAGGATTCCCCCAGCCCCAGATAAACCAGTGGTGTTAATCCTAATCCCATTTGTTGGGCACCTCCCCAGCTTGCCTTACAACTGGAGTGACCAGGCCAAGGACTGAGTCAGTGAAAATCAGAGGACATTCTTGGGGATTTTGGAACAGAACTGGGAAGAGAGTTTCCATGAGTCCCCGGTATGCCCCTCTTCCTGCCTTGAATCAGGTGGTGCATGGATGGGATGTTTGGAGCTGCAGCAGCCATCTTTTGACCACATGGCAATAAACAAAGGGCAAAAAGTCAGAAGTTGGAGGGAGGCCGAGCAGAAACGTGGGTGCTTCGGGTCTCTGCAGGCACTGATGGGCCTCCCTGTGCTGCCCTGGTGTGCCTGTGAGGTAGGGAGGATGTGCCCTCTGGCTCATGCTGTTGCTGGCTCTGGTGGCATCCTCAGGGACACCAAGCCCCGTCCTTCATCTCCTTGCCTGCAATACCTGCTTCCCTGGTTCGTCTTTATAAACGGCACCTCATTTTTAAAGACTGAACCAAGGGTCCTCTCTGAGACTTCTCCTTCGTCTCCTCCTCTCCTCGCCATGACCACGGGGTTGATCGCCCCTCACCACAGCGATCTATCATCCATTGTCACTGCCTGTCTGTGGACAGAACTGGAGGCTCCTGCCCGGGAGGAGCCCATCAAGGTTCGAGCGGAAGCTGCAGCAGAGTCAGGTGCCATCCTCAGTGGGCAAGGGCCCACTGTGGGCCCTCCCATCCTCGGGTCCGTCCAGCAAACTCCGAACCATGATGGAGTCTCCCGCCAGGTGTGGGCAAGGAAACTGAGTCAGAGAGGACAGGCGAGGCCCCACACGCGATCCGGCCATCTCAGAAGGAAGGCCCCTGTCCCACGGGTCTGATCTGGCCACTGCCCTGTCTGGCTGCTGGCCCCACGGGCTTCTTCCCGCTGTGACCGAGGCCACCCAACCTTGGGCGGTTCAGGGCCATGGGTGGCATGGCCAGGTGCTTAACCCGAGGCAGCAAACAGACCTTGCTTGTCCTGACACAGCCACCCTGGGGACGGGTTCAGAGGCCATTTTCTCCATGCAGCTGGGGCCGGGGCCCTTCGAAAAATATGACCCAAGCAGGGGCGGCTGGGGATGAAGTCATGTGGAAAAACACTCAAGTCAGAACAAAACTGTCTTTCTGCAGAAGACTTGGTTCTGTTGCCAGCAGCCCTGCATCACCCGCCGCCCGGCCCTCCAGCCCGCCCACACGACAGCAGCGGGGAAGACCAGGTCCTCGGCTCCGGTTACATCACTTAGGCAAAATAAGTGCTACAGAGACCCACCCGTGAGATGCTGGGAGCTGGTGCCCTGTCCCCCTGCTCGGCCCGAGCTTCCTGTGGCCTGCCGGGTTGGGCGGGCTTTGAGACGGTACCTGGACCTTCTCCAGCTCTGTGTGTCCAGGGTCCAGCTCCACTGGCCTCTGTCAGACACTGGAAAAAAGGATGAAATAAATAACATAAAATAGTGCAAAATAGAGTAGCATAAAATAAATCAAACTACCAGGGGAATGCAAGTGTCCATGCCTGTGATAAATGCCTAACTGAGCAGGGATTCTCTCCTTCTAGGAGGTACTGGGCTGGTTTGGGGGTGATGCTTACAGGAAGAGAATACCAAAGAGGGAACGAGTAGATGACAGGGCACAGTAGAGCAGGATAGTCCAGGGGAAGGGTTGAGAAAGCTAAGTTCTGCTTCCTATTCCAACAATCCGTTTCTTTTCTTTTCGGTACCGGGAATTGAACTCGGTGGCACTCGACCCCTGAGCCCCATCCCCAGCCCTGTGTTGTATTTTATTTAGAGACAGTGTCTCCCTGAGTGCTTAGCGCCTCGTTGTTGCTGAGGCTGGCTTTGAACTCACGATCCTCCTGCCTCAGCCTGCTCAGCTGCTGGGATTTCCGGCATGTGCCCCCGCACCCGGCTCCAGCAATGTACTTCCCCTGAGTGGTTTCCCCCCACAGAGGCTGCACTCCTGGCCACAGGGTGGGCACCTAGGATCCTGGAAACGGTCCCAGCACTCTGGCCTGGATGGTTCTGCATGGGAGACAGTCACCTCGTTGACTCAGGTTACCTGCCAGAATGGAGGTGTGGACAGGAGGGCTGGGGCGGGAAGGAGGGAGTGCCGGGCGGGCTGGCCACGGAGGTGGATCTTGAAGAACGAACACACCAGCCGACCAAGGAGGTGGTGGGGAAGCTTTGGGGGCTGCAGGAGACTGGGAAAGAGCTTGGTGCCTGTAAAGCAAGCTGCGATAGAGAGCGGGGGCTGGGGCTGCAGGCAGGGCCAGACCACGGGGAGAGAACTTCACTTTGGAGGGGGAAAAAGCCATTGAGGGCAGGTGAGGCAGAGCGCTGAGCCAGGTGTGCCCATCAGAAAAGCTGCTCTGGACTCAAGGGCAGGAGGTCATAACAGGGATCTCCTGGGAGGCCCCTGGGTGGCTCCGAGACAAGGGGAAGAGAACAGGAGCAAAGGGCTGGGAAGAGGAGGAAGAATAGCCAGGAATGCTCATCCCTGATGGGCCCAGGAAACAGAAGGGATGGGGGAAAGTGGGGTTTATGGATGCTCTGTTCACCAAGGTGACTAGCTAAACTGGTTATTCTAAAGTAATGGGGGAAAAAACCCTCACAATAATAGTGGTCTAAAGACAGAAGTCCAGATACACAGTCCCAGGTGGGTGAGGGTGGCTCCTTAAATGCCAGAGACCCAGATTCCTTCCATCTTGTTGTTCTGACATTTTCAACACCCAGCCTTGACTGCATGGTCCAAAATGGTTGCTCCAAGTCCCACCGTCACATCGGTATCCCAACTACTGGGAAAAGAAACAAGAATAAGGCAGGTAGCAGGTATACCTTTCCAAAGCTACGACTTAGATTTCCATACCTCCCATTGGCAGAACTTAGAGGCATACTGGAAGGGAGTCCAGGCTCAGCGAACACGCCTTTCAGGGACAGGAGTGTAGCTCATGAGTAGAGCACTTGTCCACCAAGCGTTTTGTTTTCCATAGTGGAAGAAGGGGAGAATGGATCTTCGGAGGGAGAACTGGAGATTATACAAGCCCGTGGGCTTCTCTGAGCTTGGTGTTTCTCATTTGCAAACTATATTCTGTGAATGGTTATATTTATTTTTAACCAAATAAATGCTAAATATGATTAATTCCGGGCTGGGGATGTGGCTCAAGCGGTAGCGTGCTCGCCTGGCATGCACGGGGTGCTGGGTTCGATCCTCAACACCACATAAAAATAAATTAAAGATGTTGTGTCCACCAAAAACTAAAAAATAAATATTAAAAAATTCTCTCTCTCTCTCTCTCTCTCTCTCTCTCTCTTTCTTTAAAAAAATATATGAATAATTCCCTGCCAACAACACCCTGTGTTATCCTGGGCAAGCCTGAGCCCCCTGTTTGGACTTCGTTTTCCGAGCAATTGAAGATGTTGGAAACTAATCTTATTGGGACCCTCTGAGACCAGCTTCATGGACTTCAGGGTTGGTGACTCCCCTGTACCTCTACGCTCAACATGGGCACTGGTTTTCTTGGGACAGGGTTTATGGCTTTCTGTTTCCAGGTTGAACATGCGGGTTCCTGAGTTAAGAGGTTGAGAAGCCACGAAGGCCCTGCTCAGGGCTCCAGCACCCAATTCTATGGTCCCTTTGTATCTGCTTTGCCGTGGACACTTGGGAAGGAGCACGAGGGAAAGAAAAAGGCAATTGAAGGACTTTGGGGCGGGGAGATGGTGTGGCTCCAGGTCGCCCTGCAGTGCCCCTGGGTGTGGGTGTGGCCCGCCATCGCAGGCCGTCCCCTCTAGACCTGGCCCTGGCTGAGCTGGGATTTGGCCGGGCGCATGCCTGGCACGCTCTGCCCGATGTCTCCCCTGCAGCCCCTGAAGCTCCAGCCAGGAGCCAGTTAGGGTTTCAGAGCACAGGCGAGCAGCTGTGTCTGGGCTGCCAGGTGAGAACAGAGCCCGCTTTAACGGGCGCTGCTCCTGGTATCGCCTTTCCCTTCCCGGCGATGGCTCCGACCAGGAGCAAACCTGTCTGTCTCCGGAGCCAGGGATTTGATACTGTCGTGAATGGGGGTTTTCATCTCCGCGTCGTCTGCCCTCCATGGCGCCTGCGGCCGGTGCCAGGCTTGGCCGGCGAGGTCCCCGCTGTAGAGGGAGTGGGTGGCTGGGGGAGAACAGGGCTCAGAGGCTCCCCCACACCAGACTTAGCTGGGGGAAGCGGCTCCGGGGCTGGGAAGGCTGCTGCCGGCCAGGCTGGTGGGGAGTCCCGAGGGGGAACTTCCCCAGCGCCCACTGAAGAGCCAGGGTCCTTGGGCAGACGCGCCATCTGCAGTCAAGATGGCACAGAACAGTGCTGGGAAGCAGGATTCGACCCAAGGGGAAGGGAGAAGAGAAACGCAGTATGGCCTTCAGGTCTCAGAGCACCGACAGGCACCTTGGAGTGGAGGGCGGGGAGGAAGGACCAGCCACCTTGGCTGCACCCGGGAGGGAGTCAGGAACAAAGGAGAAGAGCAGGCCTGGCCTCTGGTGGGGGAAGTGGCTAGGTGACAGGACGTGGGGTGCTGGGGGCCACGGAGCCAGACATAGGCCATGTCTTGGTGACAGAGCTGGCCTGTCACGTCCTTACTGCAGGAGACCACACTGCCTCATCAGCGCCCTCCCCTCTCCCTCCGCACAGGCAGGGCACCATGTTCTCACAGCCTTCACCTGTAGGTGTTCAACCAAGGACAGTGGCCAGCGGAACAAGGGGAAGAAGGGGACAGCTACAATTTCCAAGGACAGTGCACGGTCCTGAGTCCTGGCCACAAAGCACACACTTGTGCCTTCTCTGATGGAGTCCCCACAGGCCAGCAAGTTGGAGCAAGCTCTTCGAAACTCCACAGGCCCAAGGACAGCTCCAAGCTGTGCTGGCCCGGTGCTGGGCAGGGTGGACACGGAGACAAGCGAACCTCTTTCCCTGCTCCCCAAGAGCTCACCGTGCGGTCAGGATGACATTGATACTTACTTGGAATTTCCTGAAGGGCCTGCTGTCCGCTGCTAGGGACCTGATGTTCATCTCTGAATCCTGTCCCACGGTATTCCTGGAGGGGGACTGAAGCACGATCGGAGGTCACAGACCCAGAGACGCTAAGGAACCTGCCCAGGACCACACAGCAGGGTGGTGTGGGAATGCAGTTTGAATCTCAGTCTCGTCTGACTCCCTAGCCTGGGGCGAACCCACACTATTTTTCTCTGGGAGGGGTAGAGTAGAAGGCCCTTGGGGACAGCTTGAGGCTAGAAGGTGGACCTGGTCCAGGCCCTTGGAGTGGTTGTCAAGGCAACATCACTCAGTAACTCCAGGTTGAATACACAAGACAAAGGTGCCACTGCAGAACGGCCACGGATGGTGCACAGGAGCCAGGCCCTGTGGGGAGCTCCGAGGTGAAAGAGTTGGGCTGCTCCCCAGCAGAAAGCAGGTGACAGTGTGTGGAGACCCCCCTCCACAGGTGCCAAACCAGGCAAATCTCTGCTGCCACTTTGCAGGGTGACCTGATGCAAGGACCAGAACCTCTCAGAACCTCCATTTCTTTAGTTGCAGGATGGAGCTGGGAGCAGCCTGCTCACGGGCTGCCCTGGGTTACAGAAGATGGTCACACTGAGCACAGGGACCAGCAGGAAGCAGGAGCTCAACAGCAGCCAAACATCACCGGGGTCCTTTCTCCTCCCAGGGCCCAGGGGGGAGGTGGCTGAGTTTATAAACCATAAGAGAGGCTCAAAGACACTGCGTGGGATTCCCCCGTGGAAAGGTTCAAGAAGGCTCCCGGATTTGCGTCTATCACCTTCATAATGATCTTGTGGGGCTTTAAGTCCTGTTCACTCTGAATTTCTGGACACACATTCTGCCTTCAGTGATATGGCATGAGTGAAGCAGGAATGTTCTGTCTGGCTCCAGCTCCAGAGCTGCGGTATGACTGTCACTCTTCCCTAGCCTGGCAGCTCTGGCTCCCAGAATTTCCTTGGTGGACTCATAGCCAGTGGGGGCCCAGCAGCCCCTGCCCCACCTGGGCCCAGCTACCAGCCCCAAGGCTAGGACTTCCTGCTCCCCAAATACCTTCCTGAGAGAGGGCAGAAAGAGTAGCAGATAACCCAGAGAGCCTCTGCCACCCTCTGAGCCACTGGGGAGAACAGGAGAAATACCTGGAGTGGGCCCAAAGGCCTGAGTTGGCTCCATGGTTCTAGAGACGGGGAGGCTACTTGCCACCCTGGGTGCTGCTGCAGAGCCCACAGCCCTGAGCCTTCTCTGCAGGTCGCCTTATGCCTAAAGCTTCCTGGGCTCATGGCCGAGGGTGCTGGTTTTGCCCATGTGGCAGCCAACCTTCCACCAATGAGGTTCAAGTTGGTGAACCTCCACCGTGATTCTTTAGAGGGACAGTCTGAGGTATGTCCCTACCCACTGCTATCCTCAGACGGAGATAATCTACTCATGAACGCAGCCGTTAGTGGCTAGTCTTTGTTCACTGTCTTGCTCCCCAAGTCCCCACGGTGCTTGTGGGCTGGGATCAACTCCTTGATAAACTGCTTGCACCCAAATCCTCATCTCAGGGTCAGCTTTGTGGAGCCCAACTACAGTGCAGCACATGGCCTGGTCCCTCCTGTGCCAGGGGGCCAGGAGGCTTGTGGTTGACTGTGTTGCTGCAGCCTCTTGGCTCTGCCTTCCGGCTCCTCCCTCAACCTGGCTTCCTCATCCATAGCCCCAGCATCTGGGGAGAAGTTGGGGCTCTGTTGCTGCCCTGGGTTATACTCTGACCTTCTGCTCCCAAGCATGGAGCCTCTTGCTGCATGGGAGGACTGGGAAGTGGGGAGGAAACGCAACGGCTTTGGGCTGGCTTCTCGAGGAGCCACAGGGAGCGGCTCCCTCCAACCTCCTGTGAAATGGGTGTGCTGGCTTTATACGGGGGACTCTGTGGGGGGAGTGGAAGAGAGAGTTGAGTCATCAGTTTCCTAAGACACCAACCACCAGCATCTGTGAGCCCTCCTGGGATTTGACGGGGTGATTTGCTTTCTGGGGCTCTGTCATCAGAGCCCTCGTCTCTGCCTGCTGGAGTTTGTCACGCTCTGGCTCTTCACAGGAAAACTGCCTAATGCCATGGCAAAAGCAAGGTAATAAAATATTCATCTGCTGCGACTGGAGGATGGAAGCTACGGTGTCTTCCAGGAGAAGTGGAGACCTAAATTAAAGACACGCACAGACACAGACAAAAGCACATGTCTGAGCAGCAGACCACCCCGGGCACTCAGCACGCGTGGGAGCCCCCCCAGCCTCCACTTGCACAAAAGCATATGCCCGTATGCACACAGAGCACCTGCACACGCATGTGATCACACACCTGTGCACCATGCCATCCTGCGCCACCCATGCATGCAGGCCACAGTGGGAATGCACCGTGCATGCTGCACACACCTGGGAGACACTAACACACACACACCCCTGTACCTATCCTCCATCACCATAATTAAAAGTGACATCTTCCTAGCTGGTGTACCCGAGGCAGAAGAGCCCATCATCACGACCCTGACTTCTGGACGAGAGCGGCCTGTCTGGTGTCCTGAGGAAGCTCTGCTCTGCCAGGCGGAAGGCAGCCACAGCACAGGGGGAGTCAGGGGAAGCGTGACTCAGAGGTGAGTTACACAACTGGGTTCTGCCCGTCTGTTCTGCCCAGGAGGGGGAGGATGAGGGAAGCTTGCAAATGTGAAAGCTGAAAGCTGCTGCACTTCTAGAAGCTTCCACGCTCTCCGACTAGTGGAGGCTGAGGCTCCCTGAGGGCAGCATGTGGAGGCTGCCGTGCTGTCACGTGCTGTCACGAAGGCGTGCGCTTGAGTACACAGCCTTCCCCCAGAGGGAGGGGCTGCAGAGTGTCACCTCCCGCCAGTTAGAACCTTGCATGGACCCGCTCCTGCCAGGCTGGACTGTTAGCCCCTGCAGGTCCCTCCTGCACTGAGTGCAGGCTGGCCCTGGCTTGTGACATGACTCCTAGTTGGCCTGCATCTGCAAAGGTGGTCCTTCTCTGATTATTCTAGAAGCTCTGACTGAGAAGCTTACAGTGGGAAGACAGATGCTCGGATGTAAGGTTTTTGAAACTGTCCAAGCCCCCGGTTTCCAAAGATGCTGTGTTTTATATATCCATGCTGCTCACATCAACAGAGCATTGAGCAAGGGCTAGGGACCGGGATGACAGAGCTGCTGCCTGAAGCTTCTCACCATCTGTGAGGGAAGCTGACCAGGGCAGAGAGACCACCGTACCTCATGCCTGGAGGAAGGGACTCTAACTGGTCCGGAAGGTGAACTTGGCCAAAGAAAGAGGTCATGTGTGTATGTGGGTGGGTGGGTGGAGGTGGGAGGGTAGGAGAGTGTAGATGAGGAGGAGTGGAAATCTGAACAGAAGAGCATTTCTGCATAGCAACCGACATTGAGGTTGGCAAACTACAGCCCCAGGGCCAAAGCCAGCTCACTTCTTGTTTTTATAAATAAAGTTTTATTGAAACTCATCCATGTCAATTCAATTTTACGTGTGGTCTCTGGCAAAGGTGAGAGTCAGAGCAGACTATTTGCAGGACGGCCCTCAAAGCCTCATATATTTACTGAATCTCTACACGGAAAACATTTGCCCACCGTCAGTGAATTCTGGGACTCACTGTAGAACTCCCAAACCAATCACAAAATATCTAGAGCCCTCTGTGTCCGTCTAGGATCCAGTATGGTTTTCTAGAGCTCCCTGGAAGAGTGACATTTGTGTTGGGATTTAGAAGTTTACAGTGAGCTTTTGCATCAATTATCCCGTTTAATCCTCCAACAAGCCTGTGTGAGGTTAATGGTAATTTTATCCCAATTTTGCAGATGAAAAAAGCTAAGACAAAGGGAAACTAAGGGGCTTGCTGAGGACCACATGGCGGGGAGATAGCCGAGCCCTGGCAGCCAGGCGACATTCCACGCTCTTTCCACCACATTATCCCGCAGATGTTTCTCCGTCACACATTCCACTACTTAGCTGCCCCCGTCCGGTCCCCCCAGTCCACTTCTCCCTGCACCTTCCCAACATTCCCGCTGCTGCCACTGAGGAAGGCTTTTGTCCACTGTGCTCCAGAGGCGCCTCAGATTTCCTCCCTGCATCTGATTGCAGTGCCCGCGCTCCCTGGGATGCTAACCAACAGTGACAGATGATCTCAATTGGCTGGCGCATGTGAAGAGCCACTGGACCAGGTAATTCCAATCTACCTCCTCAGAACTCCATCCAGGAGGGAGCCTAGGGTGGCTGTGATGGCCCTGCTGGGGACTGCTGGGGTCTCTCCTCAGGACCTGTGAAAAGGACTGCTGTGCCTCCCCGGGCGGGGCAGGGGGAGGACCCTGAGTGACCCCTTCAGAACACAAAGCTTGCAAAGCCCTTGCTGGCCAATGTTCCCGGCAGCCACTCTTAATGGAATTACATCCCACTTATTAGATACAAGGACCCGGGACGTGGCTGTTACATCAGGCTGATTCTGCAGGCCCCGCCCCCTGCTACACACGCATCCGCACACTCATTTCCTGTAGCTCTGTGTGCTGCTAACTGGAGCTCGGCATGCTGTGGGTAACACACTCAGCTCGATAAAATAGAATATACGACGGGATCATATTTAACAAGGAAAACAGGGCCCGAACGGACAGAGGAGCAGTGTGGCTGGGTTGCCATGGAAACCCCTTGTTCGGAATTTCCTGACTCCTAGGAGATTACATTTTCAACCTTAATGCTGTATTAACATAAGCTTTGGCACTTAATGTCTCTGTTTTTCACCTCCCCTCTCTCCCTTGCTCACAGGCAAAAGAAAGCAGCAACGGAGATGAGCCAGGGAGGAGGAGAGAGGCTGCCTGCGCGCTCTCGCTCTCTCCTGATCCAGCTAAAACCAGCTGCCGCGCCAGGGCGAGGTGCTCTGCAGTTTTCAAAGCACATCACATCCATTATCTCCCATGACCCATAGACAGGCCTGCCACGGCGGCTGGTGCGAGGTCGCCAAGCCCTATGCACGCTGCCCCCAAATGCCTCTTGCATCTATTCCTTCCTCTTCCATGCCACGGCCCTCATCATCTCTCACGGGGATGTTGCAATAGCTCCTCGCCCGTCTCTCCACTCCCAGCCTCTGCCCTCGGTCCCCTCCTGCTGCCTGAGTGATCTTTCTGTACTGCGAATTCATTCACCCTACAGTTGGCTTCACAGCCTCCACCAGGGCCCCAGCAGAGGCAGAATGAAGGCCCAGGTCCTCTGCACTCCAGGACTGCGGCCTCGCTCTACAAACCCCCCCTCTGGTAGTTCCCACCAAACCCCACCTGCCCTGCAGGCCTGTGGAGTGATGATGAGCTTTCTGAATACATGGAACCCTTTCAGAGGCCTGACCTTGAGCTCTGCCTGGACCTCTGGTTCTCCTGTCCTCCTGTCAGCTTCCTCTAAGGCTCAGCATCATCTCATCTGGGGTGTGTATGGGGGGCTGCCTGCCTACCTTGCACCCGAGGCGTTTCTACCAGATGCAGTTGTGACTTTACATCCTCGACACACCAAGATCTTGCCCAACCTGGGGGCCGTGCCCTTCCCATGCTGTATCCCTGATGCCCAGTGAGATTCTGGAACCTAGTAGGTGGTCAGTTGGCATTTGTGAAATTGAGTTTCCAGGTGAGGACACCGAGGCTCAGTGAGGTCAAGTGAACTGAAGGCCCCTGCCAGGAAAGAAGTCCCATGAGGTGTCCTCCAGTCCCTGCCCCTCCACACCTCTCTGTATGCTTTGGGACCTCAGGGCCACCATAACCAACCTCTGTCTGTTTCCATCACTATGAAGGATTTTTTTTTCTTCTCCAAACCTTTGCTTCTCTCATCCTCCGCCCCTGGTGCTCCCTGCCTTTGGACCAGCCAGGGATTTTGGGAAGCCTTGGTCTGGAAGAAGCCTTGGAGACAGTCAGAGACACCATGGGAGAACCCATGTTCTTCCTTCCCATCAGGTTTATAGCTTCTTTTTAAAATGATGTTCTCAAGGTCTCCAGGGATAGCCACCCCACTCATCGAAGCAAGCTCATGCTTTGGAATTGGATGGGGAAGACCCAGGGAGCCAGGGTGAAGGCCAGAATCCTCACTCTCACAACCAGCACACTGGGTTGGACACTTGGCAGCACACTGCCTCTGCCCACAGTTACGTCCCCCGCAGAACAGAGCATCACTTGACATAAGGCTCTTTGCAGATATAATGGATGCGAGTCTTGAGATGAGCTCATCCCAGAGCAGAGTGGGCCCGGATTCAGTGACAAGTTGTCTTTACGAGAGGCAGAAAGGGGAAGGCCCACGGGCAGAGCAGATGAGCCCAGATGATCCGTGTGAGGACAGGCAGAGGCTGGAGTGAGGTACTCATGAGGCAAGTGGCCCCAAGGGAGACTGGAGTCACCAGAAGCTGGGAGGTGGCTGGTGTGGACTCTCCCCAGAGACTGCCGGAGCCCATGGCTGACACCTCGACTTCAGTTGGCTGCCCTCCAGGACTGTGTCTTAGGATAGCCAGCTCGTGATCACTTGTTACCTCGGCAGCTCTTGCAAACAAATAGAGCCAGGCATCATGAGAATCTGGGGAGGCCCGGCAGGGCTGCAGGACACCAGAGTATGAGGACAGGGTGACCATTCTCTTTACATCATGTGGGGGCCCCCCCTGCTCCCACCTCAGCACTCCATCTCCTTGCAGTCTCTGCATGGACCTCAAGCTGCCTGCCACCAGACTGCCCGCTCCCCTCTGCTCTGAGTGTCTCGGTCTCAGGCCCACCTGTGGCTCTGCAGCCTGAGCTCCCCATGTCCCTCACGGCTTTCCACATCAGTCCGTCAACTCTCACCACCTTGAGCCCCTCTAAGAGAGATGATGCAGTGTTTTAGGAACTACCATTATTCCACATGGACATGGCCTTTACATCAGGCCATCTCCTGGGCAGCAGGCCCTGGCCCGGCTCCCTGGTCAGGGTCCTCACTGGTCCCGCTGGCTGTGTTGAGGTAGGTATAGGCCACATGTTCAGAATCACCAGGAAGGAAGCTCGGAGAGGTGGGACAGGTGATGGGGACACTCCCTGCCAGGACAGTGGGGTCTTCACTGTTAAAACTCAACTTCTTGCAGACTTAAGTAATATAATTAGGACACAGAGAGGGAAAGGGAAGAAGCAATTTTTTTTTCTAATGTAAGAAGGAAATTTCATACTTCAAAAAACTGCAGGACGCTGCCTTTACAGGCTGCTCCGAAGTGCTCATTGTTTTGGGTCAGTGTGACCCACTGTGTCCATTTAGGGACATGAAGGGTGGGCAGGGAGAGGCTGCCAGTGCCGTGGCAGAGAAGAGGTCAGTCTGTGCACCAGGGGTGAATGCAGAAGACCTGAGACAGTGGACCTGGGTTCAGTAGGCTGCTCACACCATAACCCCACTCCCTGGACACCTCCTTTGGGCAGCTCTATGCTGGAGATACAGTACAGACCTCTCTTCATTCAGTTTTCCCCAGGCCCAGGGGTGAGGGTTGGGGTCATGCTTGTTGCAGGCATCAGGGACCAAAGGTGAAAGCCCAAGGTCACAGGACAAGTAAGTGTAGAGTCAGCACTTAAACTCAGGTCAATAGGGCCCAGAGATGTGAGCCAAATGTGCTTTGAGATCTTAGAGTGGATCCCGGAGTAAAGATACCTAAGAAGATGTGACAGGGACAACTGGTGACATTTGCATATGGAGTCCAGATGATATGATACTATTGTATCAATGTTAAATTTCCTGATTTTGATAACTATACTATGAAAAATAGAAAAGGGTCTTGTTTCCAAGAAATGAATCCCAAAGATGAATAGGGATAGCTGGGCACATACACCTGTACTCCCAGCAACTCGGGAGACTGAGGCAGGAGGATTGCAAGTTCAAGGTCAATTTTGGCAACTTGAGGAGACTGTTTCAGAATAATATAAAAAGAGCTGGGAATATAGCTTAGTGGTAGATTGGCCCTGGGTTCAATCTCTAGCACCAATAAACAAACAAACAAATAAATAGATAGGACCGATGTCTTCAGCTTTCAAAAGTTCAGTTAAAAAGATAGGGATTGATAAAACAAATGAGTCAAAAATTTAAGCAGCTTGTGAGCCTGGGTGAAGAGTAAGCAGGGGATCTTTGACTATTAAAACTGTATCAAAGTTAAAACTGCAAAATAAGAAAACCAAAGTCTTAGTTCTTTTTATCTTTTTAAAATCAGCTTTATAGAGAAATAATTGCCACACAATAAACTGAAAATGTATGCTTCGATAAGTTTTGACATCTGTCTACACCCATGAATCTGTCACCATAGTCAAGACAGTGAACATATCTCTCATACCTAAATGTCTCCTTCTGCTCCTTTATGACACCTCTCTGTCATCACTTCCCACTCCCCATCCCCAGGCAACAGCATTCTCTTACTATAAATTAGGTTACATGTCCTAGATTTGCATATGACACTATTTAAGTGTCATAAAGTATGTACCCTTTTTGACTGGCTTCTTTCACTTAGGATTGTTAGTCTGAAATTCATTTACATTGTAACATGTATCGCTGGTTCATTCCTTCTTATTGCTTAATAGTATTCCACTGAATGGATATACCACAGTTTGCTTATCTATTCCTCTGCCAGTGGACACTCAGGTTGTTTCCACACTTTGGTAATTATGAATAAAGCATCTTTGAAGAATAAAGAATATTCCTGTAACGAGTCATTGCATGGACATAGCATTTCATTTTTCTTCCCAGAAATAGAATGGCTCAGTTATGTAGTACATCTGTGTTAATTTGTTAATAAACAGCACAACTATCTTCCAAAGCACTTATACCACTAGTAGAATGTGAGCACTCTCGTGTTTGCATATTTCTGTGCCAGTGTGGACCGCCTTGACATTGCAATCATTTTTGACTTTCGTTATTCTAGTGGGTGCAGGTTCTATTGCATTTTCCTAGTGACTGACATTACTGATGTGAACATCATTCCCATGCCCTCTCTTTTATTTCCCTGAAGCCCTGAGCCACTCTGGGAAAGAGACACATGGGGTAAGCCTGGGCAGCTCAGGGATTGTGGCCTTGCAGCTGCCCCAAAGTGAAGACTCATGTCCTCAACAGAGAACAGCAGAGTGAATGGGCCCAGTAGGAAACTGCGGCCTCAATCTGAGATCTCAGATACTTGCAGACCAAGGTGCAAGAACTCAGATGCAGAGACCACCCTTTGGATCGGGTGCCCAGCAGCTTGGTGGTCAACTCCAGGCATTTCTACAGGCAATGAGCACATAAGACACATCAGGTCCTGACCCTAGGCCTTCATCCATTTGCTTAACAAGCAGCAACTACCTCCTAGATGCCCATTTCTGTGACTGGCATGCATCTTTGATGGTCTTTGGTTGGTCCTTAGGTTGTAGGCAAACTGAAGAGTACAGCTAAATCATCTTCTAAGTGTGACGTTCAAGGTCTCTCTTGAGCAGGTTTCTTAACCTGGGTTTTCCCACTATACCCTTCCACCTGGTCTGTGCTCTAGCTATAGCAAATATCCAAGTGCCCCAGACCTGCCAGCTCCTTCCTGCCCCTTCACCTTGATCTTCCCACATGCTTCATCCTCTTTTGGATGATGGAGATCTTCTCACTAAGCCAAAGCACCAAGCCTACCTGGAGCCTTCTAGATCCCCACAGGAAGAGTGTATGGTACAAGGTCAGGCCTTGCACCCCACATGCGGTTCACAGAGGTAGTAGGTTGTAGGATCCTAGAGGCCAGGAGGTTATCACACACAGACACACACACACACACACACACACACACACTCCTATCCATCTTGCCACAATGACTGAATTAAGTTGAATTCACTGCCATGCCTCTGCCACTCCATTTGGGGACTAGGAACACCACATGTGGTCCACAAATCACTCCCAATGCTGGAGGTGGCACCTGGCACATTTGAGAAAGTTAAATACCTTTGCCACCCTGCCCATCATTACCTGCAAGAGTCATAATCGTTGTGTGAACACATGGCCCAGGAGATAAACACTATAACCAATTAGTTTCTCGGGGTGCGCCATCTTAACACGCCAAACTCCACAAGACACGAGCTGGCCCTAGAAGCTTCTGTTCTTTTCTTTCTTTGCTCTTTTTTTCCCCCTGTTCCGACAGCACTTACCCATCTGTACTTTCACTGCAGAGCTATTCCCACTGGAAATGCCGTGAAACCTTTCAAATAAAATATTTAACGTGTGGATCCGGTAATTTTATGTTGTGAGTTATGAAACCTTTATTTGGGTCCCACTTTTTATTAAACCTCAGGGTTCTGCTTTGGTCTCTAATGACATTATGTTCCATCAGAATTAGACCTTTTTTTTTCTTTTTCTTTTTTTTTTTACAGGGGGCTGTATTATTTGTTGTGACTCGGTAATGCTAATGTTTAAATTTTGAGTCCTTTTACTGCTGATTAAACCTCTAAAGACTACAGCAGAATTTCCGCTTCACTGCTAGAAGAAAAGAAGACGGCGTGGCTTGTGTTGGGGAGATCACTTGAAGAATGTGCAGGGAAGGTTGCTGCATTTATGAATAAAGCGAGGCATTATCATTTTTAATAGGAATTAAACAGCTAGAGGGAGAAGTCGGCAATGCTGCGATCAGTGCAAAGGAAAACAATCTAACAATTTTAATTAACTGTATTTTAATAGCTTTAGTTATAATTGAATAATTTAAATACCAAGGGAAACAGTTAAATCTCCTAAAAGCCTTTTTTTTATTTACATTTTAAATACAGTTCATGGTGAAGAGATGACAGTGTGTGTGCTGGGGGAGCTGCCGGGGTGAGTCCTGCAGCTGGGCAAGCTTGGGAGAGACAGGTCAGAACCCAGGCGAACACGGGGCAGGGCTCACGGGCCCCGCCACCGCAGCTGGCAGGGACCAGGGGACAGCCCTGGCAGCCAGGAGGTCTCTGTCTGTCCAGAGCTGGCAGCACATCTGATATCACAGCCCCCCAAGCACGTGGGACCTGGAGGGAGACTCGATACTCAGCGTTCAAGCAATATTTACTGCAGGCCCTTGGAACCACCACCGGGACAGTAATAAACTAGCAGCAATAAGAGCGGACACTTGCTGAGGGCTCTGGAATGTCCAGGGCTGAAAGTTGGTGGTAAGTGAGAAGGGGAGGTGATCTCCACCCTCTGAGAGTTTTTCAACTGGAGGGAGAGACGGACAACAAAGAGAGGAACTGCCAAAGAAACTAAGTCCGTCTAAACCATGACACGAGGCCTCAACGGAACCCAACACCATGCTGAGACAGAGGATGCCGGGCTAGGGGGATAAGCTCAGGGAAGATGGGCAGGGATGTTTCCTTTCTGGAGTTGCCGCTTAGGTGGAAGCTTTTTTGAAGGGCAAGATGGGGCTGCTATGGAAGCCTTGGGAGGCAGCGCTTTCCTGCCAGACAGTGGCAGGAGCAAAGGCCCTAGGGTTGGTGAAGTCATGGCAGCCTTATAGGTCCCAAGAGGAGCTAATTGGAAAACAGGGAGGAGAGGAGGGCAGTACAGGCGAGGCGAGGAGCCCAACAAGGTATGCTGGGCTGGGGGCAGCCTATGGAAGATTTCAAATAATGGGTGATGCAATGGGATTAGTGATTTTAAAAGATCTTACTGCTGTTTTCCTAAGCCTTGGGCTGGCATGTGACCTCGGTCCTCATTTGACCCCTCTGGGCCTGTCCGGAACTACTTGGATCTATAGCCCCAACTACTTCTACTTCTCACCCCCACCCCACGCCTGCAGCCCCTGAGTCAGAGTTCCTAATACTCTGCACACACAGCTCTTCTGAGACAGGGCCTTTTGTTCCTCATCCCTGGGTGCTGATTAGGGCCTGGTTTGGAATTGGCCATCTCCCAGTCTCTGCCAACTCTCAAATCCTAGCCAAACCTGTTACCTCCCAAACTCTGAAGAACACCACTAGCCCAAGACTCTTGCTACTGCACATCTACCCCTTGGCCAGGGCCAGTAAAGCCCATGGGCCACTGTGTACCGACCAACAACAACCTTCTTGGAGACCAGCCCACTGCCTCCCCTGCACCCCTTCTTCCCTTTCTCATTCACCTGCTGAGAAAACCCCCTGGGACCTTGCAGCCATGCCCCGCAGGGGCCTAAGAATCTCTAGCAGACTGTTTGGGAGAGCCAAACAGTCACCATGTGCAAAGACAGGACCCCAGGTGGTGAAGACTCACTCTGCAGGGAGCCATGGGGTCACAGCAGATGCTGCTAATGGACAGTGCTTTGGATTGCGTCCCTCTGCATTAGGACCTGGCCACTCCCCCATATCCGAGCTGTCCTATGAAGCCTCTGTCCTCTCCTGCTGGGGGAAGGCTGGGCTGTTTCACTAATGGGGACCCCGGCCAGCTAGGAGAACAGCAGGGGAAGCGGCAGGCTGAGCAGCTCATTTCTTCCCTTCAGGAACCTCTCAGGCTCTCTGAAGGGCTTCACGCAGGAGGGTGGAGCCGAGACTCCAGTCTGCCCCAGTGAATTTATTCTCCAAATCATGCAGACAATACCCATCTCAAGGCAGGCTGTGCAGGGTGAAGAAAACTTCCGTGGACAGAGTCGGGCAGAACTGTCTGTAGTTAGGAGTGAAAACGCCTGTGCACTGAGCGTGACCGTGTGCCCAGCACTCTGCTTTCCAGCCTGGGGACAGCCCTGGGAACAGAGAGCACCATCACCCCTGCTTCACAGAGAGGTGCACACTGGATGCAGGGCAGACCGGGTGCACTCTGTCTGGTTCTTAACCACTCTGCTTTGACACACTCTGGCCCAGTCCTTGCCTGACCCTGACCGGCTGGGGGTACCGAGCAGCCCTACACCATCTGCACTTGCTCTTTTCCCCACAAATGCTCACCCCTTGCCACCTCTGCCTGCCACCAATCTTATTTTACAGATGATGAAATGGATACTCCATGACATGACATCCCATATATAACAAAGGCCTGCAATGGTTTATGTCCAGGACATTGGAGCCGGAGGTCCCCCAAAGCCCACTCTGTCCACAACCTACTTGATGCATGTCAGTGAGGAGCACAGGGATCCTGAGCCAAGTGCAGAGGACAAGGCAGGGGAGGCAGGCGGGCTGGAGGTTCACTAAGAATGAGGGTGAAGGGGTCACGGGATTGGAAGGAGAGTCCACAGCCTGGGGAAGTGGTACCTGGTTGAAGGAGAAACTCAAATGTCCCTTCCTGCAGGCAGAAGCCACAAAATCAGGAAAGTGTGGCCTGTCATGATCAGCCAGAACCCCCTCTCAGCTCCCTGTGTGTAGGGCACCATAGCTGGACAGAGAAGCTGATCACGTTCTGCTCCAGCCCCCTCAGCAAGGGTCACCCCTTCAGGAGTCTCTGGCCTACACTGAGGGAAATTGGAAGGAGGTGAGGGGGGAGCTGGCCAGGCAAGGGGAAATGGGAGAATGAAGGCCCGGATGAGGGGAGCGGCCCCAGTGTGGGCCTGCCAGGCCTGGGCTTGGCTCCCTGGGCTCCCCTGCAGATGGGAGGGATCTCTCCCTAGCTGCTGGAAGTCAGCTGAGCTCCTCACACTCAGCCCTCGTCAGGAATGCCTTCTGATAAAGAAAGCTGCGCTGCCAGGGTCATGCCCTGCCACGGGGCAGCAGGCACCCAGGGCCTGGCCAACTTGGATGTAGAGAGAGCCTAGTTTCTTTTTCTGAATTTGGGTTGGTTCTGAATGTCCATCCATTTCTGTGGTCTCTCTAGTGTCAGCTGAGGTCCTCCGACACCCATTCCTGTTTTCTGCCCTTTTCCCATAGGCGTCGGTCCCACGAACAAACCCTCATTAATATCCCACACTCTCGTTGCCAGCTCGGAGTCGGCTCCCCTGCCAACCCCACCCACAAGAGCCACTGGCCCCAGTTGAACGCTTATTCAATAAATCTGCCTCCTGTTCCTCCATGGGCCGGGGCTGTGCAGGGAACAGGCACATGGAGGAGACATATTTCTTGTACTTTCTCTTGGCTGGGAGCCAGACACGTATGCACTCCTGAGTGTGGAAGGCTGGGAGGTGCTGTTCTGAGATTTGCTTGTGGAGAGCCTAAGTACTCACTTTCCCTGTGAGTGTGGTCCCAGAGTTCTAGAAGAGAAAGGTGGGGACAGCATCCTTTCTGAGGCTCTCCTCCCTAGCCTGGTGCACCTCCATGACACAGCCCCCGTGGTCCCATGCTGCACGCTGCTCTGTGTCTGTGGAACTCCCCCATTCTCCCTGCGGCGGTCCCTACACTGGTCTTCTCACATTTGGGGCTTGCAGGAAAAGTTCTTCCTGAAGCCACTGAGTCAGGGAATCCTTGGCAGGTCCAGGTAGCCACGGAGAGGACCCTGGAGAATGTTGAGCCAGGAAGGGACGGGGCTCCAGCTACACAAGTCTGCAGAGAAAGGGAGGGGTCCTGCTGCGGGATTTGTCACTCTCTGAGACTCAGTTTCCCACCTTGGAAAGCATTTGTGCATTTGGAACAGTGCCCCGAGGATCAAGGATTCCGGGGGAGAATGCTGTAGACATCCCCAGGCCTGCCTCCGGCGCAAGCCCCTTGGGAACCAAAAGGCAGGCCAGGCATCGGCTCAAGTCTTTGCACCATGGAACACTTTTTCCTCAGGATAGTTCACTGCCAATGTTTTAGAGAATGTGCTTTAGAAAATATGCTGCTTTTAAAAATTCCTGTTCTTGATCAAAAGGGAAAGAGGAATTTGACCCGGGTGGAGGCTTGGAGCAGGACAGGGGAGACTCAGGAGTGTGATGGAGAGGGGTACCGGGAGGGGTAGGAGGCAGGGTGCCCCACTCTCTCACCTTCTCCAGAACTGGGATCTTGCAGGGTGCTGGGGGCTCATCCTGGGGTGCATGATGTGAAGTCTGGGGAGGCATGGGAGGCGTTCCTGGGTCCTGCCTCTAACCAATACCATGCGGCAGTCTGACAAAACAAATTCAGAGCACCAGGCTGTCCTTCCTTGGCCAGTTAGACTCTCAGGCTACAGGCCCTGGCTTCCATCCTCCCTGACATCTGAGTTACAGCAGGGCAGGAGGCAGGGCCTGGCGGCCGGGAGAGGGGGAAATGATGAACAGATGTGGAGGACGACAGGCAGGATGTGCTGGAAGGGCTGCGGCCTATCAGGCCTGCTTGCCACAGCCCTTCTCCCTGGGGAGCCAGGAGGGTGCTGAGGCCACAACAAAGAGTAGCCGGCAGCAGAGGGGTAAGAATGCGGGCTTTGAAGTCCCACTGGCCTGGATGTGAATCCTGGCTCTGCCCCTGGTAGCTGGGTGACTTTGGACAAGTTTGCTCACCTCATGTGTCAAGCAGCAAACTGAACAGTACTTCCCTTGGAGTGTGGCTTTGGGGGATTAAGTAAACTGAGGCACGGAAAGGCGTCGTCGCACTGCCTGGTCCATGGCACTCAACAAATGTCCTTTGTTTATGCTGCTGCTCCTGGGGAAGAGTGCCTGCAAATCCAAATGTTTATTTGTTCAGCAAACAGTCTGCCCTGTTCTGTGCCAGGTGCCAGGGCACAAACAGACAGGCCCTGACCTTGGCCTTGAGGAGCTTATAGGCAGGGAAGGCCTAGGCCAGGAAGCCACCACTTTGCTGCAGAGTGACTTCTAAACCCAGAACCCTGGGGGCCTTTTTTTCAGATGAGAAGGCTGTGGAAAGTGGGGTGACAGGGAGGATAGCCCAGGATAGCACTCTCATCAGTGAGGGACAATGCATACTATCTGTGAAGTCCCTTCTGACTACAGATGCTGGCTTGACCTTCAAAGTCAAGTCCCTTTCTCTGGGCAAAAAATTTGACCATGTGGCCAGGGCTTACACTTGGTACAGGCCTCTGTGTGTGTGTGTGTGTGTGTGTGTGTGGACCACTTGCCAAATTCTCTTAGTGTAAATATTAGTTCTTTCCTTGATTTGTGTTGTTTTTTTGGACTAGAAGTTGGGTGAAGGCAGGAATTATTCAGGGAACAGTCTAAAGTGATATTTAAGAGTGTAGGTTCCCGACTCAAACACACATGGGGTGGGATTCCTGGGTACACCAGATTTTGTGAGTTTTTTTTTTTTTTTTAAGCCATTACCATCTCCAAACTTCAGTCTCTTTGTCTATAAACCTCAGAAAAATCAATAGGACTCCTGAAGTTGCTGAGGCTTATAAGGGATGCTGACCACAGGGGCCTGGCAAAATGACCTTCACCAAAGAATCACCTGGGGAGATTCCCTGGCACAGTTCTCCTCCCATGTTGGTGCCAATCTCGTCCTACCCAGTACCTGGGCCTTGGTAGGCCAAGGCTCTCTCATCTATCAATGGAACAAAATTAGTTCTCCATTCTAGGATTCAGACTTCAGATCTGTAAAATAAAGAAACTGAAGTCTCCAAGACTTCTTCAGATCAATTTTCTGCACCAGAAGGAACTCCGAGGTTCATCGCCTTACATCACAGAGGGTGGACGGAGGCCCTAGCAGCTGGGGCAGGGCAGTGCGTGCCATAGGTGCCCTCAGAGTCTGCGTGGTGGAGGCCGTGCTGTTTTGGTTGGTTCTGCAGTACACAGGTCCTCAATAGCCAGTTTCTTTCCCATCTGAATGTTTTTGTGTAGAGGAAATGTCAAGGTGTGTGATGTCAATGCAGTTAAGTAATCCAGGCAGCTGTGCAAACATCTGGAGACAGCAAAGACACAGCCCCAAAGCCAAAGCAGATATCAGCACATCCAAATGTCTCAGGAGGTTCTAAGCCATAACTTGCAAGGAATCAGCCAGGAAAAGCAGCGTTCTGAGCCGAAACTAGAGCATGCATTCTTTCCTCTGCAGACAGAGTTCTGGAAGGCTGAGGAAGGGGACAAGAAAGCCACTGTGCTCAGTGTGGGTGACTTTGGAAAACAGATGTGAGGTTCAGGAAAATCCTGCTAATGACATGTTAGCCGTGTCTGGAAACAGCTTGTCAGATACACAGGGACCTGCTTCTCCTCGCTCTTTTCCTGTGGCAGGAGAGGGTGGCCCCAGCTGTAACCCGGATCCTCCAGGGGGAAGGGGTGGGCCTGATTTGTGGGGTCTGGAGCTTCAGCTGCTCTTTCCTTAGACGTGACTCTTCACAACCTACAGAGGCCAGTGGGGAAAGGACCGGAAGGAGCTTCCATCCCAAAGCTTGAGCTAGGGACAGGGAGTTGATGTCCAGAGAGGGAAACCACATTGCTAAGGCTGCACAGTAGGTCAGAGAGAGATTCAGGGTTGCAGTTCAGAATCCCTGCCTCCAAATCCATGCCGGCTTTCCCTGCGCCTCTGGCCCTGCCCTGCCTGATAACCCAGCTGCCTGAGCTAATTTAAATTTATAGACATTTATAAAGAAACATTGTTTCTTTCTATCTAATTACAGAAATAACATTGTAAGAAAAGAGGAAAACACACACAAGCATGAAACAGATTTGGTAACAAAACCTCTAGCTGGAGCTAATCACTAATTTTCTCTCTCTTTCACCAGATACCCATGCGCGCGCACACGCGCGCGCACACACACACACGTTGTGACCTCCTTTAGTAAACTATTTCTCTTTTCTTCTCCATTATCCCTCAATCCCTTGGTCTGTGGTTTCCTGGGACCTGGGACCCAAGATTATATTTTTGCACTTATAGATCAAAAGACTGAATGTGGTACATCCATCAAAAACTATGGGATCTACCCAGGATCTTATTTTCCACATCTGCAAAATGGGTTATAATATGTAATTTAAAGTAAATCAAAATCATCAAAGATGTGAAAATGCTCTCAAAATATTTTGTAAACACATCATTCAAAGAATGAATAAATTATATGGGAGGAGAGTATTGGTGGAGAGATGGGTGGGGGCAGCAAGTGGGCCCTGGAGCTGGCAAGGGGTGGGATGTCCTCTAGGGAAGACTGGCAGCTCTCCCATCCTAGAGGTCTCCCCGGCCCAACCCCAGAAGCGGCTATCCTCATCTCTTGGTTTTATGATCCTGAATATTCCAGGATTCTAGGCTCTGTCCAGGCCTGTGTGCTAGGAATTTCTCAAAGCTCTTCACCTATATAATTTTTATACCTATTTTACAGATGAGGAATTTGAGGCCTCAGGTGCTCCAGGTGACCTGCTGAGAGAGGTATTTGCAGCTGAATAGGCTCTTGAGGAGGACACTTCTGGTGCATGGGGCTGGTGGGGGGGGGGGGCCTGCAGGTGCCTGGGAGGTT
>NW_025999946.1:870218-914323 GCF_001458135.2 Marmota marmota marmota
GGGGGGGGGGGGGCTGCAGGTGCCTGGGGAGGTTCTGCCTCATCCACCCAGTTGTAGGCTGTTGGGGGCTGAAAGGGACCATCACTGCCTCTAACTCTGCTCCTCATGTGCCCAGGCAGGACAGAGGTGGGGCATCCAGTCACCTCCCCGTAACCTGGCAGAGAGGCTGGGACAGAAGCTGATTCTGATTCACACCAGATGAGCACAAAGTAAGTAACCTTGATTCTACAGGATGCACCCCTGGGCATCTTCAGTCCTGAGTCGTAGGCTGGAAAGTTGGGGAGACTGGAGAAAAAGACTGGGGAGTCATGGCCTCCCAGGGGAGAGTCTAAGGAGGACATATTATTCTTCTCCATTGGGCTTAAAGCTTAAGAGACAGAGGTGATGGGTGTGTGCTCTACTGGGAGAGGGGCCCT
This sequence comes from Marmota marmota marmota, assembly GCF_001458135.2. Lineage (NCBI taxonomy): Eukaryota > Metazoa > Chordata > Mammalia > Rodentia > Sciuridae > Marmota > Marmota marmota. The sequence continues at coordinate 870,635 of NW_025999946.1, forward strand.
CCTCCCATGCCAGCTTGTCCTAGTGACAGCCTTGGATAGTATACTCATGGCTCCTAGGTTCAGCTTTGCCCTCATGCTCTGGTGAGCCTGGCAATGCCTTACCCCTCTCTAAGGCCCAATTGGCTCATCTGAAAAATGGGCACAATAGTAAGCCTTGCTTTATCTCCCCATTGGGAAAAAATGAAACTGTTCAAAATTCCATTTAAGTGTCCAGGAGTTTACTGCTAGGGAGCCAGAGGACCTCAGATCAAAGTGTCAGGTGACCCAAAGGCCCAGGGAAAAAAAATACAATAGTGAGTCCCCTCCTCAGGTGGCTTTCTTGGCATCTCCCTACAGACCTGCATAGTGGGTGAGGATCCAGGTCTGAGCCTCTCTGTCCCTTTCAGAGCATAACTGACTAGGTCGCATACTCTCTGTCTTCCATGGGGGACAGCAGCCTAGAACCCCCTCCAGTGTTAGGCAGAGGCTCATGTGGGATTCAACCAGCTTTAGGTTTGAGGGAAGGGGCGTCATTCCTCTGTAACAATCTCTCGATCCCACTGTGGAAGGTGCTTTGGACCTGGCTGTCCTGAGTGCCCAGGGTTCAGGAGTTCTGCAGGTGACACAGGTTTCACTCTCCAGGGGTGCAGGGTCACCCCACCCGGGAGGACTCCTCTGGCCTGGGCCTTGCTATTTTCTCTGTTGGAGGGCAGGCAGTTCTGAATGCCAGCTCCAGGGTGCCCGTGGAATCCCAGCCGAGTTCTTTAATGGGTCTTGTCAAGCAGGCCGTGATCTAGTGGTGATAAGGAGGCCCCTCCACTGGGGACGGCAGCCCGGAACCCGACAAGAGTGCCTATCTTCTGCTCTCACGAGCAATTGCTGGAGTTCAGCGGCTTCTATTTATCAGGCAGATGTAATCACCTCAAATAGCTGCCAAGTCCCCCTCCTCCCAGGGTTCCCCAAGATAACTGCTTCCCGGGAGGTGAAGGGCCACTTCCTTCACCAGGAAGAGATGCCATCTGCACACAGGTTTGCACAAGGCGCCTGACTTCTGGTGGCAGAGGCTACAGGGTGCTTTCTACAACATTCATCCTCCTGACTAGACATGCATGCAGGGGCAGTGATGTCCCCAGTGAAGGGACTATTGTTCCTAGCTTTCTCAGGGTCAGGAGGGGATTATGTCACTAGGTTCTGGCTAATGAGATACATTCAGAAGTTTGGGGAGTTTTTAGAAAAGGGATGTTTCAGACTCTTGTTTCGGCTTCTTCCTACTTGGCCTGGCGATTTAGTGGCTGGTGATTTGGTAGCTATTTGGGATCCTTAAGTGTCCTCTGTAATAGCAGCCAGGTACTAGAATGGTTGGGAAGAGAGAGAGAAGATTGCCTCTGACCCTTTGGAAATGCTACCCCAACCCTCGGATACCTGCCTGTGGACTTCCATGTGGAAAAGCAAATCAACTCTCCTCTCATTTAAGCCACTTTTATAGGTTTTCTGTCACATACTGTTAAATCTAATCCTAACAGATATTCTTTGACTCCAAAGTCCAACAACACCATATTGCTTTCTTCATTCGTGAAATGTCTGATTTTTTTTAGTCTTGCAAGCAAGCATTCTCTGTGCTGGGCAGTGTAATGGGAATTGGTGACCTAAAGACAAATGTCCCCCAGCCTCACCTATTAAGAGCTACTTAGAGTCAGGTGTGGATTTTCCCTGCCTAACACTCTCAGTGGCTCCCCTTTGCCTCGGGCATGGTGCACTGCCAGGTCTCTTCTCTCCCTCAATCCTGTCTCCTCTCCGTGCTGGGCTACTTGGTGCCCGGGGTTCACCCTAATGTGACAGATACCTGAGGTACTGCCCTGCCTTTCTCTAGTTATGTGGTGCCCACACATTTCTAGAAAGTGCTGCACTGTCTCCTCATCTGTAAAGATAACAGATGCCCTCTCAGACTGCCAGAGGGATTGGTGAGATAACATATGAAAGGTCCTTATTACACAGTGCCTGGCTTACACATTCCCGATCATCTGTAAGGTCATTGCTACTCTGTGTTGAACTCACCCTGTCCCTCAGTGGCAACTGTTTATGAAGCCATCGCTTTGTGCCACACACTGCGACCTTCCTGGTGTTCACTCCTGACCCTCTCTTGCTAGCAGGCTCATTTCCTCTCTTTGCCTGAGGGCCGGGCTGCTAAAACCCTGAGTTCAGCTGCCTCTGGGATCTTCCCAATGCATGAGGAACAGTGAGGTCAGTGTCCCCTTGGTGAGCCTATTGTGCTTACCTTCATGTGCCCCACTTAGTAGACATCGCCTTTTATCTGGGTGTCCATGGGCATTAGTAATGTGCCCTTGGTTGCTTCTGTCTCCCTAATAGTAGTATCTGGTGTTCAGTGAGTGCTTGCTGATTGAATGGGTGGTTGGATGGTTGGATGGTGAATAAATGGATGGATGGATGGATGGACAGATGCATGGTTGGTTGGATGAATGAGTGGATAGGGGACTAAAGAGTTAGTCACAGTCAGTAAGACAAGAGCTGTGATAATTGAATGCACAAAGCTCCATGGGAGGAAGAGGGGTCTTATGACCCATGCAGGTAAGGAAGAAGGGGAGGGAGAGGACATCCGTGTTGAATGTTCATGGGTGGGGGTCTCTAAGGTAGGTAGTTAGCTGTACAAGGTGATAAAATGAGTGGGTGACTGGTGTGCTGGGCACTTTCCACAGGCCTAAAACTCAGCCTCTTTCCTTGAAGTGGGAAGGAGAAGGCGGTCCCAATGTCCCTGCTTGCGACTCCAGGCTGTAGGACTAGAACATTAAACTCTATCATGAAGAGGCCAAAGGCTAGTCTCAAGGCCATTGAGAAGGAGCAGGGAACTAATATGAACGTGCCACCCTGTCCTGAACAGACCCGCACAACCTCCGAGCTCCCCACAACCAGGAGAAGACAGCAGTTTGCTCCTTCACTGCGGATACGCAAGCCAGGATGGACGCAGTGGACTCTCCTCCTCCCTAGCTGGTGGGTGGGGGGAGCAGAACCTGGAACCTCAGGTTCCTCCAAGTTCTCCAGGCTGCTTGGGGCCTGGAGGGGCAGCCAGGGAGCCCCAGACTCACTCTGGAGCCCAGCTGGTGAGAGAGGGTCCCAGTAATGCAGTGGGAGGGGTGGCATGCCACAGCAGGGAAAACCTGGGTGTACGTATCCGCTAGTGTAGGAGGAAGGGTGAATGGTTCCATTTATCCATCCACTCACCCCTTCACCCATTCATCCATCATCCATGCATTCCAACATATGTATCGATCATCTTCTAGGCACTATTTTAGGTGCCACAAGAAACAAAATAGATGGGGTTTGTACTTCCCAGAGTTCATGTTACCGTGTGGGGGAGGGGAAACAAACAAGATGATCCAAATGGCTGCAGGTGGAGCCAGTTCAATGAAGAAGACACAATGGGGTGTGGACAGGGTGGCTGAATGGGGATGGGGAAGCCCAGTGAGGAGGTGATAATGCTGAGATGAGGTCTGAATAACAGGAAGTTGGTAGCAAGAAGGTTTAGGGGGTCCATTCCAGGCAGATACAGAGCACTGAGGGGCACTGAGTCAAGTTCTCGGAATCTTCTAGGGATTGCCAGGGATGGCCACGTTGGGGAGGGTGTAGAAGAGGATGGGAGTCAGAGAGCTGTGTTAGCAATAGCTGGAGAGAAAGCACCACCACCCCAGCACTGAGCTCTGGGGAGAGGCTATTGGGAGCAGGTGGCTTAGACTTAGAAGGACCTCCTCCTTCCCTCACCCTGGAAACTGCATTTTGGTATTAATATTTGCTCAGCTGTGCACAAAGAAAGGTGGCATTTCTGCTGGGAGAGACCCTGGCTCAAATCCTTCACTGAAGAAGGGCTATCCCCTAATTCCCATTCTCCCTCCTTTCCTTGCTAACAGGATCCCTGATTTTTATCTGGGCACCTGGATGCACAAATCAAAAATCACATTTCTCAGAATCCTTTGATGCTTGACTAAGTTCTTATCAACAAGATACAAATGGAAGTATTTAATAAAAGGATGGTCCCTAGAACTTTCTTGTAGGATTGTGCCCTTTGCTTCCTCTTTGGGCCTCTCCCCTTGTTGAAAGCTGGGGCTTGGACATGATGGCTGGTGCAAGAACCATCACCTAGGACCTTGAGTGTTCATAGGAGAATGGAAGCCAAGATAGAAAAGGATTTGATGGGGGAAAAAAAAAAAAAAACAAAAAACTGCTGTAAAACTTTCCACATCCTAAGAGCTATACAAAACAAAAATAAACTTCCATTGTGTGAAAGGGCTGTTATTTTGTGTGCCTTCTGCTTGGCTAGCCAGCACTCTGACATTGCTAAATGTGGAGGAGAGATGGCCACAGGATGAGGGCCATATGCAAATTCAGGCAGCCTTGAGGGCTTAAGAAAGGGATGCCTAAGATAAAGGGGCAGCCAGCCCCAGGGATCACAGCCTCCTTCCCTCTGCAGCAAGGGGGGCCAGAGAGAGGCAGGCAGAGATGTGGCTCCTTTATCACGAAAGCATGGCCAAGTCTGTTTTGGATATCATCAGTCTGATGGGCAAGTGTCTCCCTGAGCAGGTCTGGGGAGGAGGGTAGAGGTGGGCCTGGCGTGGAAGGAAGGTGGGAGCTCCTCAGGCCCAGGGTAGAGCTGGAGTGAGCAGTTTGACCCTAGGATGACTCCACCAGTGCTCAGGATGCTTCTGGCATAGACACACTTTCATTTAGCACCCTCCCCACAGTCTTGGGAGCCCTGGGCCAGATTCCACAATTGTTCCAGATGGATTCTCAGCTCAGGGTGGCTAGGCTCCATGATCAGAGAGACTCATGACAATTTGGTAACAAAACAGCATGTGTGGTCTGACTTGCAGCCACTTCCGGGAATAGAGGAAGTCTGAGAGATAATGCTGCCGTGGTGGGAAGTTCAGCATATTTGTGCAGCCGACATGTGGCTGGGTATCCTGTTACCAGAGGAGGGACCTGGGGAGTCTGGAGGAGAAACAACAGAGTCCGGACAGCTTTCTTCACCTTTCTCCTTCCTTCCTTCCTCGAGCTTGCTCTGCCTGCTCCAATGCTCTGAAGCCCCCTCCCCAGCCTCTTGTCTTTTCCTTGCTATAAATGCCAAAAATGTCAGTCTCATAAAAAGTCGATTGAAGGCCCCCTTAACCTGTGGAGCTGGAAAGTTGCACCAGGATCTGACCCACTGGACCTGGGCTTATAGCTCAAATGGGCCCTGGTGGAATTTCCACGGCAGCTCTAGTTCCAAAAATACAAAATGCCCTGCTCCCCTCGGTGTCTGGAGTCCTAGAGTGGGCTGCCACCTGCACAGGGTGGGCACAGGACCCTTTTGTCCATTAACCCATTCTTCGTGTGAATTCATTACATGAAGCTGACTCATTAACAGGGACATACCTGCGGTGACCATCACCAGTATCGTGAAAGCTTCAGATGCCACAGCTGGCCAGTCTGCTTATTCCTGCCTGCCCTCCGCCTCCTGGTGGTCCTCGCCTCCCATCTCCCAGTTCAGGAAGAGACAAGCAGGGAGAGGTGCTTCCTGTGGATGGTGAAAGCAGGTTCAGCCTTGGCATGACTGGCCATTTGGGCTGCATGAGTCTTGGTTGTGGGGCTTTCCTGTGCAATGCAGGGCAGCAGTCTTCTTGGCCACTGTCTCCTCCAGATGCTAGCAGCATTTCTTCTAGTTATGACCAAAAATGTCTCCAGACTCTGCCAAGTGTCCTCTGGAGGCAAAAATGCTCTCAGTGAGAACTGCTGATCTAGGAGAAGGGACAAAGTGAGAAGAGGGGGCACAACCTGCTGAGTGATCGAGTGCACAGGTGAAGAGCATGGCTCTGGAAGCTTCCCTTTCATTCATGATCCATCTCCACCATTTATTAGCCATGTGCCTCCATTTCTTCACCTAGATATGGGGAAGGTGTAAGTATATATGCTTGGTTTATTTAAGGTTGGACGTGGGCCAGGATCTCCTGTATGGAGGCTGTGGTTCATATTCTATGCACACTCCCTTTTACCCGTGGAATCGAGTCTACGGCATGGTATTCGAGGTCTTCCTATCTACTCTTGCCCATCTTTCCAGCTTCACCTGGTTCTCTCTTGCAGCCCCAGCTTCGCTCTTGGTGTCTGACCCTCAGCAGGAACTGGGGAGCCCTGTGCCTCCTCTTTCATTTAGCCTAGCCTTCCTCCAGAATTCTGCCTATCTCTCTAAGCAGATTTAATTACCTCTCTTAGCTTGTGCCTCCTAGATCCTCCCCAGCCCCTCCTAGATCCCAGGGCAAGGGCTTGCATGCAGGTACTTTACTGGGGGATGTGACCCCATAGTGGGCAGATGGGAAGGAGTGAAAAGGAGGAAAGGTCAGGTCCAGATCATGTCATTGAACTGGTTTCATCTCTAAGCAAATGGGAATGCTCCCAGGAACTTCCTGGAACATGTCTGAGACTTTTACACCTAGAAAATGGACACAGGAATGTTTTCCAGCAGCCCATGCCCCCATAGGCCGGGGGTAGTTCTGGAGTGTTGCCCTCTTATATGCACCAGTGTGGCTAAACACACTCCTTAGATGTCCATCCCACTCCACAGGCCCTGGGACAGAGGAGAATATGGTGCAGGTGGGACTGGTGCTATTGGGCCTTGTCTATGGGCCCCTGATGGTGGTAGCAGTGGCTGAGCACATGGTGGGCCAGGGAGATGTGGGGAGACTTTACCTCTTCAGGCCTCCTCTGCCTGTCTCTCCTCACCTCTCCCCTCCACTACGCTCTCTAGCCTGCTACCATTGCCCATTGGTCTGCCTTGTGCCCCAGAAAACTGTGACTTCTTGTGAACAGAATCAGTTTTTCTTTGCTGTATCCCTAGATCCCACTGGCATCCAGAGTGACTGGAAAAGATTAGGTTTTTAAACAAATGTTAGTTGAACAAATGAATGACTGAGGCAGACAGGCCTGGAATCCATTGCGCCTATGATCTCTGGGGCCATGATAAAGTCAGTCTCTCATGGGCTCCATTCTAGCATTATCAGCCCCTTAACCTGGACTGTTCAAAGACCTGAGATCAAAGGTAGACGGGGGAGGGGAGGGGCGGGGAATGGATGCAGACCCCTGAGATTTTCTGCATGCCCATGATCATGGCCCCCATAGGTTTTTTTTTACCTAGGCATTTTCTCTTAGACCCAGTAAATCTGGGTTCCTTGCTTAAACCTCATCAGTCTTGAGTCATATCCACCCAGGGCTGCATCATGGGAGGGCTGCCAGCTGTGCCATGTCACCTTCTAATCAAAGCTGCCCACAAACTCTGAGTCTGGGAAGAGTCATCAGACCAGGTGCTTTGGAAGCAAGCAATATAAAACATCTCTGGCTAACCTAGCTGATGAAGAACTTGCTAGAAGGATCTCAAAGACTCAGAATCAATGGAGACAGACTTGGAAATGGGCCAGAACCAAGAAATGTAGATTTTTGTTTGGATTGTTACCTGTCTTATGGTTGTGTGACCTAAGCCCTAATTACTGTCCCGTAATAGTAAGTCCTATCCAGTAGTAAATAATTAGTTCCTCAAAAGGAAATTGGCTTAAACTTAAGCGTAGTGGCCATCTGACCCAGCAACCCCACTCCTGCGTATATTCCCAGGGGAAATGAAGACCTAGGTCCACACAGAAACTGGTACTCAAATATCTGTGGCAGTATTATTGACAGCAGCTAAAAAGTAGAACCAACCCAATTTCCCACTGACTGGTAAATGGGTAAAGAAAAGGTGGTCTGTCTGTGCCAGGGACTACTGTTGTGCCACAAAAAGGAATGAAATGCAGATTCGCACCACCACCTGGATAAATCTGGAAGACGTGATGTGCAAGAAGCCACACACAAAGGCTCGCAGGCTCTGGTTCCACCTGTAGAAGTGGCAAGTAGGGGTCCAGGGGTACTTTTGGGGTGATGGAAATATTATGATATTGTGGTCATGTTTGCACAACTCTGAATATTCAGAAGACCTTTGACTTGTGCACCTCACAAGACGGAACTACCTGGTTGTAACTATCTCACTAACACTGTTTTGTAAAATATCGAGGACCGAGTGGTGTTGACATGCTTGTGACAGTTTGTGCTCATCCATGGTTTTGCTCACCAAATAAAAGGAAACCTGGATGTGGCTAGGGAAGAGAAGGGGCCGCTGGAGCCAAAGACCACAAATGTCATTCTCTCTTAATTCATGATTTGTACAATTCATACAATTCTAGATATTTCTACCTGGTCAGTCTTGGACATGGGATAAAGACTCAGAGCTCAGTCCTGTAATAAAACCCACCTCCATTGGTCCTTATGAGCTGAAGTTGCAAGGGGCCAAGACCCATGAGAAGGCACCCTGTGTCCCAAGATGATGGACCCCAGTATCCTATGCCATTTATTCCTCTTGGGACCCAAGTGTGGATGGCAGTATTAAGAAGGTCTATCTTTGGGGGCCAGTGTCATGTGGCCCAAGACAAAGGGTTGGAAGTCCTGACTAACAGATCCAGGAAGGCTGACAGGTAGGAGACAATGACATGTTTGGTCCCCTGTGTCATTCAAGGGCATGAGTATCGTAGTCTTCCCAGTTACTGATCACCTCAGAACCTTTCTCTCTTTCCACTTCATCAGAAGAGAAATCCAAGGCATGGTGATTTACCTTGTCTAAAGTTGCCCAGGTGCAAGGCCCTCTTGCCTTGCACATTCCCATCAGGGTGTTTAGAGTAGCTTTGCCAGGCTATGGAAGGTCCACCCCATGGCTGGTCCCCCCCAGGGCTCCTCATCCCTGCTCCCACCCTCCATGGGGATGGGGCAGTAGCCCACGCCCTGGACATGGCTCCACAGCCCATGCTTCCGACTCTGGAAATTTCTTTCTCCTCCCTGCACTCCCCCTGCCTTTCTCAACATCTATGTCAAGGGAGATGCATTTCCACTTCATGAGAGCCAGTAGGGACCGGAAGCTCACCAGAGTGACGGAGCCACTCAGGCAGGCAGTGTCTGGCTGGGACGCTTCCCCTTGAGCCTTCTCTGCAGACCTTCCCACCTGTGGATCCAGGGATTAACTGGACCTCTGAGCTCCAGGCCCTGGAGTCAGCTTTGGTTTAGGAGACCATCCAGCCTCTTGCAGGCACACCGTGATTTTCCTTCTTCACAAAGTGGACACTTCTTTTCCCTGTGCTCCAAGGGTCACAGTGGGCACTCTGAAAACTGGCTGGTTTAATTGGGCACCAGGGCAGGGGTCGTGCATGGAAACAGAGAAGGGCAGTGGGCAGGAGGAAGTCAATCACAGCTTCAGTAGCTCCAGAAACACCCGATGAGAAAACGGGTTTGGTTTGTGCTGTCCTCTGCCAATCTACAGAGTTTTAGTTATTCATCCCTTTTGAGTTCCACAGTCCCAGTGTAGGTGGCCTTGTGGAAGGCCTGTCAGAGGGGCCACAGTGGAGAGAAGAAGGAGCACTGTGAGCCACTTACACTACACTAAAACTAGCTGGAGAGATACACGGGGGTCTTCCTGCAGAGAGGAAGGCGGAGGAAGCAGGGAGCAGGAGCTGTCCCTCTGTTCTGCCCAGAGGCTGCACCTGGTGCTCAAAAGACATGGATTCATTTTGCTGCCATCACACATTTGTGTGATGACTTTGGTCATCCTTGTTTGATAAGTGGCCCAGAGAGGCAAAGAAAGATCTGTAATAAGTGACAAGACCAGTATTGAAGTTCAGGTGCTGGCCCCAAGGCCAGGCTGTTCTGGAGGGAAATCAGGCTCTAGAATGTTCCATGGGTTCCTTGTACTCACCCCTTATTCTTACCATTTTGCATAGGGCATCACCGGGTCTCCTCACAGGTACTCTGTGAGGTGGGTGCCACAATGTGGTTATGGGGGCTAAGAAAGCTGGGCTCCACAGCCGGGTGTTAGGCAGCCAGCCGGCACCTCCCTGGTGTCACCCTCTCTTCCTCAGCACAGTGTGATCCGCTGGGTCTGATGTTCAGAGACAGTCCTCTCCCTCGCCCCCCTTCCAGGAAACCACTTGAAAGCTTCGCTGCCCTTGACACACAGTGTTCCAGGTCAGCTCACATTCTAGAAGCATCTATGACTGAGGGTATTTTAAGAGACAGGCAGATTTGGAAAGCTGCCCCAATACTTTCCTATTAGGAAGATGGAAGCCGACCTGAGGATAGAGGGTTTTTGTTGTGGTTTGCTGTCTTTAGAGAAAGTGTCGCTGCTTCTGAAAATACAGACGGGGGTGAGATCTTGAAGAGACCTATCAACAAAATACCTACCTGGCTGCGTCTTGCCCTGGTGACTCCACATGTGGTCACTCAAACATCCACAATGTCGTGGGCGCTCTTTGGACATGCAGATTCTTGGACCCTGGAAGAGACCTATTCATCAGAGTTGGTTTTTCTAACAAGGTTTCCAAATGATGGGGTGAGGGGTACACCCTTCCACTGGGGGAGCCCTGGTTTCTGCCACTGTAGCAGAGTACACACCTGAGCTCCCGCCTCCCACCTGCGCAAGGATGGCACCACAATATATTAGGTGGGGAGGCCCGAAAATCGTGATGCTGTTTTTTTCCCTCAGCCCACTCCTCCCTTTGTCCCTATCTCCAAGGTGCTACCTCCCTCTACTGCCAGAACCTCAAACAGTCACTGCTTCCTCCTGTCCTTGTCTTCCACCCCAAGTCCAGGTGACCTGAAGACCTACATCCTCTTGGTTGGTGCACATGTACCTGTCCCCATTGTCGCTGCCCCATTGCATCGATGCCCTACATAGACTGTGACATTTCTCCACACAGGGGCCCGATCTTCCCTCCACAGGGACCTGAGGGTGTCCTTCCCCATCTAATGCCTCCGTGTCCTCTGCACCCTTTGATGGAGGCCCAGACATCTGGGTGCCTACACCGAGTTTTGCTCATCTTACGGGCAGGCCTCTCTCCACTCACTCCTGGGAAGAACGCCCCGGGCCTTCCAGAGTGATGTCAAGTGTTTATTCCTCTCTGTATAAATTGTCTCCCCAACCCCACACACATACACATACATACTCTGTCTGCTTTGCGATTCTTTCTCTTCAGCGTTGGTTTCAGCAATTTGTCTATGAGATACTGTGGTTTGGTTTGCTTTGTGTTTATCCTGCCTGGGATTTGTTGAACTTTTTAGGTCTGTGAGTTTACAAATTTCATCAAACGTGGAAATGTTTAGCCACTATTTTGTCAAGTATTTCTTGCCTCCCTTCTTTCTATGCTCACGATTGGCAGTTTGGTACTGTCCCACAGCTCACGGAGGCTCTGTGGATTGTCAATATCTGAGCTTCCCATCAGACAAATTCATTCTCTAAGTGTTCAAGTTCATGGATCTTCTTTCCCTACAGTATCTAATCCCTTGTTAATTCCATCCATGAAATATTCATTTCAGATAGATTATTTTTATCTGTAGAAGTCCCATTTGCTTATTCCCTGTGGCTCTTATATTTCTCCTCATTGGGTTCGTTCTCTCTCTCTCTCTCTCTCTTCCTTCCTTCCTTCCTTTCTGGTGATACTGGGGATTGAACCCAAGGTGCTCTGCCACTCAATCTCATTCCCAGCCCTGTTCCTTTTTTATTTTGAGAGAGTGTCTTGCTAAGTTGCTCAGCCTGGCCTCAAACTCTCAACAGTCCTGCCTCAGCCAACCAAGTACCTAGGATGATAGGCGTGGGCCCCAGTGTGGGGTGCATTCAGCTCCTTCATCTCTATCTCATCTTCCTTTTGACAGAACTTTTGAGGTAAATATATTTTAATGTGATTGTAAAGGTACCGTCATGTTTTCTCTTACTATTTTTAACTTGATCAATTATCTTAATGGACTTTGAACCTAGTATTCCCAGACTACATCCTTACCTAATCATAGTTCATTACTCTTTCAGTATTTGAAAACGGATATGTCTAGATATATCTTTAGAATGTTTACATGTAAATTCACAGGTGATACTATCTCACAGACTTCATTTTTGCAAATTATATTTGTCAGACATAGATATTAATAATATTCCAACTTATAGAATGAATTTGGAATCATTTCATCTTTTTGTAAAACATCATGGAATGGTTGACATAACTTGTTAAAAATTATTCCTTGAAATTAATTTTTGAATTTTTTGAGGAAAAGAGCACTCTATAAAACTCTTTGAGGCTCTTGCTGTTTTTAAACAATGTAATGTTTAGTAACTAATTCACTGACTTATTCCCCCAATTTCTTTCACAGTTTTGTCTAAAGAAACTTTCATTTTTAAAAGTCAATTTTAGCAAGTTATATTTTCATGGAAAAGTCATGTGTTTGATCTTTACTTGACTCTGCAGGTACATATATTCTTAACATTTGTCCCACAGTGTCTTCCATAGACTACAAATGCTTATATTCCCTTTCCCAGTCCTAATTTTGAGTACTGTTTTATATCTTCTATTTTCTTGATTGAATTAATGCATTATTTTCCTATTTGGTTGTTTTTCGTATTCTCTGTTTCCCTTGCCCTCACCCTTGGTTTTGATCATCTCATTTAGTTCTTAAGACAGACTATTTGACAGATTTTTTTTATTGACAATACTTTCAAGGAGTTATTATTTTCCAGATGAAGATACTGAAGTTCAGGGTAGTCACACAATAAGGAATGTGGCAGAGCCGGGGTTGGAGGCCACACCAGCACATCCAGCAGACCACAGCTCACCTGGAGGAGCCATGGGGCTGCAGAGGGAAGTGCACAAATACTGATCCCCAGGAAATATGTCCCCTGGTCTCTGGGACACAAGCAATCCCCAAACCCTGAGCCCTGTGGAAGGCCAGCCTTTCTCTTCAGGGCAGTGGGGCAGGGACTACCAGGTCCCCAAAGCCACGAATGTTCACGAGGAGACGCAGAAGCATAGCAGCCCCTTTCCCTTGCTGTCGGATGTGACGGGGGTGTTGTGTGGGTGGTGTATATAAAAGGGGGGCAAAAGGCCAAGTGTGTGTTGGCTCCCACCAACACCCAGGGAAAAGAGGTTGACTAAATACTTGGCACCCTCCACACCCTGCCCTGGCTTGTGCCCACCAGTCCCCCCAAACCTCCTCGCAACAAACATGTGCCAATTCTACGTCCAAATGGAAATGTGGGTAATGTATACAGATACAATGGCATTTGTGGAATTCTGTCCATTACTGTGGATTAATACGCAATCTTTGAACTTCTAAAGGAGAAAGGAGGATGTCCTGCAGTTCACAGCTGGAGAGTCCTCCGAGCTCACGTCCTGCCTCCTCCAGGCCTTTCCAGGTGGCCCGGGTTCCATCAGTGCTCTGGTCTCAGCGCTCCTGGGGTTGCTTAGCTCTCCCCTTCCATCGCCTCTGCTCAGGGTCCGCCTCGCTTCACTCATTTGTAATTTCATTCCGTGTCTCTCGAAGTCCACCTGTGCTGGGGCTCTAATGGTGTGACCTGTGCTCTCATGGAACCTGCACTCCAGTGGCAGAGAATGTAAGCAGTGAGGACAAATCACAATAGGTGTCCTAGAGGAGGCAGGACCCAGCTGCCTGGGGAATGGTGGGGAGACGCCGCCCAGTGAGGAGCCTCAGGGAGGGAGGTGAAGCACAGAAGGATGTGTGCAGAATGAGGGACAAGATGGTGAGGAGTGGGGCGACACAGAGGCCAGCCTGCAGCACGGCTGCCCCAGCTCCTCAAGGTGCCTTGTTCATCCCTCCATAGAGCCCAGTCACCACTGAAACTGGATGGGGTGTCCTCCCCTCATTTGAGAGTGAGGTTTGCACCCCCACATGCCCAGATCTGAGCATGCGTCTATCTCTGAACTGGATTATAGTCTAGTCCATGAGCAGAGCTGGTGGGCATCCACCTGTCTTGGTGACATAATAGATGCAGGAATCATTCACCAATCAGATTAGAGACCATTTCAAGCCTAGCCAGATCCTGCCAGGCACACGTACCCACTGCCTGTGCTTTGTCTAGATCTAGATCTCCCCTCTGCCCCATCAGAGCAGTTGTGCTCACCTTTCTGCATCCTGGGATCCTCAGAAAGCTCCTGGTCCAAGAGAGAACACGTGTGTGCAGGCAGCCTGTTGAATCTGAGTCACGTGGACAAACAGAGGATGGCCTGTGTCCCTGGAGGCCCCCGGGGGGAAAAGGAGCCAAGCCTCCATTGACCAGCTCAGCCTGCTCCTTGTCCCACTGGGCCTTTGTGCTCTGGCTCGATGGAGTTTTCAGATGACAGTGTCCCATCTCTTCCCTCTTCCCGGGGATTGGTGTAGGATGCACCTGTTCAGAGAGGACCCTCTTGAGGAGTGTTGGAATCCGCAGAATTGACGGGTTGTCCCTTGAAGGCCCTCCTGAAGGACCGAAATGTAATCATCAGCCCCGCACTTGATCAAGACAGAAATTCCTTTCACATCCTGATGTGTCCACAGTCCTGCCCAGCAAGTCCCCCTGGTCATTAAGAAGCACCGTGACTTCGGCAGGTCGCAGTGGGTCACTGCAGCTGCATGCATTCTGGCTGCTGAATTGGAAGTAGGCACGAGGCTCCGATCAGGGCTCTGGCATCCCCGAGGTGTGAGTGGCTGAGCACCTGATCCCTTACAAGTTTGGGCCTGTCGGCAGGGGAGATCCATCCTTCCCAAGGCAAGGAGGCGAGAGGGCGTGGGCTACAAATGTAAAGTGTGACATGGCTACTTTCTCAATGAATTATTCACATCATGATAAAAGAAAACTCCACATTTTGAATTAATTTTATTGGATTTCCAAAAATGTGAGCATTCCAGAGTCAGGCAGGGGGCAACGAGACCCCCACCCCAATCTCTAGGGGTGCAAATACACAGGACAAGCCAATCAGGTTGCCTTTTTATTTTTTCAGTTGAAAGGTGACTCTTGGTCTCTATCTGCTATTTCTTTTTGACCTTACTAATAAATTATAATAGGACTAATTGCCCCAGAATCTACCCCTAGGGAAGAAGAATTTCAAATTACATGATGTAGCTCCTTTTCCTGGGGTTGGTGAAGATGGTCTTATAGACTCAACCCTTCACACTCCCACATGGAAAATGGAGTGCAGGTGGATGTCCTTGCCCTGCCCCCTCCCCCTGCTGCACACCTGCTCCCGCACCCCTCCCACTCCCGGCTGGTTCATTCACAAGTTCATTGCTGCATTCGCCAGGAAATGGTCAGCACAGTGTTGCTGCTGGGGAAGCTAAGCAAGGGCCAGCAGATCCTCGGCACCTCAGTGGATGGAAAGCTGCACAAAAGGGTTTGGACACACTTCACAGAGAGCACCCACATCTGCACACATGTCCGAAGAAGTCTCATTCGGGGAAATGGCATTGCATTGGAGGCTCAGGGAAGCGCAGAGTGGTTTTGCAAGAATTCAAAGAAGTCAACAGGACATATAATGTGCAGTCACCATTTCCTGAGCATGTGCTATGGGGTGGACTTCCTGCTAGGTTCTTCTAAGTCATTCATTCACGGAGTCCTTGGAATTCTAGTGGACTGGAAGCTCTCCGGAACTTGCAAAGATTGAGTAATTCTCCCAAGATCACCTCACCCGTGGGACAGCGGAAAGTCACTCTCAGGCCTGTTTGGGCCTCAGAGCTTATGACTATATCCATCTATGTGCAGGTCCCAAGAATTTGTAGAGAGAAGAATGCAGATACGCATGTGCACACGCCCACAGGACCAACGACACGGAATGCTAAAGTCAGGTTCCCTGGGTTCACATCTCGACCCTCTCACCAGCCAGCTCCTGGGGACTCCCTTTGCAGCTCGGGGCCCTCATAGAATTTCCTGCACACAGTATCCCTTGCTGCTCTAGGCCTTGGTGTCCTCCTGGATGAAATGGCAAGTCAATGGATAAGATCACTTGGGCCCAAGTCTGTCAATTTCTCCCAGTTCACAGAAGAGGACAGCATGTTCAGGAACAGGGCCTCGGGATTTCACAGCCAATGTGGTCCAACTGTCACAGGGTCTTGAAGTCCCTCAACAACGTGCCTGGGAAGTCCAATCTGGCTGTCAAGGTCCCTCAGTGTGGAAATGGACAAGGCCCAGGCCTGCTCACGTGCCTCAGAGAGGTTGAAACAAGCCTGCTCCCTGCTGGCCTCAAGCTCAGGCACAGGCACAGCCCTGAACTCCTGGTCTACACCGGGTTTTCTCTGCTGGAGTCCTCTTTGACAACTACACTTGACTACCCCTATGCAGGAGGTGGGGGCTTCCAGGAGGCATTGACCCGGTTTGATGGGTAGAAGCTTACTTCCAGCAGTACAAAGCTGGAGAGGAGGTGTCCAGTGGATTCAACTGCATGTGGCATCGTGTCTGTGGTTTGAAATGTTTCTGGCACTTTCTGGCTCAGAGATGCTAGGCAGAAACCCTAACATCTTTATAGTTCCCCTTCTTCTCTAAATAACAGAGATGTAGAAATCTAGCCTGTTGAACCAAAGCACTGGAAAGTGCGTTCAGGGGTGCTTTAGCACTGCTATCTGGGCAGGTGACTGCCCAGCAGGAGGGGAGAATATACAGAATATACAGAATATACAGAATGCTGTATAGGGATTCAAAAAGCACGTGAGTTGACCCCAAGGGGCTTCTAATGCAGAGAAGAATGTAAAATATGATCCCATTGTATAAGATCAAGAGTTTCAGAAATTGTATTTATATAGGATTATGTGAGCATTGAGGGCAGCTGGTGAGAGACGCATACAGATTTTTCGACTTGGTGGCCTGGGACTTGCCAGGTGGATTACAAGGCAAGGGCAGGAGGCAGAAGGAAAGGAGAAAAGTGGGGAAGGGGAGGCAAGTGAAGGGGAAGCAGTGAACAGAGGTGTCCATAATCAACACGGCATGTCTGTTCACGGGATTTGCATATAAATATGCCCAAAGAGATGGATGAGGGAGTGTTTGATAAAATGTGAGTCTCCTACACAGGATGCTAATAATTTCTGTCTTAGAGAGTTGTCATGAGGGTCAGATGATGTCATCGTGTGTCAGGATGAGCGAATGGTCCAAAGTCCCATCTTCCGGGGAGACACAAGAGTTGAATCCCAGCCTCCTGACATCCAGGCTGGCGCCTTTCCTACGCACCGTGAGCCGCGTGGGGAATAATCATGAACCAGACAGAGGCGGGTGATTGACTTGTTGAACATGGGACATTGATTATTAGTCATTCTCTCAGGCTAAGAGCGTGAATCACAACAGATGACAATCCCCTCACTTTAGGTGGGAGTTTTGCCCAGTCAGCCACCAGCTCTGGGATCACCATGTCCAAGTAACAATCACATTTCAGTTTAAAAATAACTGAGATGCCCGCTTGAAGTGCACATGTGTCAGACGTAAGGCTAACGGGTGGGACCAGTCAGATGCTTTTGGACATTAAGCTGTGGTTAGACCTACCCACCCACGCCTGGGAGAGTGGGGAGTCGGGGTGCCCTGTGGGAGACACTTAATCTGTGCAAAGCATCCCACATGCACTCTCTGAATGATTTGCTGCCAGAAACCCCGGTCAGCTTCCATTTTACAGATCTGGAAACTGAGGCTCCGTGAGATTAGGTAGCTTGCTCATAGTTATAAGGAAGGACCAAGAGTAAAATTCAGGGCAGCTTGACCCCCAACCCACAACTGCCATCCCACATGACAGTAGCACAGATTTTCCGGGTGTTGTTTATCTCGGTTGCTGTGTAGGTCCACGGAGGTTCCAATGCAGCCTCTCGAGCCACCAGTGGGAGTTTGACAGTAGTGTACCTCTCGAGGTCCTTGGAGCACCATGATACTTGGTGTGTTCATCTGCAATTCAAGGACTTGGAGGTGTAATTTATGTGTCCTTTGGTGCATCATTAATGTGACTTCTCGATGGATGCTTAATTTTGGAAGTGCTTTTTAATATTGTGGAAGAGACCTGAGAGTCAGAATGGCACTTGTTGAAATCAGACCAATGTCTGCTGCTCCCTCAAAGGTCACCGGTGACCATCAAGACCCTGGATCAGGGGATAGGGTCTCTTTCCTCTCTTCCTCCACTTGGATGCAATATGGGACACTGTGAGGGTCCCTTCCTTGTTGTTATCTCAGTCTCTCCACCTTGGGTCTTTTGCGAACATGCTTGTCCTGGGGACCTGGATGTGCGGACACAGATGGGATCCTGGGAGTTACCACTGACATAGGTCGCTCAGCCAGTGCTCAGACACCTGCTGGTACCCCTCCCCAGCGGGGGAACTCACTCCCTCACTCCTTTCCAATACAGTGGGCCAACTTGGGGCGGATGTACTTTGGCTCAAAGTACAGAAGGACCCCAGCAAGGTGGGCTTCTACTTCTCCATCTTAATCCTAACCCTTCGACAGCAGACGTTATATTTTGTCCCTTTTGCGTGACAGTCCTCGGGAGTTGAACACAGGGATTACCTAACTCCTGAATTTTCTTCACACCGAACAGCAACCTTCTCTCTCCCCGTCTTGCGCCGATGTTGGAGCGTCTTCGAAACTGTCGGTTTTCCTCCTCAATCTTAGAGCTGGGAACTGAATGGAAGATTCGCGTGGAGCCTACCTAGGAAATCCTTGAAGGGAACTCTGATCTTCTTTGTTCTGCACTCTCTGTTCCTGCTAATGCAACCCCAAGTTGCTAGCCCTCCAGGGAGAAGAGGGAACAATGCTGCCACATGTTGATCAGCTGACAACCAAAACCAGACTCTCCCAAGTCGCTTTCTCACCTGTGGTTGTGTAGTAGAAAGGTTTGGGACACAGACAGCTTCAGAAACCTGCTTTTCCCCATGGTGGGATTTTTTTTTTTTTCTAGTAAGTTTTGTGCATCCCCAGAGCCTATTAAGAGCTCCGTGGGCTAGAATTCTCCTAGGCTCATTTGTCATCCCCTCTCAGTTCAGTGGAGTCCACGGATTTGATAAGGAGCTTTCTATGCCTTCATTCAAGTATTCACAAAATTTGTTTTAACAGGAGAGAGTCAAGGACAAAGCCTTATCTCCCGCCTCTGGAGAGCTCCTGAACAGACATGCCGAACAGGAATGAATTAATCAGCACACCCTGAGCCTGGTTCTCCAAGTCCTTAAAAGTCCACCTTCCTGATTGGAGCCATACCTTGGCCAGAGTTTTTCACATTATTCAAGAGGAAATCATGAAACTATCCTAGAGGATGTGGAAGCATAAATAGTCTGTGCCCAGCTGCATTTTCCTATCCTAAATAATAATAATCACAGCACGCACAGAAAAGGAAGGAAGGAAAAACAAAAGGAGGAAGGAAGAAAGGAAATAAGAACAGAAGAGGGAAGGCTGAGAAACTCAGAATGCTGTGCAGGACTCGGTGTAAACGGGCCCTCGGATGGCTAGGAATGATGCAGAACCATCCCTAAAACCTTGCTCCAGAGCAACATCCGGCATGGGACTTTGAAGGTCACTTTCATTTTGAAAGCTAGAACAGCTTTTCTTATTTTCATTCATCTCTCAAGCTTTCTCGGGGATCTGCTTTCTGCCTGACCCTGGGCCAGTGGCCAGGACTCCCAGGGCGGGGACCCATGGACCTGCATCAAGATAGTGCATGTCTTTGCTTCCCCAATTTCCCAGCTTCTTCAACATTTCCAGCCAAAGAGGAGTGACCTCATGTTCAAGCTCCCTTCTGCCCTGTGGCCAGAGGGTCCTGAGTTAACTTAAAGCTCCCATGTGGGTTCCTCTTTCCTCTCCAGAGTCCTGAGCACTCACTTCAGTGCAAAGAGCATCATGCCAGGCTGGAAAGACAAGCGTCACTTCCATCATCAGAACTGCGGCACTGCCTTGGTCCTGAGCAGTAGGTTAATTTCTTCCTTACCCTTTTTGCTCTGAGTATGAATTTACATTGATTTCATTTTCCCCAGGTCTCGACCTACTGTGGGCGGTAGCCCTTTGGACACTGGTGTATCAGGACTCTGTTATTTGCAATGATAGAACACCAAATGCAAACCAGCTAACACAAAACAGGTAATTTATTGGCTCATATAATGAAAAGTCTGAGGGCAGACTATGCTTCAGGGACCGTCCCGTCCAGGGGTGCAGACAATATCATCACTGCCCATCTCTCTCTCTCTCGATGTCTCCGCTCTCCTTGGCTCTGTGTTCAGAGGTCGACTTGGCCTCTCAGCAGCTCTAGGCTTATCCCGTCAGACCTTGTTGATTGCACTTCATTTTATTTTATTGTCCTTTGCAGATACTGCATTTCTTAAAACTGGAAGGTTTTGGACAACCGTGCATCAAGCAAGTCTACGGGTGCCATTTCCCAACAGTTCAGATAATCATTAGTGTTTCTTAGCAATAAAACATTTTGTAAATTACAGTAAGTTATTTTGGCAGGGGTGGGGTGAGGGGTGGGGGTGCTACTGGGGATTGAACTCAGGGGCACTCAACCACTGAGCCACATCCCAGCCCTATTTTGTGTTATATTTAGAGACAGGGTCTCACTGAGTTGCTTAGTGCCTCACCATTGCTGAGGCTGGCTTTGAATTGCAATCCTCCTGTCTTAGCCTCCTGAGCCATTGGAATTACAGGCATATGCCACTGTACTTGGCTGTACATTTTTTTTTTTTTTAGGCCTAATGATACTGCATGCTTAATGGACTATGGTATGAGGTAAACATAACTCTTGTGTGCACTAGTAAATCCAAAAATTAGTGTGACTTTCTTTCTTGCAATATTTGCTTTATTGTCGTGGCCTGAAACAAAAGCCAGAGTATCCCCAAAGTATGTCTTTATTCTTCACTGCGTGTAGAGCAGGAGAAGAAAAGTTTCCTTCTGGATCTTGTAAGTGAAAGTACCAGAGTTTTCTGATTGGAGCCTTGAGTTGGGGTCACATGCATAGCCCAGAACCAATCACCACTGCGAAGTAATGCTATGCTCTGATTGGCTGGGAAGAGTCACGTGCCCACTCCTTCAACAGCAAGCTCCACCTGACCCCAGAACTGAATGTGGTGGGCAGGTTTCCAGAGGAGAACTTGAAATGCTGAATTGCCAAACAAAATAAATAAATGAAACTCTTCCCCAAACCTGGAAGAACTCATCAGTACTTACAGGTCCCAGGTACAGAGTAGATACTCAATAAATCCTTGGAGGAGGGTCAATATTCTATAGGCAAGGAGGTTAGACTTGCAGGGCAATAGCTATGAAGGCTTGGAAAGGAAACAGGTGATCCCCAAATATGGACCTCCAGTGAAAGACAGTGGAGGAGTTCACTGAGGTAGAGAAGGGCAAGGGGAGAGGAATCCCTCCAGGAGCGAGCTCAGCTCTGTGTGGGCAGAATGGGAGGTGCTGGCAGTCCCCCTGCCTTGGAGTGGTCCCTCAGGTGCATGCCTTCGTGGAGGGGAGAGGCCCCAGGTCAGAGGTAGATGTAGTTCCAGAAGCCTGCAAATGGCCATCGAGAAGCAGGGCTGTCTGAGAGGCCAGAAATGGGGTGAAAGAAAAAAAAAAGAGTTGACCCATAAAAAAGTACCAATGTTTAAATAGCAAGAAAACAAACCACAAAGTGTATTGCATCCGTGAGGATGGCTTCAGTCATGAGCTGCAGAAAGCACAGTCTGAGTGGCCTTGAAGCATAAAGTGCAATCATGGCCCCACACCCAAGTCCATGGGCTGAGGGTTCCAGGTTGGCTAATTCCATAGTTGAATGACACCATCAGGGACCCAGGTGCTTCCCATCTTTGCGCTCACTGAGCCGACTTGGTCCCCAAACAGCTGTAGGCTGCCTTTAACAGTTCTGGGCATCACATGGAACACGAAAATCTCCAGAGGAGGAAGGCCCCAGCCCTTCTTGGGGGCTCTTCTTTAACAGCCGGGGATCCTCCAGACACCCGCAGCAGACCCTTAACCCCATCACTGATGAGGGGCATGGGCTTCATGTTAGTCCAAGTGTTCTCCAGGAGTGGCCTCACACCAGCAGCGCCTGGGGACTTGTTGGGCCTGATCATTCCCCAGCCCACCCCAGACCTACTGAATCAGATCTCCTGGAGTCGGGGCCCACTCTTCCAGGTGATCTAATGCAGGCTCAAGTTTGCAGGCTCCAGAAAAAAAAGAAAAAGAAAGAAAGGATCAAATAATTCAAAAGGCAGAAAGTGTGGGTTGGGTGGTGGGTGGTAAGATGTTTTGGCTTAAAAAAAAGAAATCAGCCAAGCCCCTGCATGACAAAGCCCAGCCCTTCTCTTTCCTGGACACAGTGTCCCTCAGCCCCAGACTCCTCTTCTCCTTGGGGTACCTTCCTCCCTGGTCATGTAGAACTAGGAGCTCCCAAGGATTTATATCTTTGCTAAGTTCTTGCTCATCATGCCCATCCACCCACTTATCTTCCACCCTGACCCCACAGGTGTCCATTTCTCTTGGAAAGCACTGACCTTGGCCAGCCATCCCCTGTTGCCACACAGTGTCTCTCTATCCTGGAGTGGGCTTCTGGGAGCAGATGCCTGCCCTTCTCCTGGTAATCCAGTTTCCAGAGCAGTGCCCAGCACTAATCTGGCCCCTGTTGAAGATGAGTTGAATAAACGGAGTTCCCTAAGGATGGGAACCCCATCTTTCATCTTCAACCTCCTGGGTGTAGGAAGCTCTGTAGAAACCATGGTTAAAGAATCATGCATCTGAGTGGCCACCAGGCACCAAAAGTCATGGCAGGAAGCACCAAGAGCTTCAATATGAACTTCAGACAAAGCAATGTTTGATCCCGCCTGCTCTCTGGCTGGGTGAACTTGGGCAAATTCCTTCAGCTTGCTAAGCAACGCTGCTTATCTGCAAAAGAGAGTTGTCATAGAACCACAGTGAATTTTGTGACAATTGGAGCTGAATCACCCAGCGCACTGGCCTCATGCTTGTCACAAGGTGAGGCTCCATACCTGCCAGTTCTTATGATTTTATGAACATCATCAAGTATTGCAAATGAACAGGTATACCAATTCCAAGAGCTCTGGTTTGAGAGGGTCTTGTTTTCAGGAGGGAGTCAGTACAGGGGGATAAAGGGCTCGCATAACTTGGCCTGAGGCTGTTGAAGCTGCCTGATGGCCAGTTGGACCCAAATGGCCAAGAAGCATTATGTGGGACTCAGTGTTATTCAAGGTCATTTCCTTGTGCAGGGGAGGGAGGAGACCAGGCTCCAGGCCACCAGGCAGTTCTATGGATACACTTTCAGCCTGCTTGACAAGAACTTCTTCTTCCCTTAAGATGTAACCCAGACATCCCTTCTCTGGAAGCTGTCCCCATGCCTCAAGCGGTCAGTCTCCTTCAACGTCCACTCTGTCCTTCATTCCTAGACCTGCTGTAGCCTCCTTCCTACCGTGTGATGCTCAGGGGTTGACACGTCTGTCTCTAGCCGTGGGCAGGGAGCTGTCCGAGCCTTTCTCAGGGCCTGGCACCCAGGAGGATGCAAAGTTGGCCGCCTTCCTCCTTCTCTGGGAAACTTTCCGAGTGTCTCCTAGGAGGAGTCTCTTTCAACCCCACAAAATGACCCCAGGGAGCTGTAAGTGGTGTGGTGCTTATGATTCCACCTGGGACTCAGGGCCCATCAATCTTGTCATCTGTGCTCTGTGAATGATGGGAGGTCTGGGGGTCAGAGGAATTGGAAAGGATGGATGGATTTATGAAGGGCAGAAGCTGGGAAGATGGCCAGGCAGAGAGGACAGCCCAAGAGAGAGCAGGGAAGAGACCCACAGGACAGTGAGCAGCCTCGGCTTCTGCCCCTGGTGGGGCTGCCCCTGGCTCTGTCCCAACCCCAAAGTAAAATCCAGGCATCTGGTCCTGTGATGCCCCTCCTCATCCCAGGTCATGATTGGAACCCAAGTCCTGTTGAAATCGCCAGGGGACTTTATTTACTGGGTTCAAGCCCTGGATCTGGCATCCACTAACCAGGTGGCCTGGAGCACTGGTTTGCCATCTCGGAGGCCGGTTTTCTCATGATTCCTGTCCTATGTCAGAAACATAGACAGAGCGGCCAGCCCTGTGGGAGGCAGAGTCTGAAGGCAACCAGGGCTTGGTGGGGGGGGGCATGTCAGCTCTCCATTCTACAAGTCTGGGGCCCACTGAGTGGAAACCTCAGGAGAGACTGTGTCATCATGGCAATCAACACATCCCCTCCCGATTCCTGCCCTAACCCTGCACACCCGACCTTTCCCTCTATTGTAACCTTCTGTTACTCAAAAGGTCGGAAGTTCACGCCACCGTCAAGACCAAGAAAGGGAAACAGAACGCTATTTCTTCTTTCTTGTTAACTCAAAAATCTCCTGGTCCACTCTACAGGATTTTAGAGAAGACACCGCCAAAGCCAGCCCAGGCTTCCGCGATCCTGATGTTTCCAGCAAGGGAACCATTTGAAAGGAGAGGCTCAGTCAATTCGAGCAAAACCACATCTGTGCTGTTCACAGTGAGCGGGGTCCACACCGTGTTGTTCGGCTTAGTGGGAATCGGCTTTCCCTGCAAAGGGAGTGTTATGGTTTAGATGTGGTGTCCCCCAAAAGCTCACAGGTGAGATAATGCAAGAAGATCCAGAGGAGAAATGAGTGGGTTGTGAGAGTCTTAACCCAATCAGTGAATTAATCTCCTGATTAATGAACTAAGGGGTAACTGACATGGTGGGGTGTGGCTGGAGGAGGTGGGCTTGGGGGGATGGCTTTGGGGTATATATTTGTTTCTGGCCAGTGGAGACCTCTCTCTCTGCTTCCTGATCATCATGTGAGCTGCTTTCCTCTGCCACACTCTTCCACCATGATGTCCTGCCTCACCTGAAGCCCCGAGGAGTAGAGTTGCCTGTCTGTGAACTTAGACCTCTGAAACCGCAAGCCCTAAAATAAACTTTCTTCGCCTAAAGTTGTTCTGGTTGAGTCTTTTAGTCAGAGCAGTGAAAAAGCTGACTAAAACAGGGAGAGAACCAGGCATAGCAAAACTTAATAGAGAAGGAGGGGTGCCCAGTCCAGTGCCCGGGGGCCTAAGGCAATGACACAACACCCCAGACTGGGGGAAAACGAGCCTCACTTGCCTCTTCTGTCTTTTATTCTTTTTTCTTTTTCCACCCACCTTTCTTTCCCCCACACGAGGGTGGTTAAAGACACAGTGTCATTTGTACAGATCAAGCTCTCTTGTAAGTTTCCAGTTAAACATTCTTTTGTAGCTGACACCTATTAATAATTTAAAGTGGCTGCTCTTTTGAACAATGATCAAAATTAAGCTATTACCCACAGGGGGATATTTACATACAGCGAGTCGGCAGCCATTTAACAGCCTTTTCCACTCAAGATTTCTTGTGACCCTCACATATCATTAGTAAGCAGAAGAATATTTGGTTATGGCATGATTTTTTCCCCCTTCTGTGTATTTGATAAATGTCCACTGGGAATTACTTAGGAAGTAAATAAGGTAATTCTTTCTGATTTCTGCAGGCTGCTGAAGTTAGAGGAGAAGGGCAATTACTTTAGATCCCTCTACATGCAATTTACTAATAAGCCACAGAATGCAGAAACATGTAATTAGTGATTGCTGTAGTATATAGTGATTCGGGGCTTACCCAGTCAGTCTACGGGCCTATGATCTAGTGCCAGAAAATGAAATGAATTTGGTAGACACAAGCAAGTCCCGGTATATTTGAAAAGAGTGGCTGGTGATTAATTCACTGATGTTTACAGACCTGCCTGACGCCTACCCCAGCACTGAGGGGAATTTGCCTCCTGGCCTCCATTGTGTAAAAACATTTTTTATTTGTTCTTTTAGTCATACATGACAGTAGAGTGTATTTTGACATTTCATACATACGTGGAGTAGAACTTCCCATTCTTGTGGTTGGACGTGATGTGGAGTTGCACTGGTGGTGTATTCACATATGTACATGTTATGTCGGAGTCATTCTATGGTAGCACTATAGCGTGCTGATTTGAAGTCCTTTGGGTATAGACTGAGGAGTGGGATAACTGGGTCAAATGGTGGTTCCATTCCAAGTTTTCTGAGGGATCTCCATACTGCTTTCCATAGTGGTTGCACCAATTTGTAGTCCCACCAGCAATGCGTGATATACCTTTTTCCCCACACCTCACCAACATTTATTGTTACTTGTATTCTTGACAATTCTGGCCTCTATTTTTAATGGAAGGATGGAAAAAAAAAAAGAAAAAACAAGTGCTGTTGACCTGGGCCCAAATCCTGAGCTTCAGGCTCCAGGCCACCCCTGTCAATGACACCATGACATGGCTTAACCACACAGCAGGGAAGTGCCTCCACATAGGACTCAGATGTCCACAGGACTCACAGGACTCAGAACCCAAAGAGCCACACCCACAATGGAGGGGGGACTTCGAGGAGAAAGAAGGAGAAACATCAGACCTGAAGCCAGTGCCTCGGGTTGAGGGGTGAGTTCTGAACGTTTTAGGCAAGTTGTCTTGTTTACAAGAGCTAGGTAGTGTGGTGTGGTGCCTTTTTCTTCTTTTCGTTTTTGCCATGCTGGGTATTGAGTCCAGGCCTTGAGCCTGCTAGGCCAGGACTCTACCACTGAGCCACGTCCCCAGCCCTGTGTCCACCTTTACAGGAGAGTAAATGAAGGTTCAGGAGGTCATGTCACTTGGGATCATGCAGAGTGTTATAACAAGTGGCGAGGCTGGAATACGACCCTGGGCAGGTCTGACTTCAAGGACCGGGATCCAGACTTAAGGACTCTTCCTCACAGCAAGAAGTTATTCTGGTGGGTGTGACTCTTTATTCCAGAAAACTAAATGTGTCTGCAGCATTAAGCATCTATAAAAGGGTAATACGGAGATTAACGGGGCCGTTTGCAAGCCGCAGATTCCTAAAGCCGACTACTTTCCCTCAGTAATCTCAAGTTTTAGGAATTAAATCCTAAAAAAAGAGTAATCCAAAAAAATGCAGAAAAAGAGTTTATACACAGAAAATAGTATTTATAATAGCAAAACCTGGAGAAAGAATTCACCATCCAATGATATAATACTAGAGAAGAAAGTTACAGTTGTGGCCACAGGAAATAGTAGCCGTGAAGCATAATACTAATAAAGTTTTGAATGGCATAGAGGAGCCTTAAATCCTAATAAAGAGTGAGGCAAGATTCCTCATTTCGTATACAGTAAGAATCCACCTATGTAAAATAACATTTATGAAAAGAGAGCTAAAGACCAAAATCGTGTGTAGTAGGTTCATGGGTAAGGATATTTTTTAAGTAACAGCTTAACTGAGATACAATTTGCATACCAAAAAAATTCATCTTTAATATTTATGACTTTCGGTATATTCAAAGAATTGTACAATGTTCATTGCTATCTAATTAAAATTTCATATTCTTATAGCCAATCACATTTGTTCCCATTCCTCCACTCCCCTGGTGAACATGAATATATTTCTGCCTCTATAAATTTGCCTATTATAGCAGTTCATATAAGTGGAATCATATGATATGTGTTTTCTGAGACTGGCCTTTTTTGACTGTGAATAATATTGTAAAGTTTCTTCCGGGTCGTAGCAAGAATCAGCTCTTCATTCCTTTTTAAGACAAAAGTACGATTCCATTGTATGGTTATGTCACAGTATCTTCATTCATTCATAAGTTAATAGGCATTTGGATCGTTTCTGCTTTTTAGCTATTCTTAGCATGGTTCATGTGAACATCAATGCACAGTATATTTTCAGTTCTCTTGGGGAATACTGAGAAGGAGAATTGTTGGTAGCTCCAAGTTGAACAACTGCCGAGCTGTTTTCCAAACTGTCTGCACCCTTCTTCTTTCCCACTAGCAATGATTGGCTTTCCAATAGTGGTCTGCATCCTTGTCAACACTTGTTATTATCATTCTTTTTATTTGAACCATACTATCAAATATAAAGTGGTGTCTCATTATGGTTTTCCTTTGCCTTTCCTAATAACTAACCATAGTGACCATCTTTTCATTGTTTCTTGGCCATTTATGTATCTTTTCAACACCTGTTGAAACTTTTTGCCCATTTAAAAATCGTTATTCATTTCTTTGTTACTGAATCGTAAGTTATATATGTGTATATATATGTACACATATACATCATATACATGCTTTACAAATATTTTTCTTTATTCTATAGGTGGTCTTTTCACTTTCTTGGTGACAGTATGAAAGTCTTTAATTTTTGAGGATGTCTAATTTATTTACTTTTGATGTCGTTGCTTGTGCTTTAGGTGTCAGATATGAGAGAGCATCTCCAAATCCAAGGCCAAGGAGACTTACTGTTATGTTTTCTTCTAGGGGTTTTTATGGGTTTAGCTCTTGCATCAAGGTCTCTGATGACTAGGGTGAGGTAGGGGTCCAACTTCATTCTTCTGCCTGTGGACACTCAGTTGTCCCAGCAACTTTTGTTGAGGTGACCATCCCCCACCACCACTTGAGTCATCTTGGCAAACTTGTCAAAAGCCAATTGCCCATACATGCAAGGGTCTTATTTATGGGTGCTGAACTCTGTCTTATTGATGTGCATGTCTATCTCTGTGTCTTGAACCCCGAACCTTTGGATTGTAAGCATTGGCTTAGGGAGTGAGAATTCTCCACCTGAGTTATTTTTTAAATATCGTTCTGGCTCTTTTGAGTCACTTGTGATGCTGTGTGAATTTTCAGATTGGCTTGTCCATTTGCAGCACAAAGGCATCTGGGATTTGATGGAGATAGTACTGAATCTACAGATCTGTTCGGGGGAGGGGGGGGGCATCCTGCTAGCAGAACGATGCCTAGGTGAAGCCCCGTGGCCTTCTCCGAGCTGTAAGCGAAGGCCTTCTTGGCCTGGCAGGAAGCACTGCGGCTCCTTGGAACATGCAGGCGGGCTCAGAAATCGCTTCTATGTGGAGGCGACCTATAGGGCACAGCAGCTGCTCCCCCGAGGCCAGTTCTCGGCCACTCCACACACCACACAGCTTCTATTACTTAGTCGAGCAAGGCTTTAAATACCTCTGGGCACCCCCTCCGCCACTTCCTGTGGAATACTATTTCACAGCCTAATAGATCACCCTGGGGGAATGTGCTCTCTTACTTAGCCCACATTTCCTTCTGTGTTTAAGTCCACAGCTTCCGCTGGACCACAGCATTCCAAACCCATTTGCCTACTTGGGATTCCCATGCTTCACTGCCTCCGAAGCCATATTCTTCCCGGCGGACTCTGGGTTTCACAGATGAAGGCTTTGCAAAGGAGGCCCTGGTAAGGGCTGACTCCGGCCCCTTGGGCTCATGGAGCCAGAAGCAGACATGGCCAGTGCCAGGAAACCACACAGCCAAGGGCCTCCTGGCCAAGAACCCAGTGGGCCCTGTCTGTGGTTTGGGACAGGATGAATTGTCCCTGCTTTTGTTGTGTGGAGGTGGACTTCCGGTTCTCTCCCGGCTTCAGCAGGAAGAGCAAGGTGTCAGGTGCAGCCCACGGCCTGCTTGGAGGTTCAGAGCCCAGCTGGCCCCAGGGCCAAGGGAAACTCATTCATCACTCTGGAGAGAGAGCAGGTGTGTGTGTGTGTGTGTGTGTGTGTGTGTGTGTGTGTGTGTGTAGGGAACTCCAGGGCACTCAGAGGAGATGCATGGAGGCAGTCCAGGTGCCTCCTGTAGCCTGGGGTCAGTAGCAGCACCTCACTTATGTTACCATTTCCAGGATGCATGGGCTGGTCTGTTGGGGTCCTGCCTAGGAACTGCAGTGTGGCGAGGAGAAGAACCCACCAGCCTGAGCCACGCAGCAAGTCGAGGAGCCAGGCAGAGGTCCAGACCCTCATTGATTCCTTCACCGTTGAGTCTCAGTCTCTCCATCTATGAAATGGAGCCGATGCAACACTGCAGAGCTGCCGGGAGAACTGAGTGGGAGACTCTAGTGGGAGACATGGGGCTCCATCAGTGTGATGTTTCTTCCTTCCTCCCTTGCCCCTGGATGGCTGATTGGTGCCATTTTTCCAAGTAATTTAGCCCGCACTGATAAGTTTTATTAGCAAAGAGGGAAGGGATTTTCTACCACCAAATTTCTTCTGAGCTTTTCAGAAGAAATTGATGGAGCTTCTTGGTTCTGTGGCCGGCACTTCATCCTGATGGGCTTGGCTGGGCAGCGCTGGGCCCGGGTGCTACGGAAACCTTTCTAGCCTGGGGAGGGACGGCTGACGATGCTGTTCTTCTGAAGGGGAAAATCATGGTTTGGCTTCTTGGGTTTATGGGAAGCGGCTGGAATCTGCCTGGAAACCACAGTGCTGTCTGCTGGGTTCTCAAAGGTTCTGAATAGGCAGCAGGGGATAAGACGGCCTTTGACTGTCCCTCACCTGCTTTCCTGTTCTGCATTAAAGAACCAGTTCTCAGGGCATCTCAGGGGCTGCTGATGGGTTTCACGATGAGGTGTGTGCGAGTGTGCAGCAGGGCAGGCAGGCCTGTGTACTCTGGTGTGCACGCACATGTGCTATTTGGGATGAATGTGTGTATGTGTGTGTGCATGTCTGTGCATGTGTGTGGGAGGTACGTATAGATGTGAACAGGCTTGTATGTGAAAATGTATAGATAGATGTGTGTGTGCATGGTAGTGTGTCGCCATGTTTGTGTGTTGGGGCACTAGTGTGTGTGCGCTCACGAGTGTGTTCACCCTAATGGGTTTCTGTGTGTGCTGTTTCTTTCTGCTTCCACTGGGTGCTCTTTAGCGTCCCATGGATGACCTGTGGAGTTAAAGCTTTGAGAACTGGAGGGACACACATGAGGATGCCCACTCAACCTCGACCTTGAGAAGCGGTGGGTGCTCTGGAATTTACCCATTCAGAGGCCTGTTCTGCCTCATGCAAGTCATGGATCTCAGGAAGGACTTCCTGTCCCTTCGTCCCTGGTCATGACAAGTCCACTCTTACTCATTCTTCAAGGTTCAACTCTGTCCCTTCTCTATCTCTCCCGACACCCTCTGATTCTCACTCCCACTGTGTCCCTGGGTAGAACTTTCTCCAGGCTTCCATCTAAGTCCACTGCAGGTCCATCCTGGATTGGCACAAGGCTCTGCTTAGACCCCTATTTCCCACACTGGGCTGTGAGCTCCCTGGGGAGGGGATTGAGATTTGTTCCTCTCTGTCTCCCAGAGCCCAGGACCGCAGGCACCTCAACCCAAGCAAAAGAATGAGCAAACATGTTGACGTTCTCATCTGTAAATTTCAGATGAAATGCCTCACCTGGTTCCTGGGAAGATTATATGGAGCATGCTTTAAAATGTCAAGAACATGGCAGGGCAGCCCTGTTGGGTCTGGGGCGTCCGGCCACTGATGGGGACAGCAGGCAGTGGGGGCACAACTGAAGGAGAGCAACCTTTCGGGGTGCAGATAATGCTTCAAATTCTAGTTGCACTGATTGGCATCTGAGAGACTCTGGGTGAGCCCCTTGCTGTTTAGCCTTCACCCCCACTCCTGGGGGAGACAGCGATTCACTCTTAGGTTACAGAGTGAGGGACAGTCTTCACAGTGTGCACGGCACACCAAGGACCCAATGGAAATTGGTCAAACAGAGGACACATGAGTGGACATGGGCACTGACAACAGAGTTGTGTGTACTTCCAGGGCCTTCAGTTGGGGATGATGAGCAGGCCCAGGAGGGGAACCTGGAGCTGGCTTTGAGTAGGGAAGCCAGAGTGAGCCATGGGTGGATATGAACGTGGCCTTGTGAGTCTGGGGGAGTGTTAGTTTTCTGTTGCTTCCAGAAGCTGGGTGGCTTCAAACAACCCTCATTTGTTATCTCGCACTTTCTATGGTGTGGGCTTAACTGGAGTCTCCACGTGGGGCCTCTCAGAGGCTGGGATCAAGACATCAGCCGGGTCATGTTCTCATCTGGAAGTTCAGTGAGGGAGAGCTGGCTTCCAATGTCCCCCAGGTGGTTGGAAAAAATCTCCTTGCAACTCTGGAGCTGAGGAATCCATTTTTCTGGTTGGCCCTTAGCCAGTCTTTCTTGGTTCCTAGAAGCTGACTGTGGATTCCAATCACGTGTACCTCTCCCAACACAGAAGCTTACTCATTCCATACGCCTTGCTCGCTTCCTCCATGGGAAGGACCTGGTCCTTCTAATGAGCATTTTTACCTGATTAGGCCAGGCCCACCCAGGGTAAACTCTCCTTTGATTAGCTTACAGTCAACTGGTTTGGACTTTCATCACATCTGTACAATCCCTTCACCTTTACCAAATGTCGCATAATCCTGGGAGTGATCGCCCATCTAGCAGGGTTTCGATGTGAGGTGTCTCCCAAAAGTTAAAGTGTGAGACAATGCAAGAAAGTTTAGAGGGGAAAAGATTGGGTTATGAGTCTTACACCTAAGCAATGCATTAATCCCCTGATAGCGATTGACTGGGTGATAACTTTAGGCTGGTAGGGTGTAGCTGGAGAAGGTGGGTCATTGGGGGAGTGCCTTTGGGGTATATATTTTGTCTATGGTGTGGGGTGCTCTCTCTCTCTCTCTCTCTCTCTCTCTCTTTCTCTCTCTCTCTCTCTCTCCAGCTGCTTCCCTCTACCATACACTTCCACCATATTGTTCTGCCTCACCTTGAGCTCCAAAAAATGGAGTCAGCCCTCTAAGGACTCTGAAACCCTGAGTCCCCAAATAAACTTTTCCTCTTCCAGTCGTTCTTGTCAGGTCTTTTGGTCACACAGTGAACAATCTGACTGAAACACTGTCACTTGCCAGGTTTCACTCACACTCAGGCAGAGCTGGTGTGCGCTTGTGCGCTGGGTTGGGCTGCTCCCTTATCACCACGCGCCTGGAAGGGTGATGGACTGCCCTGTCTGGTGGTGCCATGAGGTCAGGGTTCTGAGAAGTGGCTGTCCTGTCTCTTCTGTCCCTGCTCCTGCAGTGGACAAGACCCGCAGTGTGGTGGCCGCTCAGCCTGATGGAGCAGTGCTGGCTTCTGCCTGTTTGAGGGCGTGATCATTCACAGTCCCTCCTTTTCCTTTCAAACTTGGTCCAAATTGGAGGCAAAAAAACGCACTGGGACTCGGGTTAAAGGTAGGCGCTTCTCTTCAGAGTGCCCCAGGCTCTCCTGGAAGAAGAGGTCACACCACCATGAAGTGGGAGATTTCATCCCTGTCCCCCACCGCCTCCCCCTCTGTGGCTAATCCAGCACGTTGCTCTCGACACCTCCTCTTGCTGCCATCATCCATTTCTAATGGCAGTGACTTTCCCCCATTGAGAAACACCCAATGACGAGGCTGAACACTGGGAGGTATTATGCTCATCTCAGGTGCGGAATCTGTTCTCCTGTGAGGAAGATCAGCCACTGCCCAAGCACTGGATTCCCTCCTGAGAGAGAGGTAAACAGACTCTTTAGACCCCAAGAAGGGAGCCCAAATGTCAGCTCGGCGGGAGCCTGAGCTACATCTTCTTCATGGCCCCTCCGCCCTGTCTAGCGATGCCCTAGCGTAGAACATGGTCCTCACTAAATATTTGTTCAAAGGATGAGGGAATAAACCCTTGACTCGAGGGAAACTTAACTTTAATATCAAAGCCAACTTATCTCTTTGGAAATGCATTCCGACAAAGAATCAGCAGTGCCCAGTGATTGCTCTACCTGCCTGGCTAGATCTTCCTTGCCAGAGCCCCAGCGCCGTGAGATGGAAGTAGCACACATTTTAAAATGACCGCCAAGTCCATCCATTTACACCAGTCTTCCCTGCCTGTGAGTGAATTAGTCAAGGAACGACTGCTTCGATGACCCACGGGAGGGGAGGGCCCGACATGCCCTGCTCTTCTGAGCTGCACACGTGGATACGCCAGGTCTGAACTGAACCCGGATGGAGCTGGCCCATCAGAAAACCTGAGGGGAGGCATTTTACCCAGGATGAAGTGACAACGCTGATTACTCGCCTCACCTTGTGTTCACAGGAGTCGTCCTGATTGCAGGATGAGGCCAAGGAGCGCCAGGCTTCCTCCCCCGCAGAGAGGGGATGGTGGGGCCACTGAGGGCATTTGCCACCAACTCCCTTCTGATTAATCAGGCTGCTCCAATCTGTGAGTCACCATGTGTCTCCCGGAAGAAAACTGCCTTGGGTGGTGTTATCCTGAACTGTGACGCCAATGCAGGTGACTCTTGAAACAGCAGAGGCGGCTCCCAGGGAGCCAAGGTTTTGTTTTTTTTTTTTTTTTGTGCAAGGACACAAACTTCCTGAGAGAGAAATGGCTGCAGCACAGAGACGAGAGAAGAGAAAGGCAAGCCGAGGGAAGGATGTTTGCCAGCTAGTTCTCTGGAGCCTGAGGAGCCCTGAGAAACGCCATTGCATTTTTCTCTTTAAGGCCATTTGATGTAAGGACAAATACATAGCCTGGGGGCTGTGCTGAATTTGTGTTTGACACCAGTTCTAGCATTGATTAGCTGTGTGATCTTGGGTGAGCTCTACATGCTTTGATCTTTCCTTTCCTCATTTGTTAGGAGGAAATAGCTCCCCCAACTCCATTTTGGAGCCTGATATACTATATCAATCTTCCTGGGCCTTGTGGTGGGCTTGGAATGGGTGTTAAAGTCTCTCCCGACAGGCAAACCCAGACCCCAGGCAGACGAAAGGTATATGCAGCCTCGTTGGATTTGGATGTGACATCAAAATTTACTTGTTGGAAATGAAAATCCCCGTGCTGCAGTGTTGGGACCTGGCGCCTCGTGGGGGATGTCCAGGCCACCGTCAGCTCAGGGCAGCTCTCTTGGCTGGGATCCCAGCCTCTGGGGTGAAGCCTTCTCCCTACTTCTTCCTACTTCTTGACCAATTGCTGATCTCTCCCACCGGGGCCCTCCGCCTTCCCACCTTGAATTTGACTTTCCTTCCTTATATTTGCTCTTGGTCCAGCACCTTGGACAGTCACTGCCTCTGATCCTTTGGGGACTTCTGTCTAATTCCATTCAAGGAGAAGAATCAAATCATCAAGGAGTCGTGTTTCTGTGAAAAAAAAAAAAAAAAAAAACATAAAATTTTAGAAAGAATGTTTCTTTTTGCAGCCATCACAGCTCAGCAGCTTCTCTTTCTTTAGAATGTGAAGCCAAGGGAGGGCGAGAGGCAGCCGCTCTGGGGAAGGCAGGCTCCATCCTGGCCTCAGAATATTCACAGTTAAGCCACCCAGAAGCCTGCCAAGCGACTGAGTATTTTTTAATCATTATTTCTCTCTTCTAGGGGGGAAAAAGAGTCATTTGTAGCCTGGCAACAGAGATCTGCATGTTCTTCCTCCGTGCCAAGCCATAAACACAGCCTTCTCTCTGCTCACCCTAATGATGCTCAAAGGCCAGCAACCAGGAGAGACGGGGGGGGACAGGCCAAGGCTGAAGGCACGGGCCTTGCTAACAGGCCAGCGGTGGGTGTTGCAGAGATTGGCACCATGACCGATGGGCTTCCAGTAGAAACCCAAGGGCTCATGGGAAGAGTCCCACGTTAGAGGCAAGGACTTCCTACGCCACCCAAGGCTCTGTTCCTGGCCCAAGTCAGCAGTGAGACTATGGAGCCCATGTGGGGTGAGTGTGCTGTGGAGAAAGACTTCAGGGACAGGTGGGTTTGGAGGGAGGCTCCGTAGCCTCACCCAGGCCCACTTCTGCTGGAGCCTTTCCTTCTCCCTCCCGAGCATCCCACGGCTTGCTGCTGAGACCATTTCCCTCCTGATCCCTGGGTATCTCTCCTCTGCTTTGTTCTCCAGTCAAGGGAAACGCCCTCTCCTCACTGCACCACAACAGGCTTTGATGGTTCTAAGGAAAATATTTT
This sequence comes from Marmota marmota marmota, assembly GCF_001458135.2. NCBI lineage: Eukaryota > Metazoa > Chordata > Mammalia > Rodentia > Sciuridae > Marmota > Marmota marmota. The sequence continues at coordinate 906,267 of NW_025999946.1, forward strand.
TGCAGCAAAGGAAGAAGTAGGCCAGAAACATGAGGGGAGTGGATGGATCCTCACCATTTAGCATCACCTAAGAAAGGTTATAGGAAGGACCGGTTGAGAACGTGGCCTTGGAGCTAGACTAGCTGGATGCAAATCCCAATTACCCACTCGGTGGCCATGGCAAGCTGTGGATCTCTCTGAGCCTCATTTTTCTCCTCTATGAACTAGAAATAGAAATAATTCCTATAAAATGCTTGTTTCCTATTGCCAGGCCCTGCCCTGAGTACTCTAAGGATGTAATCCACCATCGTCATTATCATTATTACAATCTCTGAAATATTTATCTGTGGGCAAGAAACATGTTCATTCAGCTCTGTCCTTTCAGAGTTGTTATGAGATTGGGCAGATGATGCATTTAGACTCTCTTAAAGTTCCTGCTCCATGGGGGGGGGGGTGTCTGTAATCAATGCAACCTAGTGGGACCAGGGAATATCTCAGTGGCAGAGCACATGCCTAGGATGTGCAAGGCCCTGGATTCATCCTTGGTGCCACAAAATAAATAAAATAATAGGAATGTTACCTTTGGATTTTGCCTGTGGACTAAGCTTGCAGAGGGTGCAAGTGTGCCTACCTTGTAAGCTGTTGGGCTCTGTCCCTCACAGAACAGACATACAGTGGGCTCTGCAGAGGAACTAACTCCACATAGTCTAGGAGCTGCTCACCACAAATCACTCACTCATTGCAAAAGGAGGAATAGAAATTCTGTAGTGGAGAGATCAAGCAGGTGCCACTTTGACAGGTGTCGGAACAAACAGGACCAACATCAGGACAAGCCAACATCACCAGCCCCTGGATAGGATGAGCTGAGAAGGACACATGGCATGGCAATGGGATTCCTGCCAGCCTGTGCAGCCTGAGTCTGACCTTGGAAAACAGCAGATGACCCCAGTAGAGGGACCTTCTGAGATCACCTGGCCTGTGCACAGAAGTACCCAAGTCAAGGGAAGACCAGACAAAGAAAGGTTGAGGAAGTGACCACATCAGAGTAGACTAAAGGGAGAGGGCACCTGTGCACCATGTGGACCTGGGTTGAGCCTGGGCTGGACCCAGGACTGCAGAAAATGGCCTAACTGACATTGCAGGGTCAGTGAATGAAATCAAAATATGAAATGGGGTAGTATTATTACATTAAGAATTTTACAATTTCTGATGTAGATCACTGAACTGCCATTATCTGAGACAGCCCTGCATCTTAGAAAATATACATTGATACACACACACACACACACACACACAAACACACACATACATACATATATAAGGATAAATTCAAATATATAAGAGTAAAAGGGCAGCCAAAAGGTTCAGAAAAAAATGTATACTCTATATACATAACTTTTTTCCTGAACCATATGAAATTCAGTATATTTTATATTGTGTCTACATAATTTTTATGAACCATATACACATAATTTTTTTCTGAAATGTGTGTGTGTGTGTGTGTGTGTGTGTGTGTGTAAGAGAGAGGATATCCCAGCCAGTTATTAAGGACTCAAGGGTGTTTTCATTCTTCTGATCTTTTTCCGTTTTGCCTCTTTGGGGGCTTTATTTAAATGAAATCATATAGTATATATTTCTCAGCTCACATTATGATTCTGAGACTCATCTCTGTTGCTGTGCAGAAGAGTGGTTTGTTCATTTTGACTGCGACGTAGAATTGCATTTGCTTCTGGGTCTGTTCTCCCCCTTGCGTGCATTTCAGTTGCTTCCTCTTTGTAGCTAGTTTGAGTGGTGTGGCTCTGGACATTCTTGCACGTGACTTCTGGTGAACATGTGTTTACATTTGTGTGCATGGATTCACAGGAGTGGAGTTGTTGACGCACACATTGCACATTAGTAGATACGGACGATTTTCCAAGTTGGGGGACCATTTTTCTCCTCCCAGCAGCATAGGAGCATTCCAGTTGCTCCACATCCTCATCAATATTAGGTATCGTCAGCCCTTGGAACCCATTCTGTAGGGTGTAGGGCAATACCTTATGGGTTTAGTTTTCATTTTTCTAATGGCTGTTGAAGTCGAGCCCCTTTATTCACTGGGACATACTGTTTTGTGAGGAGTTCATTCAAGTCTTTTGAGAATTTTCCCATGGGCTCTCATGTCTATTGCTTTGGAGGAGTTCTTTATGTATTCTGAACTGAAGTCCTTTGTCAAACACAATGTTCTCTCTGTGGCTTGTCTTTTTATCCCCTCCATAATATCTTTCAGTATGTAGAAGTTTTAATTTTAAACAAGTCCAAATTATCAAAAATTTCCAGAAACCCATACACTAACTTTTATAAATCAGGTCGATCCCAATCCTAGGTCCCCACTGGAAGGGTTCAACCTAGAAGGTCCCAGGTTAAACTAGATGGCTTCTCCCTCCTTGGGATTCCAGGCAAGCTGGCAGTGCTGAGGATGGAGGTTTGGGGAGATGGAATGCGGAGAGGCACATTTCCTCCTGCAAACAGTGCAGAAAGCCCAGATGCAGAAGTCTAGCCTCCTCCTCTCAGGGCAGCAGGAGAAATGTGTGTGTGAAAGCCTCAGGCACAGTACTACTACCCAGAGGCTGTGTTCACTATGGACAGAGACACAGGCATGGGAACAGTATTGCAGGGTTTTTTGGTTTGGGGGTTTTTTGTTTTTTGTTTTTGTTTTGTTTTGTTTTGTTTTTTTTTTTTTTGGTCAGCTTTTGCATCACTGTGACCAATAAACCTGACAAGAACATTGTAGAGGAGGAAAAATTTATTTTGCCTCACAGTTTCAGAGGTTCAGTCCATGGTCAGTGGACTCCATAGCTCTGGGCCCAAGGTGAGGCCAAACACCACAGTGGAAGGGCATGGAGGAGGAAAGCAGTTCAGAACATGTCAACCCATAAGCAGAGAGGGGAGGGCGAGGTTCTGCCCACCAAGGACAAAATATAAACCCCAAAGGCACACCCCCAGGGACCTACTCCTTTCAGTCGCACCACACCCGCCTACAGTTACTGCCCAGTTAATCCATATCAGTGGATCCCACCACTGATATCCTGTTCACTTCACCTCTGAACATTCTTGCATTGTCTCACACATGAAATTTTGGGGGGACACTTCATATCTGAACCATAATATTCCACTCTGGTCCCCCCAAATGCATGCCCATCTCAATGCAAAAGTCATTGAGTCCATTTTCAAGATCTCATAAGTCTTAACATTTCCAACATTACCCAAAAGCCCAAGTCCAGAATCTCAGTTGAGACTCAAGGCCAGTTAGATAAAGCCAACATACAATGGCTCAGAGCAAACATCTCCATTCCACAGGGGAGAAGTAGGAGCAGAGAAAGAAGGGATGGGACCAAAGCAAGACCCAAATCCATTCTGGCCAACAAGTCCTGGGGCTCCATGTCCAGCATCTAGAGCACATGGCATGGTGATGTTCTCTCCAAAGGGCTTGCATAGCTCTGTTCCTGTGACCTTGCTGGTTGCAGCCCACATGGCCTCTCTCTTGGTTTGTTTCTGCTTGATTTCTGCAGGTTTCCTTGTCAGATATCCCATGTTACTGGCCTCTTTTAATCTTGGAGGTTTTCATGGACACTTTAGCTTCCTTCTCACATCACCTTCTCAGGGGCTGCCTGTAGGGATTCCAACCCTGCTACACTTTGCCAGGTCTCCCAGGGCTTCCTTTGAAGCCTCCTTGACCCTCTAACTCCAGCATCTTGTATTCCTGAAGAACGAGAATGATGTAGTTGATGACAAGGTCTATTGCCATAGCAAGCATTAGCCAAGCCTCCTGGGACCATGACCGTGACAGCCTCTGAGTGCCTGGGTGGCTGAACATGGTTAAAAAACTTCCTAGGTCCTTAGATCTAGTCTCAAAGGAATCTTTATTTTTACACTCTCGAGTCTGTGATGAATGTCATCTTATTGATTTCTGAGATGCCCTCAAGCCATCTTACCTATTGTCTCTGTGAAAAGTACTTATCCTCTCTTTAGTGGCTATGATCTCTGTAACAACCACAACTTTCCAGGCCTCAGTTTCACATTTACGTTTCTGGCCAAATTGCAAGTTTTTCAGATCTTTTTGCTCTGCTTTCTGTTCCTCATTATCAAATTAAACTTGGCTAAAAATTGCCAGCAATATCTATGGCACTGCTTGAATGCTGTACTGCTTTGACATTTCTTCCTCCAAATTAATTAGTCCATCATCTTTAAATTCAGCCTCATATAAAGTCTCAGGGCCTGGGCAAAAGTATACAGCTTCTTTGCCAGAACATAACACAAATGGCTTCTGGTCCAATTCTAATAAGGAGTCCTTATTTGAAACCTCATGAGCCCAGTCTTTTTTTTTTTTTATTAATATTTATTTTTTAGTTTTTTTTTTTTTTTTAGGTGAACACGATATCTTTATTTTACATTTAGGTGGTGCTGAGGATCGAACCCAGTGCCTCATGCATGGTAGGTGAGCGCTCTGCCACTGAGCCACCACCCCAGCCCCATGGGCCCAGTCTCTAATGTCTGCAGTCCTATGGGTTTTGTGAGTGCCTACCAGAATCACTCATTAAGCACTGCTTGTGGCATTTTAAGTTTTCTCCAGCCCGCATCTCCAAACTTTTCCAATCTACCTTCACAAACCAGTTCCCAGTGCTTCTGAACCACATGGTCAGGTTGATCACAGCAATGACCCTACTTCTTGGAGCTGATTTTGGTTTTTGTCATCTTTTGCATTGCTGTGACTAATATCCCTGGCAAGAACAATGTAGAGGAAGAAAATTTATTTTGCCTTGTAGTTCAGAGGTTCAGTCCGTGGTCCGTGGACTCCATAACTCTGGGCCCAAGGTGAGGCAGAGTATCATGGCAAAAGAGCATGGTGGAGGAGAGCAGCTCAGAACATGGGAACTAGGAAGCAGAAAGAGAGCTCTGCTTACTGGGTACAAGGTGTAAACTCCAGTGACATACTTCCTATAGGAACATCCTTCCTGCCTACAGTTGTCACCAATTAATTCGTATTAGTAGGTAACTCCATTGATTAGGTTAAGGCTCTCATAACCTAATCATTTTACCTTTGAACATTCTTGCATTGTCTCACCCGTGAGCTTTTGGGGGAACAACTCATATATCGACTACGACACAGGTCGTGTCACAGGATCTGCTGCCAAGGTGGGCACTGAACAGCTCAGGGGTCCAGAGAGTGAGAAGTCACTCTGCTGCTGGGAAGAATAAGAAGAAGTCAGTGAAGGCTTCACAGAGGAGGGGACAATCAGCATGGGTTTTATGGGTTTCATAAGAGCCTGCCAGACAGACAAGGAGAAGAAAAGTGTTCCAGGTTGATAAGAACTCAGGGCGCAGAAGGAGCTAGAACACTTGGAATATAGAATGGGATATAAGAAAAGGGACTGCCATGGCTCCCAATTTCCCCATCCCTCAAATGGGAAGTTTGGATCAGACAATCTCCCCTCTGCCACGCTGTTCCTTCTGCGTTGGTTAGTGTGAAGGATGTGAAGAGGATCCAGATATAGGCTCTGACTTTGAAGAGGAGAAAGGGAAGGACACCTCAGAGCTCTGAGAGTTGGGGAGGTCAAGTACTGGAAGTTTCCCCAAAGGGGTGGCCCTGGAGTCCAGCCCTAAGGACTCCATTACCCTTCAGCTGATACTTCAGGTGAGTGCAGTCCTGTGTGACACTCTTGGTAACCCTAGATCTCTCACATGCAGAGGAGAGAGTCTGGAGTGATGACCTGGAGGACCTTGTCCCTCAAATGCCCCTGAGCCAATTGGGAGCTTTAGACAGGGCATGATACAGTGTTATTTCACAATAATTTTTCAAATATTGATGTGCTGGGAATTTGGAGGCAATGCACACCTCTGGGGGGTCAGAGGGACGCAGAGTGAGCAAGACAGAGGCTCCCTTACTTTCTGGAACTCCCTTGTCCCAGGCTGTCAGCTCCAACCCAAACTCCCATTCCATGCAGTTGTCAGAGGTTCTGCAGTCGATGCTGCGTGTGCCCTCGTAGGAGGCAGATGGTGAGGGTAAGTGGACATCCAGGCCCACCTGGGACCTCGTGGCTCCAAACCCTGGGGGTTCTCAGAAGTTCCAACTTGTCTTCTTAAACCATAGGCTCTAGCCCCAGAGAGGAGTCCAGTGAATAGGACTTCCTCCATCTTGTTGCAATCCCAGGGATGTCTTAGGGACCTCACAGTTGGCCTCCTGTGCTGTGGTCCAGTGGGCCTGGTCCTCAAACCATCCCTGCACACGTGGCCCAGCTGGAGTAGCAAGGCCCTCTCTGGCTGGGCCTCGAAGCGGACCTGCTGGCCTCAGCCTGCCACCTCTCACTTCTCACTCCCGCTCCATCCTTCTCCCACCATGGCCGCCCTGGACAAAGCTGGAGAGAGCTCTGGGAAGCCTGGTGCTGACCAGGTCCTCTGGCTGGGCTGTTTGCCAAATGTCCTGAGCTACATTCCCTCACCCCTGTGTCACCCTGGTGTCAGCAAAACAACCCAGTGTGAGAACTCCCATGGGACTGGTAGAAATGTAGGGGTCACTATGACTTGGATTCATACCCCAGGGGCTGACTGTACAATCATGGATAAGAAAGTTAACTGCCCTGAGATTTAGTTTTCCCATCTGCAAAGTGGGACTGATAATACCCCTCTTAGGTTTATGAAGAGTCTCCAATGAGATGAAGGCTAAAGGCATCTACTTTGGCATCTAAAGGCAACTTAGCCTGTCTCTGTGTGTCAGGCCCAGAGTCAGGAGCAGAGTAGGTACTTAATTGATACTTGGGTGGCCCAAGCCTCTAGTCTGAGCAGCCTCCACTGGGAAGCAATCAGGCAAGGGAAACCACCACAAATGCCTTGAAAGTCTAACCCTTAGCCAGCATTTCACAAGTAGGTTACAGTTTGGCTCAAGTTCAGAATGGCTTAGCCCAAGCAGGTTGCAGGGCTTTCAGGCTGGGCCACTGGGGTGGATTATGTGTGTGCCAGGTGGGGTCTGGCAGGGCAGAAGATAGGTGAGCAAGACTGCAGCCCACAGAACACACAGTACCAGTCAGGGATTTCTGACCAGTGCTGGGGCCCAGGCTTCAAAGGTTGGGACATTTACTGTGCTCTGCACTTCCTGTGGCTATTTTATCTAATCCTCAACGAACCCATTGTACAGATTAGGATGCCAAGGATCAACCAAAGTCAGAAACTCATCTGGTAGTACCTTAGATGGCAGAGAAGTATCCAGAACTCAAGCTGGCCATTTCTTCTTCTACTCAATGCTGACCCAGACCACCAAGTATTTTCTTAACACCTTAATAAAAACTGGGCTCTGAGGCCAAACCTATAACAATCAGGGTCTAGGAAACAATGTGTGTCCCTCCCTATAACACCTCCCTCCCTTTGTATGGAGAAGGACCACACCCACACCTTTTATTACTTTGCAGAAATGTATTATTAAAGTGCCCAGTTGCATGCGGGTAGGCAATCAAGGTCTCTGCTCCCCCAAGGCACACAGGTTGGTAGGGTAGCAGGAGCAAGAGAACCATCAGGGGGTCTGACTGGTGAAAAGGGAATCAGAGAAGGGCACCGGAGAGGAGGCAGTGTCCAGGGAGGGAGGGCTGAGATCGGAACCAGCCAGCTCTGGGTTCCAATGGGCACATCCTTCTCAGCATGTTGAAATTCCCATGGCCCAGGCTTTACGCACCAAGCTGGGCACCAGCCTGGGCTGCTCACCAAACCTATCCTCTAATGCACACGTGGTCTCATCGGGAACCAGCCCAGGGGCCCCGGGACACCCAGGCCGCACAGCTTTCCTGGTCCCATTTGCCCGCCAGCAATCGCCGCCACCAGCAGTGACTCTGGAACTGGAAATCCCAGGTGGTTCCGGGATCCGCAGCGTGGAGACAAAACGTTCTCAGGACCGTTCCCTAGCAACCCAAGCTGCTCACAGCCCGCAGGTCCGCAGATGACGCCCTTCCATCCATTTGCACCGAGGCGTCCCGTTTTAGGTGCTCCGGGACTCTTCCTAATGTCCCTTCAATGATCCACGAAGCCATTTGCTTAGAAAATCTCCTTCCCTCCCT
>NW_025999946.1:914455-920781 GCF_001458135.2 Marmota marmota marmota
TGGATGGGATCCAGAGGACAAGAAGCAAAACAAGCCCAGCGCCAGGCAGAGGGGGAGGCGGGGAGGAGGGGAGGCGAGGGGAAGGAGGGAGAGGAGGAGGAGGAGGAGGGAGGGGAGGAGGGGGAGGAGAGGCCACTTCATTTATTTATTATGATGCCAGTTGTAGTGTCGGTCTCATGTGTGGGGAGCAGACTGTATTTTATGTTTTAATCCTCCAAGCTGTGTGTGTGGGCTGGGGATAATTACATTGAAAAATGTGTCTAATATGCCGAAGGTTCTTTTTGTGGGGAACGGGAATGCTCCAGTGGAATATCTTCCTCATGTCAACCGATGCCTTTTCCATAAGCCGCTCAGAAGGTGCCAGTAATTGGGAGTGCTGCGGAAGCCTGCCCGCCCCCCCGCCCAGTTGGGCCAAGGCCTTCTCTCTTGTAGGGAGGCCTCGGGATCCAAGGAACAGGGCCTGCACCTTCCCCTCACCCCCACCTGCCCGCCAGCCTGGTGGGTGACAGGCAGGATACAAATGGGAGGCCTGATTGCTTTCTTGGCCACAGCCTAGGGGCCGGAGCTAGAGGATGGGGGGGGGGGGGGCGGGATGACAAGCAGGCTGCTGAGAGACAGAGTGTTGCTGTGAGTGCTGTCTGTGAGCAGCATGCACACACACACATGCATGTGCATAATGGAGGGGCACAGGCATCCAGCCCCACCCTCACACACGCCCCCAGCCACACAGAGACACATGCACACACACGCTCGCACATCCACACATCCTGCACGCACACGGGCACATTCACACCCATTCATACACAAGTGCACATGTGCACAGGCTTTCAGGCACAATGCACACGTGCACAACACATTTGCATGTTCACACGCACGTTTACTTCTAGAGACAGACACACACTCACGCACTTTCACATGTGTGTTCGTTTACTCTTTGTGCGTGAACACTCCTTTCCATTTTCTCTCACACGCACCTTTGTGCTTACATAGGCACACACACTAGGGTTCGTGTGATCTGACAATTGCAAAGTGGTATCAGAAATATTGCCAGTGACATTTTTACTTGGAATTAAAAATAATTGACATCTGCCTTCCTTAAAAGGCCACCAAAAAAAAAAAAAAAATCCACAGCCCCGCTCTCCTCAGTGTTTGTTTTTCGGGACACATGCCTTAGTGCCTGCACTGCTCACTTAATTCAAGCCACATGGCAAGTGTGCAAACTTTCCTTTGGCTCGTGGGGACTGCTGATTTGATGCCTGTTTACTCAGAAACTGCAGATCCAGTGGAAAAATACCCCAGCCTACTGTGATGCCAATTAGTCTCTTCCCGTGGTGGGCTGGGATCCCCACAGGAGATCCACAGGGCGGACAGCGCAGTCCTCGCAAAGCCTGGCGGTGATGAATAGGGCCTCTGGCTCCCTTGGGACCTGGCCAGTTATTTTGTAGGAAATTGAATTTCTTGGTGAGTTAGAAGATGTGCTAATGAGTGCTAATGTGGGGCTGGGAGGGCTGAGGGTGGGCTCTGGCCTGGGCATCTTCAGGGTCAGCTTCCACGGTACCTCTGTGATCCCTGGATGATCCTTTCCTCCTGCTCCTTCTTCTGGGTCCAGCACAATTCCACCCCACAACATGCTATTATCCACCACCACCCCCAGCACTGCCCTGGCTCCTTCCTAGGCCCTCCTGTCTCTCTCCTGCATCTGTGTTGACCAACGACCCTCCCTCCGTGTGACACACCCAAACTCTCCATGGGAAGAAGCCTCTGGGACAATGTGCAGCCTACAGAATTCGGCCAGAATTCCTCAGCCTGGGCTTGCAGGCCGTTCTCTGAGGTCAGCCCACCTGTCTGGCTTCAACTCTTCTTAGTTCTCCTCTCTGTACTTTGTTGTCCAGAGTAGCACTGGCTAATGTTCCCTGAGCTCATCTGGTCCTGCCCCTGAGCCAGCCCGCTGGTCTATTATAGAAGGTCCCCTACCCTCCGTCATCGCCTCCTGCAGGGAAAGGAGTGGTCAAACTGGAGGGCAGCTCTGCAAGGCCCAGGGTTCCTTGGCTTCCTGCAGCTGCCCTGAGTTGTCTCCAGCTGTGTTCCCCTTTGTCCATGCTGCGTCAGGCACCCTGTCCCTCTTCAGATGAGGCGGAGATGCCCCAAGGCAAGGCCTATGCAATGCCTTCTATGGCTGCCTGGAAAGTTCTCCACGCAGACACCTACCCACTCGATGGGTCATTTCTGAAACATCTCCTCTGTGAGTTTGTGCTGGGCCACCCCCAAGTCCCTGGCTCTCTCTGTAGTCCTTAATGCCATGTGACCCCTATACATGTGCCTGAAAAGTGTGCTTTAGAAAGACACATACTGAGGCTGTTTGGTCACTGCTGTTTCTCCTGCACCCAACACAAGGCCACACAGTGGGGACACTGCTCCACAGTTGTTGAAAAATATTTGAGAATATCAATACCTAGCCTCCAGCTCTCACCTGACCCTCTCAGCCTGTCCCCAGGATGGCCTATTGTGGATCCATCTCGGGCTGGCACAAAGAGCTAAACTTTTCTATTATTATTGTTTTCAATTGATACTTCCTAGTTGTACATGTGCATGGGGTGTAATGTGACGTTTCCATGTTTGTATACATTAGGGAATGATCAAATCGGGGTAATAGGGTCTCTATCACCTCATCCACTCACCATTTCTCTGTGGTTAGAGCCTTCAGAAACCTCTCTTCTAGCTATTTTGAAATATAAAACACATTACTGTTAACTCTGTTCACCCTACTGGACAATAAAACACTAGTGCTTCTTTCTCCCATCTATGAACTTCACTGTCTTCAAAGTCTAAGCATGTGTCGAGTTCTTGGTACGTGTTGTCTCAGAAGACACAGCCAGAGTTTAAAAACTGAACATACATTGAGAATTTGTCATATATTTTAAAGTATTTCACAGGCACTCTCTGACCTGTTATTCACTAAAACACAAGGAATTAGGCAGTACTGTTATCCCCCATTGCCAGAGGAGCACACTGAGACTCAGAGAGGTGAAGTGACTCATCTGGGTCACACAGGGGGTGGGGTAGTGATCAATTCCTAACAGGAGGAGAAGGATCAGGACCCTTCATGGGCCTGGGCTCCAGCAGCAAGGTAGCAAACGGGTTCCCCCAGAGAGGGACCCTACCCTACTCACCTGCAGGGAGAGGGTGCAGGATCCCCAAGGATATAAGCTAGGGGAAAAGTGCACTCTTTCTAGGCCTCTTCCTGGATCCCAGGGGCACTGGACGGTTTCCGCTCCCCAGCAGCCTCCAGAGCTCAGCCTGGATCTGGGGATGTTTCCACTCGGTGTTCTCCCAGACACTGTGGAGCAAACAAAGCCGAGGTGCTGCTACAGACACGGGGCGGCGGCTGGAAACAGGGCCGTCCGTACCTTTCAATGCTGTCATCTCATTAATCTTGTACCTCTGCAGTCCTTCTGAAGAGCGCACTCACAGCGGCTCATTCATTACGCCTCTAATAACAGCGGCAGGCCCGAAAGCACCAGGCTGCGGAGGAGCTGGCCTCTGCAGCTGCAGAAAGCCAATACCTTTTAAAATACATTTACACAGCAATAAATAAAAGCGGTCTCAGTTTACCTCTTTATTAAACTCTATTTGTGCGTCGGAGTTAAGGGCCGCATTTGTGTCTTGCTATTCAAATTTATTCGTGCGCCTCTCCTAGGCTGGCCGCATTTATTCCATCAGGCAGTCACGGTGGCGGGAGTGTAAGGGGGCCTTTCATCACCAAACTGCCCTCATGAAGGGCTGCTCCAGGCTCCTGGGCTCAATTTGGCCACCATGAAGACCACCCCCATTATCCAGAGGGGAAAACGAAGGCAGAGAACCATCAAGACGTCATTAGTCTCACCCAGCAACCAGCAGACGGATGACCTGAGGCTGTCGGATCAATGCTCCCCAAACTCTGGTGCACAGAGATGGCCCCCTAAAGGTGTTGCCTCGTCTTACATGTAGTTCCGGTTCCCCATCTACGACACTGGAGAGTCACAGGCCAGCCAGCCCAGGAAGTGCCCTGAGACAGCACGGAATCCCTTCAAACTGATTTTGACCTTGGACATTCACTCTCTCAGTACCCGATCTGTTTGGAGGAACCAGCATCCTGTGAATCCGTTTGCGGCAGCTCAGGATGAGCAATCTGGAAGGGTTTTTTTTTTTTTTTTTCTATTTGAGGAGCTTATGATTCCACCAAGGACAATTTCTTGCCTCCCCAGGCGGTTCAGAGTTACATAAGATGCCTCCTGCCTGACCCTCAGGGGTCTCTCTTATTTGAGAACCCCAGAATCTCTGGGAAAAGACTCGAGGGGATGTGCAAGCAGCCGGGTTGGCAATACACCTGATCCTGAAGCTCCGGGGATGCCTCTGCCCTTCAGATCTGAGTGCAGATGTGGTGGGAAGAGGCCTCAGGGCCCAGGTCACAGTCCTTTACTCAGGCTGGAGCAGGGTGCAGCAGAGTGCTGGCTGGTGGTGAGCAGAAGACCCAGGTTGGTGGGCTGGGACTCCCTGGGCAGGGGCGGAGGGTTTTGCAGCAGCAGAGTGGGCAGAGTGCCAGGAGGTTCACCTGAGGGTTCCAGAGTATATGGTCCTGGCGACCTGTGGAGATGAGGAGTGTCTTACCTCCCAGCAAGATCTAGCCACAAGGGAACTGTTCCCCAGCTCACCTGGGGAGTTCTTACTCACCCGTGGTCACCACAGTGGCTTCCCTACATGGAGAATGAGGATGGCAGGAAATACCTCCAATGGAACAGCCAAGTGCCAAGGCAGCAGAATGATCCTCCCCGTTTCACGAATAGAAAAAGTAGACACAGAGAGGTGGTGTGCCTTGCCAGAGGCCACACAGCTACCCAGGATTCCAACTTTGGAATCTCTTCTGATTCATCACCTCTGCACTGGCTGTCCCTCCAGAAGAGGTGTCAGGAATTATCTGAGCACTAATGGCCTCCAGGAGCTTCTGAGGGATTCCTGCCTTAGGGAGTGAGGGTACTCTGTGTGGGCAGACTGTGGAGGGGCCCCCAGGGTCCTACAACCAGTTCATACTTCCAAATGATGCTGAATATTGTGTTCCTTTCCCCCCAAGATTTTCTACTACACCCTGCCCTTATCCTTCCATTCTCCCATATCATATTCCCAAGAGGGATCTGCCCTGGGTATAGTGGAATGGAAAGTGGCAAGAGACCAGTAGTTGAGGATTCTAGCTCAGGATTTGTGGATTCTCTGGCTGCAAGATCTTGGGCAGGTCACTTCACCTCTCCAAGCCTGTTGAAGTCAAAGCATGAATCTAGGTCTCCTGTCTTACTCCAAGCCTGGAGCTGTGACTTCTTTGGAAGGAAGAGCTTTAGTGTTGGTCTCACGCTGGCCTAGAGTCCTGGCTTGCTGATGGACAAGCAGTGTCTTTTCAGGGAAACTGCTTCACCTCTGTGGCTTTCCACACTGGAATAAGGCTGGAGAAATGCACACTTCACCCACAACACAGGGTCATTGTAAGGACTGAACACACAAGAAGCACCCAGCGCCCTCAAAGAGCAAGTGCACAAATAAATGCAGTGATCTAGCTCCCTTCTTTCCTTTTAGCTTCTGGGTATCTGGGCAGTGTGTTAGTCTGCTTTCTATCACTGTAACAAAATACCTGACATAATTAACTCCTAAAGAGAAAAGGTTTGATTTGGCTCAGTTTTAGAGGTTTCAGTTCATGATTGATTGGCCCTGTTGCTTTAGGCAGCACATCGTGGCAAACTGTTCACCCAAAGGCAAGGAAGCAAAAAAGAGGAAAGAGAGGACTGAGGCCCCGTAGTACCCTGAAGATGCATCCCCAATGACCTAATGTCTGTCTCCCACTAGATTCGTCTCTCAAGGATTCCCCATCACTCTGGGGACCAATCATTTATCACCTGGGCCTTTGGTGAGGGAGTCAGTTCTTTTTAAGTTCAGAGTCAAAGGCGCACAACCTGTCCACTGGCTGGTAGAACTGATGTGCCCAGGTCATGCCAATGGAGTGGCCCAGAGTGCTGATCACCAGCTGTGTGGCAAGGGGCTGGGCTGTCCTGGACACTCTTCTCTCTCCCCACTGGCAAGGGACTGGACTGTCCTGGACACTCTTCTCTCCCCACCACAGGAGCAGTAGATGGAGCCCAGTCCTCACCAAATGGCTCAACATTCATTCTCAATCTGCTTTTCCCTGTGGGTGGAGATCCAAGTACTGGATCTCCAGTTGTCCCTGCAGTTACAAGTGGCTATGGAATCAAGTTTTGGACAGTAAAACATATATATATATATATATATATATATATATACATATA
>NW_025999946.1:921723-954557 GCF_001458135.2 Marmota marmota marmota
TATATATATATATATTTTTTTTTTTTTAATACCTTGATCTCTAGGGAGGGTTTCTGGAAGGACTGGGAGTGAAGGCCATGCTGTCTGACTCAGTTGTGCGTATTGTGTGTGGGGGGTTGTGTGTGTGTATGTAGGTCAAAAACGATCAAATTGTGCCCTTGAAATAGCCTGATTTGTCAGATGTCAGTTACACCTCAAAGCTGTTTTTAAACTCTGGTGGGCGTGGTGGGAAAGACAGACTTTCCTGACGAAACCAAAGATCTCTCCAGTCTTCGTGAAACATGTCTTCCTTTTTTCTTCTCCTGCCTCAAATGCAGGTGAATGTCAGAAGCCCATATGGGCATCTAACCACAGAAATAGCAAATGAGTTAGAAAGACCAAGGGAGTCCTTGAGATGTGAATCCGAAACCCATCTAGAAGTCACCTTCTTGTTAGAGGAGGAAAATAAAAACCTGTTTGTTTACATCTCTGTGAGTGTCCCGGTTCCTTGCAGCCCAAAGCCTTCCTAGCTGGACTGGGCATGTCCTCACTAGGTGCTGAATGAACACAGGAAGGGTTGGGAAAAGCCATGAGTGGGAGGAAGGATGGGTCTCTATGGGCTGGAGTGACCAGGGTCTGGAATTAGAAATGATCTTGGAAAGGGGGGCAGGCTTTTGCTCGGAAGAGAAGGCACCGTTGGTGGGTCCCAGCAGGGAGAACCACAGAAGCCAAGGGCAGAGAGATAGGAATGAGCAAGGCATAGAAGTTCTGCCAGATCTACCCACCCTCCAGAGCAGAGGCAGGCTCCACACCCTCCCCCCATCTTGGCTAATAAGCCATCCCATATTTTCCTTTCCTCCCCATGTTATTTTTTTTTCCTAGTGGCAGAAAATTACAGCTGACAAGTGGCGATTGATCTCTTCACATTATTTTGAAGCAATTATATTGAAATGGGAAACAATGCTTCTAGGACGGAGCCCGATAACAGACTCGAACACAAAGCTCCCTCCGAGATAGATAGGGAAGGCCAATTTGCACTGCATAGAAACTGACCAGATTTCCTTCCCCTGCAATTACAGTTAATTATTGCCTGGCAATCTTTAAAGATAACTTCTGCTTCAACCCAAGGGACAGAGAACAGCCCCGAGTCCACAGTTGCCCTCAAGAGGGGCTGGGAGCCTTGGGAGCCAATAGACAGCCCTCAAACCTCTATATACCAACCGGGGCTCTGTGGACCTAGCGTGGACACACAAAACCAGCTTCTGCATGAAGTAAGATAATTTCCCAAACTTAGGACCCTTAAAAAAGAAAAAAAAAAACAAAAAAAACCAGCTTTCCATAGGCCCCTAATAATGACTTAAATGATTGTATGAAATGTTAATAAAATGTTAATTAAACCTGTACAAAGTCAGGAATAAACCTCTGCTTATGGCTTATTCATGATGGAAAACTAAAACATCATTGCAGATTTCAAAGCACGTGCATCAGTGATGTCCATTTAATAAAAAGGTGTCCTGCTGCCTTTTCTACAGCTGAATTTGCACCTGTGACCTGCATGTGATGACACTGGTGTAGCCAAAGTGAATTTTCCTTGCCCTATTCCCCTGGTGGTGGGATGCGACCATCTCCTCCACTTCTCTCTATTGGAGCCTTGCAGTGTCCAGTCACAGGGCATGCCACGGTGCCACTGGGGGGTGAGGAAGGCTTGGATGGCTTTGCCCTTATTCATTAACCCACAGCAGTCAATATGGTGGCAGTGTGACTGTCAACCCAACAGGACATGTGATAGTGCAAAGGGCACTTTGGAGTAAGGCGACATTTAAAGTCATGGTTCTCAACCTTGGTTGCATGCTAGAATCTCTTAGGGAGATGATAAGATGCTGTGCTCAGGCCACACCTCAGACTGGTTCATTCAGAACCTTTATAATGCTCCTGGGTAATCCAATGTGGTCAAGTCAAGAACCAATGATCTAACCAGCTTCTCAAACTTTAGCTTGCATGAGAAGCATGTGGAGGACTTTGAAAACCCACAGGGCCAGCCCCATCCCCAGAGTTCCTGTTCTGTGGGATCTCGGGTGGGTAGACTGAGCAGCCAGCGTTTCTCACAGGTTCCCAGGTGCTGCTGAGCTGCTGGTCAGGGGACTGTGTTTTGAGAATCAACCATTTCAATAACCTGAATAAGCTTCTATTCACTTGTTGCAGATTACCATAGAATTAAAAGGTTTACATAAGAACCTATGAATCTCAGAGAATGCATCTGAGAACCTCAAACTTCAGTTTGAGAAATTCCCATGGAATAGACCCATGTTTGGATTTGGAGTCCAAACAAGCAGGACTTGGATCCCACCTCTACTCACGTACCACCTATGTGGTCTCTGGTAAGTCATTCACCTCTCCATACCCATCTGTGACTTGGTGGGATCATGGAGTCCATCTCAGAGAGCTCGCTGCACACAGTCAGGCTTGGTTAGGTGGTGAGAAGGTGTGGGTTTCAGTCCCAGCTCCCTGTTTGCAGGCTGTGCCTCTCAGCCAAGATGCTTATCAGTACTATAAAGATGAGCCAAAGGCTGAGAACGTCTGGTGACTTGTTCCGAGGCTCAAATACATGCAACCTCGCTTTCTAAACTGTAAAGCACCAGATGGCTTATTTTGTAAGTTGAAAGGTATTCTGAAGGTAGTAGAGACCCTTGTAGAAAAGTTTACAAAGGACCCAGCCTCCCTAATCGCATTCTTCTTTCCACATTTGGGGTGGGTCTTCCTAAAGGTAAACCCCACTCACCATTTGTCAAGAAACCCCTGAATCTGCAAAACTAAAAAAATGACCCAAAGCTCCAAAAACATCTGCTAGTGGATGGACCAAAGATCTCTCCAGTCTCCAGCATTTGCCCCAAGGGAAACAGCTGGAATGAGCCTCTCTTCTTTATCTGGCTCTCAGAAGATGCACAACTTTTAGTGGACGTTCCAGATGTCAGGGAGAAAGAAGATTTCTTTAAAATGAGAAAAAAATAGAAGTTCAGCAAAGGAAGAGAAAGGAGACCTCTTGAACTTCAGAGGACAGGCTACTAGCCATCCCTTCTCAGTGACCCCACTCGGCCACATCCCTCAGCCAGCATGGGAACAACGGCAATTTTGATGCTGCTGTCCCCAAACCAGAAGCTCCTCGAAGGCGGCTCTGGTTCTTGGCACACTTGCCGCCTAGCCTGCATCTTGTGCCTGACACACAGCTGATGCTGCAGACCGCAGAATGAATGCTTAAATGACTGAAAGATAAAGGGTGCTGCAGACAAGCCGGCAGAGCACAGCGAACTCGCAGCTCAGATACATGCTGACGTTTCAACATTGGCGAGAGACAGGAGGGGAAGGTATTTTACGAGGAAACCAAGAGGGAGCTAGGAAAATCCTGTAATTGAGTAACATGACAGCAGATGAATTTCAGTTTAAGGGAACAATTTAAAGTGTTCGCATGAGCTGATGAGTTTTGAATCAGTCGTAACCTTTGAGGGAGAAGGGAAAATTAAAATGAGAAGGAGAAAGAGAGATAGAAAAGATCTTGATGTTGCTTTAGACGAGTCTGAAGAAGGCAGAATGCAGTGGCCAGTGTTGCAATTAAGATGTTCAGCGGTGGCGCACACCTGTAATCCCAGCTGCTCTGGAGGCTGAGGCAGGAGGATCGAAAGTTCAAGGCCAGCTTCGGCAGCTGAGCAAGCCCCTAAGCAGCTTAGCAGGACTCTGTCTCCATATAAAAAATTAAAAAAAAAAGTTGGGTAAACCATAACAACAACAAAATAGTTCAGTCTAAATGAGCAGGCAAGAAAGGAGAAGGGGATTATTTTAATATCTACAAGAGAAGTCTACCAAGAGGGAGGCTGGGATCATCCTCTTCCAGAAAGGAAGAAGGTCAAGCCCAGGTTGTGAACAGCAATGCATTCAAAGACCCTTTTATGGAAAACTGAAAAACAGCAGCTGGGAACACAGGAAGGGGAGTGCAAACCAGGAAATCCCATTTTCCTTATTTCATTTGTCAGAAGACAACCGTCGCTCAGAATGCAGAATCCCCAAACCAAAGCCAGAAAGAAGGAAATCTCTCTGTCTGGGTGGTGTGTAATTAACCCTTGGAGCTACACAGCAATTTCATTTTACTGTGACTTCTCACTTAAGAAGATTCAAAAGTGGAAATTAAAGATGGGGTGTTCATGAGTGGTTATTCTCCCCAGGACGGAACTAGCAGGGGCCATCAATTCTCAAATCTGAAGGAGCCCACTGGGGCCAAGCAGAACATCTCAGCTCCTTGGAATGTCCAGCACATAGAATTAGATGCTTTTAAGGGAACAAGTCTGCTTTCTGAAGCTGTTGCCTTTGGTTATAGAGGGAAAGATGATATGAAAAATCAACTGTGAACTTATTCCTGCTTGTTCTCCAAGGCAAATAAAAGTTTCCTTTTTCTGGTTTATCCTGATCATGACCTTGACTCTCACAAAACATGCACACTTTCTTAAGATATTCTCTCTCTCTTTTTCTTTCTCAGTTTGGGAAGCATTTCTTAAAATTGTTGGAAAAGCCATTTGAAGAAAAAAAAAAAAAGAAAGAAAGAAATCCTTAGCTCACAGGTGATCAATTACCCTGGGCAAAAACCCATTTGAAAGTCATCTCAAAAAAGCAGAGGAGCTGGCTTGAATGCTTAAACAGACATGACAGGCCAACTTGCAGGTGAAAGATCTGCTTTGGCTCCTAATATAAATAGCTGCGCTAGCACCACAGGCTGAGGATAACACACTCTCCACCTTGAATATGCTAAATGTCCTCATTATTCACCACACATGCAGACTGGCCAGGCCCTCTGTTTAAATGAGAGATGGGGCACAAGGCAGTTGACTAGAGTCAGTGACAAGCATGCTTCAGTTTAAACAGACTAGCTCACAGAACGTCCAATTCCCAAATAGGAGAAAGCAGGGACTGTATTGGAGTCCCATTTGATCACAGTGGTCATTGAGACCTCTTTTTCCCTGAGTGTGATACCACAGCGGGTTGTGACCTCAGGTTGCCTGCAGCCTTCATCAGACAGTGGTCTCTACTGGTAAGATTTAACATTGCAGCCCAGCTTGAGTAGACCTGGTCATTAAAGTAGACATGTTAAGGCAGGGTTTTATAGGGCATCAAAATGTTTCTGTGGAAATTCTTGGTTGAATATGAAGAGAAATGGAAAGACACCAATGGCCATGCTAAAACAACCCTCAAAAGAGAGGTATGCCAAGGACTGTGGAGTTCCAAAAGGGTGGCAACACATAAACAGGAGTCTGTAACACAACTATTCATGCCAGAGAGAGCAGATGTTGGCACAAACGCTTATTTAAAAAAAAAAAATTCTTTCATCAGTATTTTGAGATATGCAACCTAACTTTGACACAGAAGCCAGTGAGAAAATGATTTATTTTGTTATCCTCTCATGACCAACTTAATATTTTTCTGTTGCATATGGCTGTCACACTAGGGGGTACCTTTGATTGTTAAGGTACAAAGAACAAGTCAAGAAAACAAAGGCTCACCTGTCAAGATGGTTCAAAACTGCAAGCCAGAAGGATGAGGTGTGGTGCACAGAAATGACGTATTAAGCAGGGAAGGTCTGGGAAAGCCATCGCACCCATGTTTCTCACTGCTCGGGAGCAACTGAGGGTCATAGGACGGTGACACTTCTTCAAGGGCCTTTGAGCAGGATACCAACCTAGTCATGGATAGATGCAAGGCTACCAGTCCAGATCCTTAAAACTTGATAGGCTGGCTCCTGGCTTTTCCAGTGACCTTTCCATTTAAAAAGCTCTCCTCTAATCCCTTCAAGAGATGATTTCATGTTGGAATATCCCCTCAATCCTGCACCAAAGTCTATTTCCCAAACTATCTGTCCCCCCAAGAATTGGCAGGGACTTTGATTCAGGAATTAGGGTTATGGTAACCTTATGCCCTTTTAGTGGCACTAACCCAGATAACTGAGTCAGTGTGTCAAGGTGGAAGGTTGAGCACACGAGAGCGGGAAGCCCCCCAGCCCACTCTGAGCCCTCTTCCAGCAGGAGTCCCCGTCCTGCTGCCCCACCCCCAGCCCCTCTTGTTAGAGAGAACTTCAGTGCTCTTCAGGAGACAATTAGAGTCATCTTAAGGAAAGCTGAATGCGAGGGAACGAGCCTCCATGGACTCAAGAGCTTCTTCCCTCCCAACATGCCTTATGTTCCTCATAATGGATCCTTTCTTTAAACATTACACCCCTCAATTAGCTCATAATTGCTGTCCGTGCCATATGAATAATGCATTGTGCAATGCAAATCCAGGTTCCCTGGCACTGGACAAATCACAAGCTGTTGAAGAAGCTGGCGTAATTACCAAAACAATCCCAGGAACCCTGGGGGAAATGAGCATCCTCTGTCTGTCCTTCCACCCTGCCTTCCCAGTGCAGCCTGGGGTCACCCCCACCCCACCTGGCTTCGCTCAATAGTTTCTGCATTTGGAGCGTGTACCGTGTGCCAAGCAAGGTGCTCACGTACATCACACTTTACCATTTTAATTCCTCACCAGTGCATGAGGCAGATCTACATTTCTATAAAGACCTGTTTCTTCTGGAGGTTGTGGGTCTCACAGTGGAGGGTTTGGTGAGGTTCACTTTTGTGGTATAAATGGAAAAGAGGGTTTGTTTTAGCCAGTGACAAATGTCATGCCAAAGGATGGCTTAGAGCTGTGAAAAAGAACAGAGAGGGCACTTCAGAAGCCCTCAATGTGTTAATGACCAGGCAAATTACATATATAGAAACTACTTCTTTAAACCTCTAAAGTAGGGTTAAGAAATATATTCATAAGCATTACGATTGCACTTACCTCACATATTCAAATTCACGTATGCCGATTCGCCACTGTCTATCCTTTCATATGGTCCTTTGACATCACTTGGTTAATGCGTGTACATACACGTGTGCATGCGGTCATATCTGTTTGTTCATAACGGTCATTTTGAACCCAGTAGTTCTTACCTTCCTTCTACCACCATTTATATATTTTCCATAAAACAAATTCTTCTCTAAAAGTTCAGCCAGCTTTGAGGAGGTGTTTATCTTCAGACTCTGTGCATGTTTGAAATAAACTGAGGCGTCTTCTTTATCCTACTTCTTTCAGGAAATCACGTTGAGCTAAAGCTTTTAATTATTCACTCAATTCCTCATTCATCTATTCTCTCTTCAAAGGTTTATTTAGGCCCTATTATGTGCCCCCATTTTGAGCAAGGAGATAGTGTTGCTAAAGATAAATAGGGTGTGATCCCTATCCCTGCTTTCTAAGTAATTTGTGGTCTGCCAGAGGAGACAGAGGGCCCCTGTAGCTCAAACTGACTACTTGCACTTGGGGTTTAATAAAGGGAGCAGAGGACAAGGGCTTTGAAGCAGACAGGCTTGATTTCAAATCCCCACAGCACCACTCACTAATTTTATGGTTATTATGGAGCTCAGTTTCCTCATCTGCAAAATAGGAGTAAGTAATAGTACAAACTTATAGTGTTAGGAACACTCTTGACAGAGCATTTTAGAATTAATTTATATTTTTCAAATATCAAGCATATATCAGTTTGAATTTTAACTTTTAAAAAATTAAGTTTATGTAGAACAGATCCTTGAAGGACACTCAGAGATTTATTCATCCTGCTCTCTGCCCAAGGACGAGTCACTGATCTCATCTGACTCTTACTTTCTTCATTGGACAAAAGAAGAATAGAGAGCCCTTAAGATAGCTTTGATATTGAAAAGTCAATTATTTTTGAAGGTAACAAATTATAAACCTCCCTGGTAGTCTTCCCATTGGAAGGAAATAGGATTTGGTTCAGGCCCAATGGGGTGGATGGAGAATGGGTGGGTGTTACCCAGTGGTTTGTGAGTGATGTGACCAAGAGACAGTGGGGAGACAAGGTCAGGCAACGGGAAAGGTCGAAAGATCCCATATCCAACTTGGAAGGTGAGACAGACTTCAAATAAAAGAATTGGTGGCAAAAGAGATTGAGAGATTATTCAGAACACTTGGAATGGAACCACTATTTGACCCAGTTGTTCTACTTCTCTGCATATATACAAAGGACTTAAGATCAATAGTGATGTAGCCACATCAATGTTTATGGCAGCTCAATTCACAATAGCCAAGCTATAGCACCAACCTAGGTGCCCTTCAACAGGTGAATAGATAAAGAAAATGTGGTTCATATACACAATGGAATATTATTTAGCCATAAGAAAAATGAAATTATGGTATTTGCTTGTAAATGGATGGAACTGGAGAGTATCACGCTAATTGAAATAAGGCAATCCCCCCCCAAACCAAAGGCAGAATGTTCTTTCTGATACATGGATGCTGACTCACAATAGGCAGGGATTGGGTAGGGAGGAGAGGAGGTTCATCTGATCAAACAGGGAGGCGTGGGGGAAGGGAAGAGGTATGGGAATGGGAAAGACAGTAGAATGAATCAGACATAACTTTCCTTTGTTCATATGTGAATATACAACCAGTGAAACTTCACATCATGTTCAACTATAAGAAAGGAATCCTCATTAGACTCAGTTATACTCTGTGTATATGTAATATGTCAAAATACATTCTACTGTCACACATATCTTTAAAAAACCAAGTAAAAAAATAAAAGCACCCAAAGAGAGAGAGAGAGAGAGAGAGAGAGAGAGAGAGAGAGAGAGAGATTAATGTGGGTTTCAGGTAGACGAGGCCATCTCTCCACATGGCAATTCCTTCATTCATTCCACTCATGAAATAAATATTTCTTTAGTGCCGACTGACTACTCTCCAGGCTGCGCTGGATGTTGGCATACAACATGACTAAATAGGCCTGGTCCCTGTCCTCATAAGGTTTACAGTCTAATGGGAGAATCAGGGATGGGAATTAACCAGTGAGGCTGGGGGAAGAGCTGCCATGAGTGACGGGCACTGTGAGATGCCCTTCTGAATAAATGCTGCTGTTCCCTGCTCAGAGTGGGGGAGGGGAGACATTCCTTAAAAGGGCTGATCAAGACACAGAAGCAATCGCATTATGTCTTCATTTAAACATGGGTTTAGATGCAAATGTATGGGGAGTATCAAAAGATTTCCTGCTCCAAGGTTCTAGAAACTGCTGCTGTAATACCTGTGTCTTGTGGATGGACTCAGATTCGAGTCCAGATTCCTGCTTTTCCTAAATCAGCTCTTCCAGGACTTTAAAAGCCAGAAATTGTTCTTTCCAGCAGAAGCTGGACATGAGCCCTGGTTCGTCTTACATGGACTCTCTTCCTCAGGTCCCCGCACCCTGCCCATGACCTTCCTGAGGACCCCTGCTTCTCTGCTCACAGAGAAAAGGGGGAAGGCAAAGAATGGAGGAAGTGAGAATCCTGAACTTCACTATTATTCTTGTGCCTTTCAAAATGTGCTAAATAGCAAAATAGTTCCACCAAATGTCAATAAGCATGATGTAGAGAGAAAAAGGGGTTCAGAACTCCATGAGTCTGGGAAATCGAGTTAACAATTTTTGCAGGCTTTTATTATAGGACTTATCTTGAGACTTTGTTATCATGTTATGCTTTGTCAGTCTCTAAGATATCATTTGTAATATTTTCCAAACGTGTTTGATCATAAAACATGGTTTTCCTGGAATAGTTCTTGGGATGGATTGTTTCAGAATTTGTTTTGGTAAGTGTTTTTTTTTTTTTTTTTTATGTAAGCTTAAAGTAAAGATTTAAAAATGGAATGAATTTCAGAGATGACTTTGTCCTCACCTCTGACGCTAGAGGAATCTAGATAAAAGCCAGTGATCTTAATCTACTCCTCTGGCCTGACAGTAAGTTTGTCTCTTCCACTGTGAATGCTGTGGATTATAGGAGAGAGAAGCACTGAAAAGGAATAAGGAGATCCCTGCACTTGTTGAGGATTCAATGCTGTATGAAAGGCATCTGGTGCTGAAGCAGTGTTCAGTAACTTATTAGCCTCCCCCTTCTCACCCCAAGGAATAAACATCAAACTTTATATAAATATTCTATATGCAAATATTCAAGGCTTTTTAAAATGTGAG
This sequence comes from Marmota marmota marmota, assembly GCF_001458135.2. NCBI lineage: Eukaryota > Metazoa > Chordata > Mammalia > Rodentia > Sciuridae > Marmota > Marmota marmota. Next base: position 931,772 of record NW_025999946.1, read on the forward strand.
GTTTTGTCCTCATTTCTAAGGGAACATATTAATCCAAGTGAGACACTGTGTTCAATCCTGCTGAACCGAGTTTCGGCAATGCTAGTTCTCCCAGGAAGTTGTTCTATTTTATAACCTGGTGTTAAACATCATGAAATAAAACCACTCTGGAGTTTATCATCCTTTATAGGAAGGTAGGCTTCAAAAATCAGAGCATTTCAAAGTTTGGGCTCCCTTACATTTTAGTCAAGCAGAAATAGACTACATGGGACGGGGCTGGGCTGGGGGTGACTTGCTTTAAGTTACTGCCTGGGCTCAGCAGCCCCCGGGAGCTCCTCCCTGTCTACTGTGGACCCTTCCTCCCAGTTAACATCTCCTCTCTTCTTCTCTTGGAAACTTAACCCTATCGTGCCGAAGTGCTTGTTAGTAAATTCTCTGTGATTCTGCAAACCCAGGAAACTCCCAGGGATTTTGGCCTTCTTGTTGATTTGGTAAGATATTGATTGTTGCAAAGAAAAAAAAAAAACCATCTAGCCTCAAAGTTGAATGTTTGGTGTCAAGCAGAGAACTCAGCCTGTGTTGAGCAAGGCTGGAGCTGGAGTCCATGCTGGGCACTGACACTGTCTCTCTGCAACCAGTCCAAAGGGAAGAGAAAATGCTCAAGTTCAAGAACAAGCCTCCTTTGTGGGGTGCACTTGGAGACCAGTTCCCCAGAAGCAGCCCTGTCCCCTATGGCAAATAAGTTGCTCAGAGTTTAAAAACAAAACCAAAGGCCAATTGAACATTTCTGAATGTACATTTTATGCACTGTCCGGGTCAATGATAAAACTTCATTCTCTGGTACTCACCCAGGTGACAGCCTGGGCAGCACTGTAGATGGGACAATAACAGGCTGGGGCCGAGGGTCTAGATTCTGATGTTTCTTCTTCCACTCACTGGAACAACCTTGGCTGGGCTACCTTGGACGAGAATGGTCTCTGCTGTTGATGCTGCATCCATCCTGTGGGCATGAGAGCTGCTTGCCTTTTTATAAAAATGACGTGGGAGGCAGGAATGGAAATTTCATCCTAGTATCTGTCTGCCCCTCCAAGGAAGAAGCCACACTTAGTGCTCCAAGAGGAGCCAGACACCCTTCACCCTCCAGGGTTCCCCTCCAACAAGTAAAAAGTCAAGGCCTCTGTGATTCACAGAGGTGAGGGCTGGCTTGTTTCTGGCCCACATCAGCAACTTAGATTTTGCAGACCTTGAACCCTTGAGCCCAGGAGGTTATGAAAGTGTCCTGTGAGGAACAATCTGGTCTGCTTGCATGGAGATCTGAGATCTACCCAGTAAGGAGGTTTCAAATGGATATCTAAAACTGATTTTAGAAAGGAGCCACCCTGGCAGCTAATGCTAAGTGGATGTGTCTCCCAAGTGATAGAGCCTGGGTTCTGCCTCCAAAAGGGACCTGAGGGTTTTAGGCAGCGGTCAGGGGACACTGGGCTATGTTATTAGCACAGGGGATGCTGAGGAGGGTCTCCAGTGCATGAGAGGGTCCTGAGAAGGCCCTGACTTCCTCACTTCTGTGCTTGCACCTTAGAAGCCAACCATAGTCTTCTCAGAGCACAAATGTTTCTATAGTCACCCAAAGACCACTTCTAGAAGGTTCTATAAAATTCTAAATCCAGGGAAGACCTTCATCTGAGGCAGCAGAGCAGGCTTGGGATGGGTCATAGAAAGATGAGGACACTGAGGCAGGAGGACTTGTGAGAGGACACAAAATGAATTAGCAGCAGGGCTGGTTCTGAAACCCAACCTCCTGGTGGGGGCAACCCCCGGGGAGGCTCATCCCTGCACTGAGCTCCCTGAGCACCCACCAGCAGGGGGAGCTCTGTCTCAGGGCAGCGCTCAGCATCTCCTGGCAGGAGGCACATCTTCCCCTGTTGAGGAAGTGACTTGAAAGAGCCATCCCTAAAGGCCCAGGCTGGCAGGCGAGGCCGCACTGTCATGTATCTCTGCTCTGCAACAACTCCCACCCATCCACCCATTGCTAGCTCCTCCTGGGTCCTTGGGACCTCTGAAAATGATTCCATCCAATAGGAGGGTATGAGTTCCTCCCAAAACATGTACATAAGTTTGGTCGTCTTAGTTGGGACAATGACAGGGACAATGACCTGTTCTAATACCTCTCAGGGACTGCGCTGGCAGAGAGGCTCCCAGTAGGGAGGGGTGGAACCGGAGTGCAGGTGGGTGGGCTTTTTAACCAGAGAAATGTGTCTATTGACCTTTGCAGACATTTATTGAGCACCTACTAAGTGCCAGAGGATGGACAGTCATGATCCCAGATATCTAATCGGGCACACGGAGTCCAACTTTCCTTCTGAATGTCAGCTGCCCAATCCTGGGCTTTGTGCTGCTTCTCTTTCTTCCTCACTCTTTTTTCTTTCTTCCTTAAGCCACCAACAAAACTCTGACCTCTCCCCGCACACACAATGCAGGCAGTCACTCATGCATTAACAACCACTGGGCCCCAAAGGTCGTTTCTATGACAACCCCGGGGTCCTTAATGACCCTGGCAGGCCAATGATTTTGTTTTGTTTGAGAGTGAAGGAATAATAAGTCAGGCTGGCTTGCTCAGGCGCTGGCCCCTCTCCCCCTCGCCCCCTCCTCTCTGCACTGATATACTGTTCATTATCTGCTGTTGCATCAGCCCCAGAGACGGGGCGGCAGCCAGCTCTGAAAGACAAGAGCCTGGCTGCAGACAAAGAGCTGCAAAGGACCAGAGTGTGCCCTGCATCCAGGGCCACCTGGGCTTCATCAATGCCTTCGCGGGTAGGGAAGTGCGAGCAAGGACCCTGAGGTCCCCAGCTCCTGGGGTCCTGTGGCACCTAGATGAACCCCAAATCACTATGCAGCTCTTTAGAAAAGCATCATGTGACGAGCCCTGTTGGGGGACCTCCCTACCCAGGATGTGTGCCCGACTGGCAGCCAGGCAGCACGGCTCCCGAAGGCAAGACCTATCATTTTAATGATGGGATGAACAAGCAATTAATGTGAGCCCACCAGCCTCCATATGGATCATCAGTAACTGGGGAGGCCGGGCCGATGGCGCAGACAAAGGCAGGAGCAGGGCGGCCCAGCTGATCCCCGTCCTGGCCTCCGGTGGAGCCCTGCCCTTTCCGTTCTCCAGTTTGGTTCTCTGGTTCTATGCGGAGAAACGTCCTGGGGAGGAAGCTTTCATTGTCTTCTGATCTTGGGGCCAACGGGCCTCTAGCTTGTCACATTAATTTTCAAACGTGGCGTTTGGCAGCCTGGGATTTTACTAGCAGACACTTGGAATTATTTTTGTTGTGTGTGCACGGCTAAAATCCCCTAGAATAAGTCATTATCCTAAAAAAAAAAAAAAAAATCCGCTCCTACTGGCTGCCTGGTGGCCCAATCAGCAGACTCATTCTCCATGCTTTCCCTGAAGTAATTAGCGTTTTCATTTTTCCCAACCTGCCTATTAGATAAACTCCAGGATCCCCTTCGGTTGAAGCACATTTTTGTGAGTTGACTCGCCTAAGCCTCTCCCCAGGAAACAAAAGGAGAAATCTGGAGACGGGCACAAAGAAACGCATGATCTAAGCTGATGTTCTCCTGTGTGGACTACTTATTAGTCACCAAGAAAGGGCAGCGGGCTGTGGCCAGGGAAGCCAGGGTAGGGTGCTGAGGGTGGGCGCAGGCCTGGACCCCGCCGTGATACCCGGCAAGGGCATCCAAGGGTGCAGAGACATGCAGACAACAGCACCCTTCATCCAAGGCCCCTCTAGTATCATATGTCCTTTGTCCAATGAGGCCGACTGTTGATCAGGGATGGTAAACTTGGGGTCACACAGGTCCGCAGCAGCATTGGAGAGGAGGTGAAGTCGGGGTGGGGGGATATCTCCCCTGTATGAAACAGGCAGCTGCAGTTCTAGAAGGTTTCCAGGGAAGACATTCTGCTGGTCAAAGAAAATATATTTGCATAAAGCCAGTGGTTCCAGGGCCAGCAGTAGGTACCCTGTGCTCTATACTTTGGTGACTTTAAGTCAGTTGGGTGACCAGGCACACTGATGCTACCAGGGAGCTCCTGGAAATGAAGACCCTTGGGCCTGCAGTGTCTCCTAGATGCTCCTCCTAGACAGACCCACTGGATCTCCTGCATCATAAACTGGATGATCCCTGTGAACAGTAAGGAAGTGATGGGGTACATCTCCGAAGTCTTTGAAGTTGGCTGGAACATTCCCTAGCATTTTCCCTGTGCAGGTTGCTCTTTGAACCTTCTTACGCACCTTCCTTAGGACGTCTCAGGGTAGAACAAAAGTCCATTCAGAACATAAAAAAGGATCTGAGGCTTCTCTGGTCCAAATCTCTCCCTCAAGCAGAGAAAGAATGAAATTGTCCAGGGCAGATGGATTGCTGTTTTTTCTCTTCTCCAGGGCTGAGGCTGCTCAATCTCATAATTAATGCATTTTTTTTTCCATTCTCATTTTCTAGAATTTATTCTAGCTTTTGACACAATTGACCACTGTTCTTCTCTGAAATTCCCACCTCCAGAGGTCCCTAATCTGGCACCACCCTGGTACGTATCCCCATCTTTCTGTAGCCTTCCAACTTTCTTTGCATTTCTTTCTTCTCCTCTTAACATTCTAGATGTGGCAGGGACTGTCCCCAGGGCTATGTCTTCTGCTATCTTCACTCCAGAGTTCCTCAAAGCACTTGGACCTTCAAACCCGCTTCTTAACTTCTACATCTCTGAGAGACCTAGAAGGTGTTTTCCAACTGCTTGGTGCCACTTCAGGGTCAAACGATCTGAAAGAACACTGTCACCCTTGTCCCAAAGCTCATTCTACTTCTGGTTACATACTTACTGTTAGTGACCTTCTCACTTGGGCTTCAACTGGGCAATGCTTGGAAGAGTAGAGAGGCTAACTTTGGTGTGGGATGTTCAACCCTGAAGGTGGGACTGCTTTTAAGTAAATGATCTAGACATGGACAAGTCAGCAGAAAGATGTTATGGACAAGTCAGGGTTGTAATGAACGTCTATTTCCCACTCTCGCCCATAATCAACAATTGCAAAATCTGGCTGCTCTGACCTCCTAGATCTCTCTTGCCACCACACCACCTCTGGTAGCTCCAACCATGAGTGACCCCATTAACATTTGTTCACCTGCACTGCAGGAAGCCTCTCTGAGAAGCTCCAGGTATCTGCCCAAGGCATGAGACTCAAGGAAACACCTTTATCAAAAACTGGCCATGTGCCATATGCCTCCTAGAGGAATCCCAGAATCCCCATGGTGGCTTTGAAAGCTCTTCATACCATGATCCCTGTGTGTCCCACACTCTTCCACATCATGCACTCTAGGCCCCAGGTGAATGAAAGTTGTGTGTTTTCCTACTGCTGACCAGCCAATAATGCTCCCTTCAGCTGGAAGGCTCTTCCATGATCAATTTTACCTGAATCTAGGTGCTTCCGGGTGTTTAAGGCCCAGCCAGGGCCACCGCCTTCTGCAACTCAGTTCTGGCCTTCCTGGTCAGCAGACGCCTCTGAGTTCAGGTCTTCTCTGAACTTCCCCCAGTGGCACTGAGTGGGTGTTGTAGGTGAGTGAGGGCTCTCTCCCTGGTCACCTTCTTACTCTGTCTTCACGTGACCTCTCCTTGGCACATGCTGGGGGTGGGGGTCATGCAGGGGCTCTCTGGTGCATCTTATAAGGACACTAATCCTGTAGGATTGGGGCCCCGTTCTTGTGTCCTCATCTACTCTTAATTACTTCCTTAGAGACCCCATCTCCAAATACAGCACACTGGAGGTTAGGGCTTCAACATATGAGTTTGGCAGAGGCTCGGGGCCCCTGAACACACTCGCCATTAGAGGTCGCTCACTTTGGCTGTTAATGTGCACATCTTATTCATTCAAAGTCCTAAGTTTTTCAAGGATGGAGCCTGTGTCTTGTCTATTTAATGGTACCACCTGTGTAAGAGATGCTTAGTAAATATTCATTGGATGATCATACACGAGGTCTCCTTCCTTCTCTGAGTCATCAGAACCCTGTGAATCACCTCAGTGGCTGTGACCTTTTACGTCAGTACCTGGGCCCTCCTGCTACCCTCCTTCATCTGATCTTCTCCATCCACCTGGGATACAGGAAGGAGCTCATCCATGCTTCTTAGAAACTCTTGCTGAGGCCCCCAAGTAACCTGGGTAGCTACCTTTGGTTTGGCGAGGACCTCATCTGACTACTGCCCGTATGCAGCAGCACAGTCATGCTGTAGCTGCCCGTTTGCCTTCCCAGGACCCCTCTAGTGAGAAATCCTCTTCTTGCTTCTCCTGCTCTGGGTGCCAGGAACTTAACTGCAATTGCCTGTTTGCTTGCAGTCTCCCTAAGCGAGTCACCCGAAGGCAGATACTGGGGCTTTTTATTCCCATGTACCTAACACCTGGCATGTTGTTTGACAACTAATAATATTGCAATTAAATATTTGTTGAAAAAAAAGAATGAATAAAAACAGGAACTTTAAAAAAAATTCCTATCATTCCTCTAACCTGCCTGAAATTGCCTTTTAAAAGAAATTTCTTGTAACGTTTCAGGCAATTACTTTACATGACTGTTCACAGGATAGTCTCATTTCAGGCTCCGTGACAATGGGGGAAAAGATTAGTATACAGAGAAGATGAAAGAAGGGAAATTGGAGATCTACATTAAATTTGAAAAGAAAATTCCCCAAGAACAGTGGTGTCTTGACATTCATGAGAAATATGTTAAAAAAAAACCATCCCAAAGACTCAGCTGCAGTCATTGTGGTACCGCTTGTAGTTTCCATCCAGGGGGACATGGGAAAGAAGGATGTGAAGCCATCGGATCCAAAACCAACTCTGATGACAGGAAGAAGAGAGGATGATATGAATGTGCATGGGGCCAGGTCGCTGCTGAGCGCTATACGCATACTCTCATTTAATGTTCTCAGCAATTAAAAAAGGTCAGAATTATCATTTCCATTTTACAGTTGAGGAAAGTTGAGACCCAAAGTGGGCAAGTCACTTATTCAAGAACCTGTGTACGTAGCTAGGATGACCAACATCCTGGTTTGCCCAGGAAGTGGGCCTTTCTGTTCTAAAATGGGGGAAATCATCATATAAGTGACAGAGGATGTGTTTGAAGCCAGTGATGTATGCCAGAAGCTATTGAACACTACTGAACATCTGTTTGGCAAAGACTGGCTACAGTGTTCACCAACTAAGGCAAAATTTTTGAAGTGGTCAGTTCAATAGAGTTATCTAGCATTGTAAGGGGAACAAGTTCACATTCTACAACCATAGATCCCCAAGAGCTGGGAATACTGTCTCATTTCTGTTCCTTCATGGTATGCTCCCTACATCAGACCTTATACGTATTCAGGAAGAGCTTGGTGCAGGTGAAATCTTTTCCCTCCACCCAAAATGAGAATCCAACCCATCATTCATTGATAACTTGGCTCTTCAAGTGCTAATACTCCATTTCAGTTTTTCTTCTCCCTTGTCTCTTCCTTCCCCCATGCATACCCACAAACTGCTAGCTTTCTCCTCATTATTCTCCATGGTTCCCAACTTGTCATTGCACTGGGGGATATGTGTCTCCAAATGCCATTATTCATTTGGTTTGCTCCCCCCACCCCCATTTTTTTCCTTAAATATATTTTTTTAGTTGTAGATGGACACAGTACCTTTATTTATTATTTTTATGTGGCGCTGAGGATTGAACTCAGGGCCTCGCACATGCTAGGCGAGCGCTCTACCACTGAGCCACAACCTCAGCCTGGCTCTTTCCCTTTTAATACTGTCCCATGTAACTCCAGTCAAAGTTGTCCATTTGCCTATCCAGGTCCATCTGATGGGGAATTATTTATTTGCTGTGCCCACTCTGGAAACTTAGCCACAATTGCCAATTCACATGCAATTACAAGCATGACAATACTTTTATGCTTTCCTTCATTGGGGACTTGGTGAAGGATTAGTGAATATGGCAGGGGCCTTGTTCTCTTACAACATCTGTTTCCCCTTCTCCCTTAGGAATGAATTGTTTCCCAGTGGGCATGGCTGCCCTCCCTCAAGACCACATTTCCCAACCTGCCTTGCTCCATCATGTGACTCAGTCCTGGCCAATGAGAGGAGGGTGGAAATACCTGGCCTAGAATACATTCCAGGCCTTTCCTAAGGGGACCTGGTGTGCACCCTTCACCCTTTCTTTTCCATCATTTTCTTTCCCTGAGGACATGAATGCCACTTTGGACTCCAAGGTCAAGGGTTTCACTGCAGGGATGGCAAGATGGTGCTCTAGGAGCTTCCTGGGTCCAGACCCCATGAGGGATTCCATACTGGCCCTTTATCTGTCTGCTCAGACTTTTAATAAAAAAATAAATAAGATTCTATTGTGTTGGAGCAACTGTTGGGTTGTCACGTAGTCACAGTTCTAAGCCTAAATAAAATGGGAAGAATGATCGCTGCTGTTGCGTAGTGTGACATATGCGTTACTTTGTGTCACTCTTGCCCAGACACCACCGCTCAGCTCGCTTTAGCAGCATAGAGACAGGAAACTGCGGGATGGCCGTGGGGCTGCCTGCTTGTCGGCCTTGGTTTGGCATCATCTCTCGTCAGCCGGCCCCTGGCTGGCCCACTGTCCCTGCTGCTCAGAGTTGGCATGGACTTTTGTCCTGACTACAGATGGAGTCCTCTCTGTGATCACTCCCCGTTGCCAGAGTGTGGAGATTCTCACCCGTTCTCTGACTCCTACTCTGGCTTCCCCATTCACTAGACCAAGGAGACGGAACTCTCCTGAGCGAGCGTTGCTCTCCCTGGGCCCCTCTCTGTGCCTGTGCCTGTGCTCTCTTGTCCTGCTTTACAGGAGGAGGAAAGATTTTGTGTCTCCTGACATGAACGAGTGTCCACAGGTGCTGCAGGAAGACTCCTGCCCTCCATCCCCCAAATCAGAGTGGGCTGGAGGTTCTGTTCCAAGTCCATCTAAGTGACAAAGTTCCAGATGGCAGCAGCCTGGCCTAGTGCAACATTGGCCCCCAGCAAAGCCAGCTGCAGGAGCCCTGGCCGGGGTCCTGGGCAGCATCTCTTCCCTCACTTCTCTCTTGGGCACATGCTGTCTCTTACCCTTCATAATATAAAGCTTATATTAGCTTTAGCCCGCAGTTTGTTATATAAAATGTTCCACATGACAGCTCAGCTTTGCCCTGATTCTCCCATTTCCTGTCACCCCTTAAAGATCTTTCTTAATGTCCTTGCTCTGTAATCCATTAATTTCTATTTTATGAGTAGAGGCTTCCCTTGGTATTTCTGTGCTACTCATCTTTTTTTTTCTTCCTTATTTCTTATTCTTTGCATCCTCATTTTCCTTCTTTTTGACACCATTTCTCAGTGAAACTCTTCTCTATATTTGAGCTGAACCTCTTGTTTTCAGTGAGGTCTGTTGTCCCAACACTTCATCCTCCACACAAAGGGGAAACCAAGCGCTAGGATGGCCTCTTGTCTTGGTCAGCTGTGCATCACTGTGACAAAATACCTGAGACAAACAACTTGGAGAAAAGGTTGATGGTGGCTCATGGTTTCAGAGGTGTCAGTGCCTGGTCTCTTGGCCTTGTTGCTTTGGGCCTGTGGCAGCGCCGGACAACATGGAGAAGCACATGGTGGAGGAGGCCTGTTCACTTTGTGGCAGCTGGAAAGGGAAAAAGAGAAAGACGGTGGAGGAACGGGGTTGGAGTCCATAATTCCCTTCCAGGGCACGCCCCCAATGACCTCACTGCCTCCCACCAGGCCCCGCCTCCTGAATGTTCCTCTACCTCCCAACAGTACCACATGCTGGGGACCAAGTATCCAACACAAGGCCTTGGGAGACATTTAAGATTCAAGCCACAACCATCTGCTAGAAACAAAACAACCCCTCAATGTCAACTGTATCTCCAAAAGGTGCTAAATAACTGGGTTGATAAGGAAAGCAATGAATAAATGCCTGTGTTTATATTCTTTCAATTATTTTGTTTTTTCTTGGAGGCTTCTCTAATCTGTCCAGTTCCCCCCCCCCCATAAAAATAAAGATTCTACTCACAGAACTAGAGTTGAGGCGCTAATCTGGCCTTTTGTGAAACTGAGAAAAGGGGGCTGCTTGCCTCTGCCATTAAAACCATATGTGTCTGGTGGTCCCTGGGGTCCAGCTCAGTGGTGGAGCATGCACTGAGCATGCATGAGGTCCTGGGTTCCATCCCCAGCACCAAAAGAAAAAAAAAGAAAAAAGAAAAAGATGTCTTGACAAACTCGTGGCTACAGACAAGTATTTCTCCTGTGTTTCTCAATCTCCTGGCCTCTAGCCATGGTTAGAAACAGGAAAGTGAGAGAGGCCTTCAGCAGGGGGTCATTGTAACACTAGAAGTCAGCAGTACATGTGCAGAAGGCTCCTGTAAGCAACAGCCTGGGGTGACTTCACATCAATGTCCAAAGCGAGGGAGCTCCCTGTGGTCTTGGTCTTGGTGAAGGCCTTCTGGGGTCGGGATCCAGGCAGGAGCTGGGTGTGGCCAACCTCCCACGGGGGCACAGTAGGCCAGGTGCTGAGACCCAGCCAGATGTGAAGGGGTGAAGGAGAGGCAGGCCTGGTCAGCACCCCTGGCGGTGGAGATGGTGTCATAAGTGGGCGTGGAGGGTGAGCAGGGTGCTTGAAGAGGAGAGGGAAGGTGCACCATGCAGCAGTGACTGTCCAACAGTGGCCTCTGGGGAGGCACGTGGCAGTGGCTGGAGAGGGAATGGGGTGCAGAGGGGAGGGGCCTTCCGGGGACCGTTGTGCCTCCTCTATGTACCCACGGGTCCCATGCTGGAGCCCTTCCCACTGGGCCACACTGTCTGGGCCACTCAAGGCTACGTGGGATTTCTTTTCTTGTCACTGGTGTTTGACCAGGAAACTGCACCAACAGAGAGCGGCAGCAAGCTTGGGAGGCAGAAGGAACTCTCCATGGAAGGGAGAGGGCTCACCAAGGGCACAGTGTGGAAGGCTCCCAACTGGGATTCGTGTCCAGGGACCTGTGGTCCCAGTACCCCTGGGGACATCCAGGGATAGGATGGGTCCATTCAATGGGTCTGCCATTGACTTGCTTGGTGGATTTGGGTGAGTCAAGGAAACACAGACCCTCCACTTCCTCATGGGTGAAGCTGGGATAGCAGGAAGGACTTGGGAGCAAAGGCCAGCTATGACTGTGCTTTGGAACGCTGCTGGTGGCAGGGCCTGGCCTCCTGGCCATCCCTCAGCCCACACCCAGGCAGACATGGAGAATAGCCCCGGTGCTGATTCCAGCGAGCTGACAGGCAGCGCGTGCCTGGTGAGTGACTTAGAGGAGGCTCTGCAGAGGCCATCTGAATGCACGCGTCAGTGAGTTACCAACAAGCCAAGCCAAGAACGCCCATCACTGGAGTTCCCCAAAGATGGCACTGAGTGGCACGGCGGCCCCTAGAGAGGCCCACCAGAGTCTGTGACTACGACCTCCTTGGGAAAAGGGTCTCTGCAGATGTAATGAAGGCAAGGATCTCAAGATGAGATCATTCCAGCTTGTCCAGCCGGGCTCTCGATTCAATGGCAAATGTCCTCATCAGGGAAAAGAAAGGGGGAAGACAAAGGCACAGAGAAGAAGCGCATGTTGAAGATGGAGGCAGAGAGGGGAGTTAGAAGCCACAGCGAAGATTGCCAGCAGCCAGCAGAAGCCAGGGAGGCAGCAAATGGATTCCTCGGGCCCCCAGGAGAAGCTGACCCGGCTAGCACCTTGACTTCAGACTTAGGGCCTGCAGAACTCTACGAGAATACATTTCTGTTATTGTAAGCCCATTACTTAGTGGTGATGTTTATTACAGCAGCATCCAGAAACTAATACAGATACCACGGCAGGCAGTCGAGATGTACTTTGCAGAAAGCAGGGAGCCGTCGAAGGCATTTGAGCTCCAGGCTAACAGAAGCGTATCCTGAGAGCATATGTGGGAGGGACTGCTGGAGGATCGGAATGAGCTGGAAATCAAAGGCTCAAAGCCTCCTGTCAGACCCATGAACTCTGATGACCTCCAGCCTGACCCTTCCTCATCTCTCCAGGCCTGATCTGCAGGTCTTCATGCCAAAGCTGAAAAAATAGCACAAGAATTGCAGAGGCAGGTGGAAAGGGGTTGGGGAAGGCTTTTCTTTTCCTTTCTCCTCTCTGCCTGTATTGCTAAAGCCACGTTACTGGCAGCAAGCCCAGCTCTCAGGGAACAGGTGTGCAGGAGGCCCTGTGACTGGTGAACTGAGGGGACCAGACCTGGATGAGACCCAGGCCCAGCAAGAGGAGGATCCTGCAGCCCCGTCACCTCCGGGTCCACTGTGTCTTCCTCAGGCGTTGGGAATGCCCTGCAGACAGGTGTACTTCTCCCCCCACCACCCTCCCATGTTTTTTTTTTTTTTCCTAGAGCCTTCTCTCTCTTGTCTTCTTTACTGATTTGGCCTATCTCAGGACAAAGCCCTTATGAGTTGGTGGCCCTGCTCAGAGCAGCATGGATCTATGCAAGAGAGCACCAAGCTGCATTCTAGAGAGTGCTCAGGATGGTCCGGGAGACCCACAAGAGCCAGGCCTTTCTGTCCCTTGGATGCTTATCTGAATATTTTTTTCTCTCTCTCTCTGTTATTCTGTTAAGTGCATCCTTGACATACAGCAGTGATTCTCAACCAGGGGGGATTCTGTTCCTGAAGGGACTATTGGCAGCATCCGGAAAGATGCTTAGTGGCCACTATTTGGAGTTTGCTGCTGGTAAAGGCCAGAGATGGAGCTGGGCATCCTACAGGAGTGCAGGATGCCCCCACCACATAGAATCCCCAGCTCCATGTCCACAGCACAGCAGCTGAGGAACCTTGACCCCCAGTGAGACCTCCTGAACAGAGGGGAGACAGAGCAGGTGACTCCAGATAGCAGAGGAGAGGTTTCTGCCCTGGGACACACAGCTACTGTGAAAAACAAAACACAGAGCCCTGGAAATTCAGCGGAAGTGACAGCTAAGGGTAGAAGAAGCCTGGGTTGTTTGTAAACATGACAGAGGAGGAATCAATTATGGCCAGTGCTATAATTATGATTTTCCCCCCCGGAAATTTGTATGTTAAAACTTAATCACCATGTGATGCTGTGAGACGTGGGGCCTTCAATAGGTGATTAAGTCGGGAGGGCAGATTCCCCGTGAATGAGATTAATGACCACATAAAAAAGGCCAAGGAGGCCATCCAGCCTTCGTCCCCTTGTGTCTTCTTCCATACTGTGAGGACATAGCATTGGATCTCTTTGGAAGACACAGCAGCAGGTCCCCATCTTGAAGCAGAGAGCTCACTAGACACCCCACCTGCTGGAGTCTGGATCTGCACTTGCCGACCTTTACAGCTGTACACAATGTGTTTTTGTTCTTTATAATTTTCCCAGTCTGTGGTATTTTGTTATAGCAGCAAGAACGGACGAAGACAATCAGTGTCTATGGATGAAGCATCTTCCAGAAATAATCTATTATGTGCATAGTACTTAATAGTGTTTACAAAGTGCTTTTTAAAATCGGATCCAAAACATCAAAAACACTTTTGAACCCAGATAGTCACATCCACAACAAAACCCCTAAGCTCTGGCATGTAAAAGTTTAGTTGAATTTAGCTAGAATATAACTCAGATAAATGCCATATATACTTGAGAATTTTATGCATTTGTAGATGACAGAAATGATGACATAAAAATCATTCTGTTTACTTGAAAAACTTTTACTTATTTATTACTTTCGTTAGCAAGCAGCAGAGGATCTTAATGGAGATGTTACGTGATGCATACAAGAGAAACAAAAGAAAAGACTCAAAATTCCAATATCTAGAGAGAAATGCTCTTGACACCTTGGTGGATACAACCTATATCTTTACTGTACAGAAGTAGTTATCAGGTTGCACATACTTTTTTGAGACTTCATATATCCATATTCACATGTTTATTTGTATGTACATATTATATATATCTGTATGTACTTATACACACACACACACACACACACTGTAAATATCTTCGCACCTGACTAAGGATTCCGACACATAGAGTGAGTGAGTTTTGATTGGCTGTGTGTGCTGTTCTGCTTTGTGACCATTTTTATTGAAGTCCGTGGTGTGGTGAACATCAGTCATTGTCTCAGGTAATGTAAATTTGAGTAACTCCCTGAATTTGAAGCAGGTTTTGGGTGGTGTTTTGCTGTTTGGTTTTGTCCTTTGGAAACACATCCCAAGTCTGACTGCATCCCAAATACCTCCTATGTCCTGCTCTGTCACTGGATGGAATGTGACAGATATGCTGTAGGATGTTTATCTTCATCTCTGGCTTTTACCCCCTAGATTCCAGGCTCAGTGGAGGTGATGGTGGATTTTATGTGTCAGCCTGGCTGGACCCTGATATGTGCACATACATTATTTTGGATGTTTCTGTGAGGGTGCTGTTGGATGGCATCATTACATTTAAACGGGTGGGCTTTGAATAAACCAGATTATCTTTTGTATGGTGAGTGGGCCTCGTCTAATCAGTCAAAGGTCTGGATAGAACAAAAGACTGACCTCTTCTGAATGAGAGGGGATTTTACTAGCAGACTTCTTTCCTGCAGCATCCCACCCTTCCTGGTCCTTCTAGACACTGCCTTTGGACTTGAACTGCAACCCTCACCTCAGGCTCCAGCCTGCTGGCCTCCTCCTCCAGATTTGGATTTGCAACCACACTTGTTGATTTCTCAAAATAAATTCCTTTCTACATTTACACACCTGCTATGGGCTGTTTCTCTGGGAAGCCCTGCCTGAGACCCTGGGCACTGTCCTTCCTGTTGGTCTTATCTCTCTCTACTGCATCCAGACTCTGAGGAACAGCGTATCTACCAGAAGGACCAGGCCTGTGCTCCTGGCTGTGTTTCCAAAAAGACAGCCCTTCTTTGGCAGTGGTAGTCATGGAAAGCTGGTATCCACAGCCCCGGGTGTGGTCACTCTCTCCTGCACTGGCAGTCTGGCTTGAGATCCACATGCACGCCGCCCACAGCGGGAGGGTCTTCTGTTTTCCAGGAAGATGAACAGGCTCAAGAGGCGAGTGGCTTAAGAGAGATCACGGGTGCCAATGCCCACATGCCCACTCCTCGTGCTGGGGTCTGCCTCCCCCCTCTAAGCCCAGTGGTGTCTTTCAGAGAGATCCTTGACTCCACAGACGGGAGTCCAGGCTGAGATGGACCAGAAACTTGGCCATGTGAGGCCAGTTGGAGGGACGGGGGCTATTTGGCTTGGAGAAGAGGAACAGAGGACTGTGGTAGGTGTCTCCTCCGTCGTCGTCTTTGTGGAAGAGGGCCTGGGTATGCATTCGCTGGAGGCAGAGCCAGGGTCAGAGGGTGGAGGCCGCGCAGAGGCCGACTTCAAATCAGAGCTGTTCAGAGCAGGCGGTGAGCTTCTTTCCACAGGAGGATGGGACAGTGACAGCTGCAGGGAGAAGACTTTAGTCTGTGTGGACAGGAACGTCTTCCACGTCCCTTTCTGTCCTGAATGCTGTGACATCTCCGAGATAGCCCTGGTGCAGCAGAAGCCACCCCTCCCTGCCTGCACTGGACAAGGGATCGTGAAACAGCCACCGTAGAAAGGCCTGAGATTACCTGGGACCTGTTCCTAAGACGGGCAGGTTCATTTGGGCCAGGCAGCCACCAGGAACGCTGGTGCCGGGCCACTGGGACACATGCCCCGCCCCCACCCTCAGGCAGGGAGAGCAGCTTCTGTAAACAGCTCCGCTGTGCCTGGCCACCCGTGGCCCTCCAGGCGCTAGGAGTCTGTATGTGGTTCCAGTGCTTCTGTGCTCTGGCCAAATGGCCACGTAGTTGATAACGAGGCCATGAACATCAGGATGGCGCTGAGAAAACCTCTTCCCAAAACTAGTGCCAGCTTCACGCCCAAGCTGCAGTTAGGCCTGAGAGGCTCCTTCTCCCCCAGTTCAGGAGCATGTGGATCCAAATCAGAGGTCTAAACTGACCTGAGAGATCCTGGCCCAGGCATCTATTCCCAAGACCCAGGAGCTCCTGAGAACTTTGAGCCGCTGCTGTCTGCTGCACAGTGACTTGCAGATGTCCCTGTCCTGGGAATACTGGCAGGCAGGAGTGTCCAGAAGGAGCACTGGCTTCATTCAGTCTCAGTTTTCTGTTGCTATAACAAAATATCTGAGACTGGGTAATTTAAAATTACTAGAGGTTTGCTAGAGACTGGGAAATCCAAGAGTACGGCACTGCCTTGGACAAGGCCCTCATGCTTCATTGTGACATGGTGGAGGGCATCGCACGGTGAGAGAGAGCAGGTGTGCCGGCTCATCTCTCTTCATTTTCTTAAGCCACAAAGGCCTTCAAGGGGCCCCACCCTCCTGACTTTACCCAAACCTAATTATCTCCCCAAAGCCCAACCCCCAAATACCTCCACGTGAGCATGTGGATTGAGGGTTTTATTTCCAACATATGAGTTCCAAGGGGCGCACCCAAATCATCAAAGCAACTTCATTGTTTCCAAGTGCCTCGAGGGACACAGGGATCTGGATGTCAGGAAGGCAGGGACTTGGGGTCACAGCAGCAGGCATGATAATGGCTTGGGGTTCTTGTCCAGGGCAAGTTCAGGATTGATGTTCCATGACTACTGGAAGAGGTCCCTGTCCTCAGGGGGCGTCAGGGTGGTGACAGCCCCGTGTTGCTGGCCTCTGACCGGCTCACCTTGGCCAGCGCGGTGCCCTCTGGGCCGACCCAGTTGCTGGGACTGCAGGAAGACAGAGAGCAGGGCTCTTTAACAGGGTCAGAGATGGAGAAGGCAAGCGGGGTGCTAGATGGAAGAAACAAAACCTGGGGGGATGCGCGAGCACGCTCCCCACCTGTGAACAGCGGCCAGGAGGAAATGGGGTGTATGTAATTCCATGGGTCCCTCCCTGAGGGCCAATGGGTGGAAGTTAAAAGACAGGGAGCGACTTCTTATAAAGAAGTTGAGCAGTTGTGTTTCTAAATGTGACAGGAGCTGCCTTGGGAAAGAGGGAGCACCCGCCCCTGGAGTGGAGGCAGACTGGGTGGCGTGTTGGGCTGGGGAGGCCCGAGGTATTGCCCGGATCACGGCCGACACTCATCTGGACATGAGACTCTGGATTGTACGGACCTTTCCAAGTGTCAGTATTGGCTAACTGTGACCCCAGAAAGACTGAGGGACAATAAAAATCTGATCAGCATGTAACAAAGCTCTGACTTAGCTCATGCATCTGCAGCGTGGCTGGGAGTCGTTCCGTGCCACATGATCCTCCCTCTCCCCCTGGGACCAGTGGGCTAGCCTGGGTATGTATGGTCACCTCATTGTGAAGGCAGGGGGACAAGGATGCAAGCAGAAGAACACAAGGAAGGCCCAGGCCAGGCATCTGTCCCCTGGGCCTGCTGCCCAAAGCAAGTCACATGGCTGAACCCAAAGAGACAAGGACATATGCTCCACCTGTGGGTACAGGGTGGAGCGGAGAACTGGGGCCAACAGAGGGGTCCACCACGGTCATCATGACAGTTTTGCTGCACTGGTTGAGACGGCCACCCAGCTTGGGCTCCTCGTGCCCCTTTAGTCAACAGGAGATAACGGAGTTGCCTGTAGGCGGGGTGGTGATCTGGAGCACTGGGAAAGAAGCGGTTTTGCTACTCCACAGCAGAAGTAAGGAAGGGTGTATCTGGAATTCTGGGCATTCCTAGGGTGTCTCTTAGTGTGATCAAAGTCAATGGAAAAATACAACAACCCAATTTGAGCAGGATTTCTCATGGCCCAGGCCCTTTAGGTAGGAATGAAGATCCACCTCACAGGCAAGGAGCCTCGGCCAGCTGAAGTGCTTGCTCAAGGGCAAAGGGGACATGGAAGGAGTACACGAAGCAGCTAGTTATAAATTCCAACTATAACCGGGTGAACAACTGCAGAAGTAGGTATTATAAAGTTACCAGTTGCCTTTATTTTGTTGCGAATATGCTCTTGTAGGTGTAGTTAATATTTTCTGTTTTCTTCTCTTACTTGTTGTCTTCTCATTTAGCATAAGATGCTTTCATAAAAGGTGAGTCTATGTCACCATGTTTAACTTACAATGTATCCAAAGAGAAGAGTGACAGTCCCCCAAACATATTGCACAGTCTTCTGCCGCAAGTTAATGTTTGCAACTGTGTTAGTCAGCTTCGCATAACTGTGACCAAAATACTGGAGAAGAACAACTTGGAGGAGGGAAAGTTTATTTGGGGTTCATGGTTTGAGAAGCTCAGCCCATGGGTGGCTGACGCCGTTGCTCTGGACCCAAGGTGGGGCAGAACGTGATGGCAGAGGGGTGTGGCGGAGGCAGCTGCTGAGCTCCTGGTAGCTGGAAAGCAGAGACACAGGAGGAAGCCAGGGACAAGACCTAGTCCAGGTCACACCCACAGTGACTCACTTCTTCCAGGTATGTCCCACCTACCTACAGTCGCCCCCCCCCCCCATAGTCCTTTCAAATTATCAATCTATCAAATGGGTGAATCACTGAGGAGGTTACAGCTCTCAAGATCTAATCATTCCATCTGAGAACTCCCTCATCGCTTAACATATGAGACATGAAAAATCCAAACCATAACAGCAGCTGGGCGCAGGACACTTGCATCACGTTACACAGAAGGACCGGCTTGCTTTTTCCTTTCCTTGGGGACTAAGGGCAGTTTCTAGAGATGGGTTTGGATGCCACATTGTCAAGGGGTGGGCTGTTTGGGGTGATGGCTGGTTTTCTGTGCCAACGTAGCCAGGCAGCATCCCCCGTTGTCTAGTCCAGGAGTCCCGGTGAATGGGTTCTTGCATGTGGTTAAAGTGAGTGGACTTCAGGGAAGGGGATTGTCCTGGACAGTCCGGGTGGGTCTCGTTGAATCAGTTCAGTGGCCTTCAGAACAGAGCTGAGGCTCCCCAGAAGGTGAGCTTCCGTCTGTGAGCTACAGCTTCCTCCTGTGCCTGACGTCTCCAGCCAGCCTTCCTGACATCCTGCCCTCCAGAGGGGGGACGTCTCTGGCCAGCCCCCAGAACAGAGTTAGCCACTTCTCTGTGATGCATTTCTTAATATGTTTTTTTTTTTAAATTGGTTTTATTTCTTTGCATGAGTTTTACTGATGCAGAATATATGGAGCTCAGTCAATGGAAGCAGCAAGGGAATAGCATAAAATATTATGGGATAGGTCACAGACCAGAAGTGCAGGCAGAGGAAGGGCACTTGGCCCAGTGAAGCCAGGACAGTGGGTGAGAGTTGACTGAGGGGTGTGAGGCTTTAGGACGGGAATGCCGGGCTGAGGGGTTAAAGCTCAACGTGTGGGTCATGAAGGCCATTAAGGCTCCACGGCGAGACAAACAGATAAAAATCTAGAGCTCAAAAAGATTCATGTGACTCCTTGGCCCTGATGGGCTGGAACCAGGAGAAACGGAAAGAAGGGAAAAGCCCTTTCACTGGTTCTGTTCTGGAAGGAGGGCGAAATGCCAGCTAGGAGTTGAACTGAGATCCACTCACAAGAAGCAATTTGTGCATCTGTGGTGAAGGATGGTGGGAATGGAGATGGGACAGGCGGGGGAAACTGACACTGTCCATGGGAGATGAGATCATTCCCCCACTCTTTGCAGCCCTCCCTGTGTTAGAATCGTGCATTCCCACAGTTCATCCTGCTAGAGGTGGAGTATGTTTCTCTCCTCCACTGACATTGGGATGACTTTCTGTGGCCAACGGAGATAAGGCAGAAGTGATAACAGGCTGACTCTGAGTCCAGACCTCAATAACACCTATTTCTACTCATTCTTGTGCTTTTTGATTTCCTTGAGGAAGAGCTTCCAACCAATAGCTGCTGCCCACTGAGCCTGAGTCCTGGATTGAATTGAGCTTCTTGGAGTCCTACCTTCAGCCAGGTTCTGCTAACCTTCATCTCAGGGTAAGCCTGTTCAATCAAGGCTAGCATCTCCCATTGTCTAGTCCAGAAGTCTCTGTGAATGGGTTCTTGGATGTGGTTAAAGTGAGTTGACTTCAGGGAACTCAACTTCTGGCTTGGACCAGCCAATTCTCACATCAATTGCAGATGCATAAACTTAAGAATATCTCCTTGTTATTGAAGGCCCTGAGTTCTGGGGTGCTTTGTTACATGGCACTATTGTGGCAATTGCTGCCTAATACACTTTATCCTTCGTATTAAGATTGCATAGCTGCCTCCAGCAAGGTGGTGTGTTCTCCCACGTCTCTGATGGTTCCTTTTAACTCAAGAATTCCTGGATCCAGAGGAAGAATCTGCCCAGCTACAGACCAGTTCTGGGTGTGAGGCTTGAGAAACTGAGGGGAAGTGGAACAAATACTCTACTAAAAACAAGGAGACCCAAACTCTAGACCCAGGTCTGCACTAATTCCCTGAATCGTGTTTAGCTGGTCACTTTCCTTCTCTGAAACTTGGTTTTCTAATCGGTGAAATATGGTAGTTACACAAATCACCTCCTTCAACTCCCTCCCCAGTGCAAACAGCGGAGGCTGTAGTTTATTGAGGAGTGGTCTTAGACACTCTGGTATATCTAACCAGAATTCCTTTTTAATAGCTATCAAAAACATCGGGCCTCACTCTTATGGTAGGAGCTGCTCAGAGCTGCTTTGAGAAAGAGCCAGTGCTGTATCCAAGCTTGTCAAGAATGAGTCCTATGGTTGAGCCCCCTTCTCCCAGGAGGGAGGAAGTGGTGGCACTGTGGTTTGGCCCTGAAGTGACAGCTCCCCACTGGGAAAGGTGCATGCAGTGTTGGGTGACAGTGTTGGGTGACAGTGATGCTAGTGGGCTGTCTGGTCACTGTATACACCTGTGGGGCCAAAGCTGGTGCCACTGAGTGTTCCTGGCACTGAGAGCTGCCTGCCTCTGAGAACTTCCTGCCTGGGCAATGCATGCTGGGTACTTGGGAGCCGATTCTCTGACACTTTGAAGCAATCACAAAAACAATGAATGTGGTTCCCTCGGGCTTTGTGGAAGGCCAGTGGGAAGCATTAACCATGGTTTTCCTGAGTCGTGCAGCCAGGAGGAGCAAGGGTGTGTACCCGTGGTCCTCTCTGGAGGCTCAGGAGAGCAGTGCAACTCTACCCCAGGAGACACTGGGTTGCAGATCCATTGGCAGCTCTCTGTGAGGTCTTGGGAGAATTGCGGGGCTTCTCTAAATCGTGGGTTCCTCACCTCTAAATTGTGATCATACGGCAGAGGTAAGCATGTGGGGGGGGGATGGCCTTGAGCTCCAGGGTTCCTTGCAGCTCTAATGTGCTCAGTGTTTAAAGAAAAGGAGTTTGAATAGGAGAAGTTTTAGCAGTTTTAGAGGGGATGGAAGCATTCAAGTCTAGAGTCTTGGAATTATAAGTGATAGAAACCCATGCCAAATGGGCTTTTGGAGAAAAATATATATATATTTTGGTTCATTGTCTGTTTTAAGTTGCTATAACAAATATCTCAGTCTAAGTACTTCCTAAAGAAAAACAATTTATTTTGCTCACGGTTTTGAAGGCCGAAAGTCCAAGATTGGTGGATCCATCTGCTTGGCCTCTGCTGAAGGCCTTGTGGTAGATGACGTCACAATGATGGCAGCAAACTTCAAAAGATCATATGGTAAGTCAGAAAGCCAGAGGGACTGGGGGCCAGGCTGGCACTCTTTACAATAGCGCACTACTGTGAGAACTCACCCGGGGCTCACAATAACAACCCTAACCCCTCCCAAAGGCAGTGCCCTCACTAACCTAACCACCTCCCCCAGGTCCCTCCCTTAATGGCCCCACCACTTCTCAACACCACTACACGGGGGACCAGGATTCCAGCACATAAACCTCTGGGGATAAACCACACCCAAGACCAAAAAGCACAGGGGCAGGATTGCAGGTGTGGACCCAGGGTCAACTCCATTGTGTACAGCAGCACATCCAACACCCCCTCCATACCTGACCACTCTCCTAGGTAATGAGCCCACCCTCAAGCAGGATTTCTCCCTGTGCTGCCTGTCAGTGGCCCCAGAATTCACCTCCCCAAACCAGAAGAGCAGCAGGATCAGAGCAATGCTCCCTCCGGCCTTTGGCTTTTCTGCCTAGCCAAAGTTCCATGGGTCTATTTTATTGAATGTCTTAGGTCCTCTGTTCATCTCACTATGACCTGGGATGCATCCAGCTTCCTAGACAGGGTTGATGCCACCTCTAAACACAAGGACAGAGAAGGGGAAGGGAAAGGGTTCTGAAGGGAACGGGGTGTAGATGCTGGAAAAACAGACCGCAGATACCCATGCCTCGGAACAAGGTCTCTGTGTTTGTTAGCTGACAGCTGACCCAGCCTGGAGACATTCCTGAGGCTGGGAAAACCAACAAATAGAAAAACACCCCGCCACTCATGAGCTGGCCTGAAAACTCAGGCCAACTTGTGCATGGGGCGTTTCCCATTTTCCGCAAGGCCAGGGAACTTTTTTTTTTTTTTTTTTTTTTGAAGTTTATTAAAGGACAGCAGAAAAGACTTCTCCCAGAGGAAGAAGGGGACCCAAGAGGTGGAATCCGTGGAAGGGATGTTGTCTCCCCTTTTTATAGTTCTTTCAGTGATGGAATATAGGTGGGAAGGCCCCAGGGGTGGGACACAGGTGGGCCAAAGAAGTAATCTGGTCAGGAAGGACTTCTGAGTCAGCACCTTTTTGCTGGGGGCTGTTCATTAACATTTCTTTGAGGTGGACTTTGGCCTAGGGCCTTTTAGGGACTTCATTAACATTCCATGAG
>NW_025999946.1:956749-975469 GCF_001458135.2 Marmota marmota marmota
GGCCCAGACAGAAAAGTTGGAAGCGGCTTTGGCAGAACCCAACATGCCTGCTCTGTATTGAACAGGTGATTGAGAGCTGCCTAGGCTGGGAAACCTCTCACCCGAGTCTTGAAGAGTGGTGGCTGCACTAATTGCGTTTCAGTAGCCGTCGGGTGCCCACCTTACCCTCCAGAAAGAAAGAGAGAGAAAGATGCACCTCAAACAGACATGGGGTGCGTGCACTTACCTCGGTGTAGAATCTCGGTCTGGGACCTCCAATATGTTACCGCTGTTGACTGGTGACGAGTCCTTGCTTCCCCAATGTTGAAGAATAACACCAAAGAAGCACGCCGAGGCAAGGTCAGAGTAGAAATTAGAAGTTTATTAAAGGACAGCAGAAAAGACTTCTCCCGGAGGAAGAAGGGGACCCAAGAGGTGGAATCCAAGGCCAGGGAACTTTAGAATAGGAATTTTCAGCACATCACAAGACCCCAGTTCTCCTGGATGGGGGATGGAGTTGGGGAGTTTAGGTGAGCACCAACACTGAGCGAGGTAGGCCGGCTCAAGTCTGAAGTGATCGTCTCCCACCCGTCACCCGGCAGGTGAGAGCAAGGGGGTTATTGTGTCCTGAGCAGGGACCACAAAAGCCTCTATGGAGAGACTGTGCCTGCACCAGGAGAAAGGCAGGGCACCCTGGCTCAGGGCTGGCAGGCGATGAGTTGCCGGCAGCCACCATGGACTCAGTCTGGAGCCAGCTAAGCAGATAGAGACAAGGCAGGGTGGCCAGAGGAGGGCCCGACTCTGAGGAACCCAGACTCCAAGTAAAAGAGCAGATTTCCTCTGGAAACAGTAGGGAGACATGGAAGGCTGCAGAGCAGGGGCAGGATTTGTAACTGAGCTTGCTCATACACCAGCTGTGCAGGTTGGCCTAACACAGCACCTTCTGTATCCCCAAGGACTTGACAGGGACTATATTAAAAGTATGCATGTGGTGGTGCACGCCTGTCATCCCAGTGGCTCGGGAGGCTGAGGCAGGTAAAACATGAGTTCAGAGCCAGCTTCAACAGAAGCAAGGCATTAAGGAACTCAGTGAGACCCTGTTTCCAAAAAAAAAAAAAAAAATACTGGGGATGTAGCTCAGTGGTCGAGTCCCCCTGAATTCAAGTTTCTTACCCCCCGAGAAAAATAGTGTGCATGTAAAAAATATCAAAGAGTAAAAATTGCAGCACCATAAAATGTGCATGATGTCAATATGGTGGAAACGTGTGTTCACACACACACACACACACACACACACACTACACAGTGAGGACACACATGTAGTGAGCTCTCTGCACAGGCCATGGAGCTCCCCTGGTTAATTAGCCTTGACCCTGCCATAAGCCTCCCTCTTCCAGCTCAAAAACTAAGTTTGACATGGCACGAGCCAGTGGCAGAGGCGGCTGTGACCCCAGGCGTGTCTAAGTCCACATTAGCCCCTGTGTTGAAATGTTAACCACAATTATGATTGTGCACGGATTACAAGGATTTTCATTTTCCTTTTTATACTTTTCTGTAGTTTGCAAATTGACTTAGGTGAATATATGTTACTTTTGTCAGTGAAAAGCAAATACATAGTTTTAAAAAATTTCCTCTAGCACCCATGCTGTGGGACCCTCGCTCTCCAAAGACGTTCCCACCCAAACTACCATTTAATGTTGCCAGCACTTGAGCAAAAACAGCCTGCTTGAGGCTGAGAGAAAGAGGCTTTACCCCCAGGTTGGCAGTCACTAACCTCGTCACATCATTTATTTCATTTTTTTCTCCATTTCCTTCCCCTTCAAAATTAATTTTAATTGCATAAATAATGTCAGGATCCCTGCTCCCCATAAAAAATTTAAATGTTCCAGATAAGACTAAAATATCCTCTGACCACCAATCCTCCCATCCAGTGGCCACCAGGAGATAAGAGTACTTATTGTTTGGACTGTGTTCTTCTAGACCTTTCTCTATGCATTTACATATATAAATATGCATTCAGGAAAATAACATGCGGCGTTTTTGTAAGTGTGCTTAACATCATTATGTTCTATTTTACATACGGTTCCGTGACTTGATTTTTTTCATTTGCCTGTATGCCTTCCCTGTCCAGTGGGGTTGAGAGGAACCAAGAAATGTCATTCAAACACTGAATGGGGGTGGGGCCAGGCAGGAGAAGGCCCTCCCACCGTGAGGTCTCTGGTCATACCTGAGCTTCTGGGCACTTCTGGAAGGTGGAGTAGCATCTGCCCAGGAGACAGAATGTGGTGACCACCCAGCGGGTAGTATTTCTAATCAAGGGTCATCTTAGCAGTGGCATCTTTGGCGAGCTGAGGAAGGGAGTCCGGTACACCCTGAAGACCGCAGCAACATCTTTTCAACTTTTCAGCGACTAGAGGCCCCATTGCAAGGATTTGGCCTAGAAATGGAGATGGAGCTGAAGGAAGGCCTTCACTATCCACTCCCCAAGGAAGTCTACCCACATAGGTGGGCTGGAGGGGCTAAGGGAAGACTGGCCTCCTCTGATAGGACCATGCTGACATGGAAAACAGTCCACAGCGGAGTCAACCCTCTCCCAAGGAAGATGAGGAACTAGGACCACCTAGTTTTTAAAATTGCAAAAGCAGGCAGGTTTCACGCCTGTGAATCAGGGAACTGGGAAAGGGGTCCCTGAGAAACAGACGTGGACTCCTCAAGGGCCCCAGGAAGTGGGATTCAGAATACAGATCCACCAGGGGCTGGGGTTGTAGCTCAGTGGTAGAGCGCTCTCCTAGCGCATGTAGGGCCCTGGGTTGGATCCTCAGCATCACATAAAAATAAATAAATGAAAGCAAAGGTATTGTGTCTAACTACAACTAAAAACTAAATATTAAAAAAATACAGACCCACCAGCTGGGTCAGTTGGAGAAAAAAAAAATGCAGTTGAATTGTCTTGTGTTCTCGGTGCCAGGGTCACGTTCTTTAGAGTCAGTAACAGCCGAAGGATGAAAGGAGAACAGGTAGGTAAGGCCAGAGCAGAGGGAGGCCTGGAGTGGCTTCCAGGGTGCTGCAAGGGGAGACCAAGGGGACTGTTTGCCAGGCCTTGCTCTGAAGTATAGACCCTGAAATTGCAGGACCCTCAGAGTGAGCACTGACTCAACGTCTGCACTTGGCTGGCCCTCCCTGGCTTGGGCCATATCCCTCTCCTCAGATGCATGAACCACAGCCAGGAAGTGTAGACAGGTGTGGAAGAGGCCCGTCTAGGGTTCAGAGGCATCCAGGTTCAGTTTGCGTCTCTGATTCCTCACTCCCCACTGAGCCTCAGTTTCCTCTTATGTAAATGGGGAACAGCACCCACCTGAAGCCCAATGCACATGGACAAAGTCCAGTGATGCAAATGCTCAAAGAACGTTGGCTTTCCTTTGCTTAGTGACCTTACAACCCCTGGGATCTCAGCCTCATGTCTAGAGTCTGGCACAGGCTCTGCATCAGCCTGGGGCTGCCTGCTGTCTCTGGGCATGTACTGGGGCAACCCTCAGTAGGTGGAAGAAGCTTCCAGAATGGAGGAAACCCCTCTTCCTTAGCAACCATTTTCCCTGATAAGTCGGTCCCCACCCTGCCCGGGGCTGGAGGTGGAGGTTGTTTATTGCAAGATGGCCCTGAGAATGCGTGCCTGGAGGGGGTCACGTGGGGTGATCCTGTTTGTGGGGTTGATATTGTTGCTGAGCAATGGGTCCTCCAGGAGCCCAAGTGCTGTCCTGAGAGGCTCCCAGGGGTCCACTGTCACTCGAGGTGATCCACGCCATTCAGATGCAGGAGCATGCCCTTTGTGGGCTGTGCAGCACTGAGTCCAAATAATTTCCAAACCCAGTCACTGCAACCAAATGTTTGTACAGCTGGGAAGAGGAGAGTGCTGTCGAGTAAGATCAGAAACCGCAGTAATTGTGAGAAACACTTGGGGAAATAAACGGGGAGTCTCTCTCGGAAAGCCAAATGCTCTCACCCCACCCCGGCCTGTGGTCAGAGAGGCACATTGTCCTGGGTCCGGGAGATACTGTCGATCCCAAACCCTTCCCTGACTTCACCCTGCCCAGAGTGAGCCACCTACTTTAGGGGTCCCACAACATGGCCCCTGGTCCCTCCCTCCTATCAATCTCTCTCTCCTTCCTCTCTCTCTCTCCCCCCCTGACTTTATTCCCAGGGCTCAAGCTCTCTCAGGGTCCCCAGGCCTGAGTCTGATTCATCTCCCTACCCCAGGTGCCAACTCATGGCCTGAAGCAGGGTTAATGTCAGTAACAGGTAGCTGAATTTTTAAGATTATTTTTTAAAATTATTGTCATTGAAAGAGAAGGGGCCTAAAGGGGAATGGCCTGCACTCCCAGGGCAGCCCACTGGCTTTGGTCAGCATTGTGACAATGGCCAGAAGCCTGACGGAGGCTCCCAGGATTCCCTTGGCTTTGGTCATTGACTTCTGCTGACCTGGATGAGTTGCCCCACTGTCCACCCCAGCCCATGGCTACCACCACTGTTCGAGCTGTAGCCACCCAGTTTTGAAACATGGGTCTCCCCTTGGCCTCTAAACCAACACGCCTTCTCCCAAGGCCCAGGCACAAGGGCCCCATGTGGCTCACATCCTGGAGGCCTGGGATGTGCGGACAACCTCAGCTGCTGGTTCCGTGAAGACACAACCTTCCATGGCTGCCCTTGCCCAAGTCAGCCTCACATCCCGATCCTGTTGCCTTCAGGCTCCAATGCTCCACTGCATCTGCCTTCCCTCATAGGGACTAACTGTTTTGGTAGGCCTCTCCCTTCAAACTCAACAGTCTTCTTTGGGGCTGGAGAAGTCCACCATTGTGCTCTGAAACATCAAAATTTTAAAAATAAAAAACTCTCTGGATACAAGGCTTCCCAGGCTTAAAAAGAAAAGAAAAAAAAAAAACAAACAAACTGTGCTGTTTCCTTTTTGGTGGGAATGGAGATGCTTCCAGGGTTCTCTGACACGGCTGCACCGTGGCTGTCACCACCACCAAAAAGAGACACCAATGATATAAATTCCATTCTGCAGGGAATTTTCCATCCGCCTTTTCCCTCTGAGGCCCTGGCAAAGCCAAGCATGGCCATAGAGGTTGGACTCTGGATAGTGGTCAATAGCGGGAAAGCCCAGGTCTCGGGATATTGGGCCGGGGGTTCAAACTAAGCGCATCATACACCAAGAAGCCCATCAGAAGGGCACCCATTATGAGTATAATGAGAAGAACTCTCTAGGCCAATGACTCTAAAAAGGTTTGGCCATGCTGACAGACCTCTTGGCTTCAACTTGAATAAATATAAGATCATGGGAAGAAGTGGAGAGAGAAGCACTGAGTACATTTGGCAGAAGTCAATAGAAACTCCAGCTGCCTTCAGCCTGCTTTGCTCATAAGCAGAGCAAACGTGCCTCCTATCCTGGGCTTGCAGGACAGCACCTGTGCCAGCTGGACCCCGTGATGAAGCAAGTGGCACTCCCTGGACCAGAGGAAGTCATCCTGTGGTTCTAGCAGGGGGGAAGGGTGGCCAGCACCCCCACTGTTGGCCACACAGGCTTCTGAAGGGTGGTGACATTGGAAGGTGTCCTGGCCCTCTTCTCTACCCTACATGGCCAGTGTGGTGGAAGGAAACAGGGAAGTTAACACACGTGTTGAACTTGAACTTTGGATGTGGCTGCACTTCTTGTTCAGCAAAACTCCAAAAGAACCAGGGAGAAGCCAGGAGTGGTGGTGCAGGCCTATAATCCCAGTGGCTTGGGAAGCTGAGGCAGGAGGATCACAAGTTCAAAGCCAACCTCAGCAACTTAGCAAGGCCCTAGGCAACTTAGCAAGACCTTGTCTCTAAAAAAAAAGAAAAAATTAAAAGGGCTGGGGATGAGGCTCAGTGGTTAAGTACCCCTGGGTTCAATCCCTGGTACCAAAAAAAAAAAAAAAAAAAAAAAAAAAGGGCGGGGTGAGGAGAAATGACCACATTGAAACCCGGGAACTATGCCACACTTCACCAACAGCCACTGCTGCAGGGGTAGCAGGTGCTTTGGAGGACGGGGAGAGCCAGGCCAGTCCAGAGGGACATGGGGGCAGACCTGAGAGGGCCCAGGTGCACAGAGCAAGGGAGAGCAGAGGCAGAGTGCAACGGGGCTCAGCTTCCCCTGGGCTTCATAGGCTCAGTGGTGAGTGCAAACCCAGTCCCAGAGTGTCTCCATTTGATGGCCTCATGAACAGAGAGAGGCCAGGATGCCAGGATGCAGCGGGCTACAGACAGGATGGGCACCCACTCCTTGGCTGATCTTGGGATAGTGAAAAAGTCTCCTCTCTTCCCTCAGCCTCAGTTTCTTCATCTCCTTTATGGTCTTAGAGATATTAGGGGTTTGCCTCTGGCTATTGTCCTAGATAGAAAGGAAGCCCGAGGGAAGCCAGTTGCAGGGGAGAAGTAGGCACTGCTCACCGCCACGCTCAGCCTCCTGTTCTCTGTCAGCACAGCTTGACAGCTGACTGGAAGGCCCCACATGGGTCTCATCACCCAGCCCTACACAGAACCCTGGGCCCCCAGGGCTGTGGATACTGGAGACAATAACAGACAGCTACAGGGGAGGAGGCCAGCAGATAGGTGACCTGCAGATGAGTAGTTCAGAGCCTCATGGGGGTAGCTATCCCCCAGTGGCTCGGTAGGCAGTGACAAGAGTATCACGAGTTCAAAGCCAGCCTCAGCAACTTAGCGAGGCCCTAAACAATTCAATGAGACTCTGTCTCTAAATAAAAAATAAAAGGTCTGGCGATATGGGTCAGTGGTAAAGTGCACCCCTGGGTTCCATCCCTGGTACCAAATAAATAAATAAAGGACAGGAAACAAGGACCGCAACAGCAAAGAGCCCACACCTGCTGATCTTGAGCCAGCCTTGCATCTTAGCGTCTCCTCCCGGCTGTGTGAGGCAGCTGTCCATCACTGAGACAACACCTGAGAAAATCAACTTAAAGGAGGGAAGGTTTATTTTGGTTCATGGTTGTAGAGGTTTCAAGGCAGGGTTGCTCCTGTTGCTTCTGGGCCTGTGGAAGCACTGTACCTTACGGTGGGAGGGCTTAGTAGCCAGAAAGTGAAAAAAGAGAGGAGGGCACACCCCTCCCTCCCTCCCTCTAGCTCTGCCTCCTGAGGGTTCCACCACCTCCCAATAACATCACAGGCTGGGCTAGCACATGGGCCTCTAGGACATTTATGATCCAAACAATAGTATAATCCATGCTCCTGGACATGGATGCTTTTGGTGACTGATGCCCATGTGACCTGTGGATACAGCCAAGGGGTTTGGGAAATTGCCTTGCTGATTCAGAATGTTCTCATATCAGCCTGAAATTACTTCTTCTTCCTCCCAAATCTGAAATCCTACTCATCCTTAGGTTAGTTAGCTGTATCTCCTCCAGGAAGCCTTCCCAGCTCTCACTTGCTCACCGAGGGTGTCTCACATTTATCATATTCCTGCTATAACATCTGACACTCAGCTTTTCACCCATCAATTCCCATCATCCTAGTTTTCTCTGCACCACGCGTGGGATAGAGCCACAACCTAACCTGTTCATGGTCCACTGTAGAGGGGGTCAGTTGAAGGTCACCATGTTCAGGAGGACCTAGCCCGTTTACTTCACATGAGCAAAGGGCTCCAGGATTGGCCACCTGAAAACCAATGCTTTCGTTGAAAACAGGGGGAAACAGGTTGGAAGACAGGAGGTACTCTCTCTAGGTCATACAGTGAGTCAGAGATGGGGCTGGGCCCAGAGCTCTGCTCTGCAACTTCGATCTCAGCCAATTCTGAGTCTTTTCTGGAACCTCTCTGACAGATGGCTTCCCTCCGCGTGGATGCCTCGAGCTGCTGGGAGCGCAGCCCTGCGGAAGGCAGCTTCCGCGGTTCCGGGCAGAGCCCCAGCTCTTTCTACCCAGAGAAACTTTACTTCATTGCAACCACCTCCCTAGGACCCACCTTTGCCACTCATTCATCTCTTTGATCTCTCATTCACTCACTCATTCATTCACTCATTCATTCATGCATTCATTTGTGCAACCAGTTTTTGTGCCTGGTGAATTTAATGAGTGCATCTTGCTTCTCAGAATTGAGATGGCTGCATATGTATTAAATGCTTCATGTGGAACTCTGAGCTTAAGAGGGCAGCAACCACATCTGTGATCTCTCCCTCTATCTTCAGGTCCAGCCAATGAGTGGCATTGCAAAGGTGCCAATCAGAATGGAATGGAATGAACACGGAATCATGAGTGAAGCCGACAGGAAGCAGGCAAAGGATAGTCAGGGTATGGAGGAAACAGAGAGGCCAGTGCTTCAGGAATCAAGGTAGGCTTTCCTGAGGAGGTGGCCTTTGAATTTAGTGCCAGAAAGCATGATATTCCAGAAGCCCGGGGAGGTGGAGAGGCACAACAGGGACAGAGACAGTATCACAATAAACGCAGTGCAGCTAGACGTTACTAAAGCCTTTTGGGTGCAGTGGTAAGGCAGGAACAGGAAGCAGGAAGAAATGAGGCAACTAGAGACCAAAGGGCCTTCAAACCTAAGCTAAGTCATCTGGACATGGCCCTAAGGCAAGGGTGGCTGCAGTGGCTTTGTATGACTTAGTGACAGGATCTGAACCACACTTTAAAAGATCACAGTGACTGCATGCAGACTGCATCCCCCAGCTCCTGTGGGGACCTGTCAGGAAGCTGGCGCAATCGTCCAGGTGAGAGGTGGATACAAGCAGCCAAAAGACCAATCATTTCCCAGGTGAATGGTAATTGGACATTCTAAACGCAACTCCAGGGTCATCAGTGTCCCTGGCCATCATTTCCTCCCTGTGTCTGCTCACTCTGCATGAGCAGCTTAAGCCGCTTACAGCTAATCCTGCACCGGCTCCTGGGCCCCTCCTCACGCAGCACAGTGGACGGCCCTCGGTGGGCTGCGCAGCGGTTCTATGTGCAGACTTGAGGTCTTATTTCTCGCCCTGTCCCTGGGTTGCCACCACCTCCATACAAGCCCAAAGCTGTGCCATGGGACCCAGAGCTTCCTCAATCCTTCTTCTGGAAGGGAAGGACGGGGTGGCAACATTCTCGCCAAGATGGCCTCCCTGTCTCTCAGGCCCAAATTGATTAATCATCACTTGATTCCAGCTATCAGCTCGGCTGCAATTGGCATATTTATTTCTAATCAGCTCTTAAAAATGGCATCATTCAAAGGTGCTTAACCACATTACTTAATTCTCAGCCTGTATTGCTATTGATTTCAAATATTCTCCTCAAGATATGGCTCATCATTCAATGCAGAAGTCTGTTTATATAATAATCTTATCTGGTTACTAAAATCTGTGAAATCTTTTCAATTGCCTCTAATGCAAGATCGGAGGCTGGTTGCTAAATGAGTCAATTTTACTTTAATTTGGTTTATTTACAGTACATGTTTTAATGCTCCACATTCCCGTCTTTTGCAGCGAAACTGAAAATAAAGGCAAATACAGGCACAGAGAGAGGCCTGCGCTTTTCTCAGTCTGCAGGAGTCGAGGAGGGCTGGGTGAGCTCCCAAAAGACATGGAGCTTCCTGCCTCTGGTGGCCGGAGGAGCAAGTGGCTCACAAAGCTGGCAGCAATGGTGCAGTGCCATCAAGAGTACCTGAGAAAAGCCACACTGTCACTGCCCTGGCTCTCGTTACAGATAAGCAGATTTCTACATATCAGAGACTCACTTTCCCCATCTTGGAAATGGGGACAGTTAGTGTGCTTCCAGGTGTCTTGGGAAGACCCCTGGAGACTCTGAGGTGGAAGTGCATACACAGTAGGTGTTCCATACATAAGACTTCCCTGCTCCTTCCACTTTAATCTTAAAACCACAGCAATTGCTTATCCCAACTGTTCTCCTCATGGCTGATCTTGACTGAGGCCTCTTGGGAGTAGTTTCTCTACACATAGAGGAGCCTGTGGAGAACAAAGGTTAACCCTCTCTAGAATAAGACTAAGGACAGCATCCGAGCCAGGCTGTCCTGTGGCTCCCATCCCTATGGATCAGGTCCCTCCTGCTGGTGGCTTCTGGCCCACAGAGCCACCCCTACCCCTCTTTCTATGCCCTGTTCTTTGCACCACTATTGTGACCACCTCTTGGTGTCTCTTTGAGGACATGTCTAGGGAGAAACGCAGTTGACTTTTCTGTGTGTCACTGGTTGTTGATGACCTGTAGATAAAGTCCCTCGGATCAGCTGTCCATTCCTGGTTCAGTCACCTGTGTCCAGCAGGCAGAGGCCACAGCTGGTGGTAAGGAAGCTGTTCCTCCATTGCAGAGCCTGAAATGTTTCAGCTGCTGGAGGAGGCTCTGGGTGTGGTGGCCTGGGTGCTATGGGGCCGGGGGAGGAGATGGTGATGCTAAATGCACCTGACCCTCTTCCCCGTGTCCTCTGCTTGCTAAGTCCATGAGAGAGATGGGCCCTCCATGCTGCTGTGTCTCTCACCCAGCCAGAGCTAAGGAGCCCCCTGCTTGCAGCAGGCAATGCCCATCTTGCCCTCTAATTCCGCAGCCCTCTCTTGGTCAGGTGTGAAAGCTGCTATTTCATGCTCATCTTCCCCAATTAACAACAGCTGGTCCCCTATAAAACCAACTGGCGAGATGGTTTGTTATTGGAAGACAACGCAACATCATTAGGCATTAATGGCTCCTGGGCTCGTTGACTGGGGCCGGGTTCTCAGGGTTAATGTGGCAAGATGTTGGGTCTCACCCTCCTGAGCTCCTGCGCTCTTCTATTTTTAGGCACCTTCTTCAAGCTTCCTTTTCTGAATCATGGAACTGGGAGGTGGAGGGGAGATGGAGGAGGGGCTTGATTTCCTGGAAGGGAAGTTGTCCAGGGGGGAAAAGATCATTAAATGAAATCATTGTTAATTCAAAATTTTTTTTAAAAAAAAACCTATTGTGTCTCCTTGAGTCTGTCTGTTTCCATCAGTAACTAGATAAGCACTCTTTTTCCATCTACCACCAGGTCACCTCCTCAGCTCCCTTGAGACCCCTGAGGCTCCTCGCTTGCAAGCTGAGGTGAGTCATGGTCTATGTCCAAGGAAGGGCATTTTCCCTGGCTATCAAAGACTTGTCTGGGAGAGAAGATCTTGGACAGGCTGTGACCTGTAAGTCACACTGAGTAGATTTGGCATTGAGAATAAGTGTGTTACATGTAGTTCAAAATTGCCTCCTAACGGGAAGTTTTCATTATGTGCTTGTGCATGTCCCTGTGACTTAAAACCAGAGCCTTAGACGAGCGTGGTGGCACATGCCTGTAATCCTAGTGGCTGGGGAGGCTGAGGCGAGAGGATCACGAGTTCAAAGCCAGCCTCAGCAACTTAGAGAGGCTGTAAGCAACTCAGTGAGACCCTGTCTCTAAATAAAATATAAAAACGGGCTGGGGATGTGGCTCAGTGGTCAAGTGTCCCTGAGTTCAATCCCTGGTACCAAAATAAATAAATAAATAAACAAAACAAAACAAAGCTTTACTCTGTGTATTGATCTTGCTAACAGTGACTGCTATGGTTCTATAAGGAGACCTCCTCTGAAGTAAGCAAGTCAGAAATCTCCATTCCATTCATTCATTCACTCGGCAAACAGTAAAAGACCACCTGGTATCTATGTCAGCTTTCCTGACAAGAAGACCTCCACCCCCACATCTGCAGGAAGGCCAGATGAGCCTCTTGGGTTTTGTTAACAGGAAGCTTTCTATTCATTCTTCTGTTTTCCCTCTTTCCCTCCCTCCTTTCCTCCCTCCTTTCCTCCATTCCTTCCTTTCTTCCTCACTCCCCTCTTCCATAAAAACTTCCCAAGCATTTATCCTTGATATAGAGTTGATTAACTTTTGGTGTCTGTGTTAAAGGAACAAGGAATTTATTGTCTGTGCAGAGCAGCCAAATGTCACCTCCCACCAAGAGGAAACCCCTGCACCAGGAGGCCCAGAGTCCAGCCGAGGAATTCCAGGGGCAGTCCACAGGCCCTTCTCCCAGCCTGAGGCCTGGGCAGAGCGTGGGTGTGGTGAGGTCCCTGGCCTGAGATACTGCTTCTAGCTCTTTCTGTGTTGCTGTCCTGTTTCCCTGCCTAGGATCCTCCCTCGGCTCTGTTAGGGAATCAACAAGTAGGGGTGGAATCACCCCTGGGCTGTGCTTTATCAGGAGCAGAGCATCATACAGCCAAGCAAGTGTGCAGTCACCCCAAAGAGATGGTGAAACTGGGGGACCCACGCCAGGGTCCAGCCTTGATCCAGTCCCTGAGAAGGGCCTGGAGTGAAATCAGAGCCCTTCTGGGTTTTGCTTTAATGAAGAGGGACAATCGGTGCTCTTATATCCTGGGTGGGAGTAGATTAAAAGGACTCACTGTCGGGCCCACTCACGAAGCATTTAATCAAATAGTGCTAGGAACACTTCCTTGTATTTCCCATCACTCACTTTCCCTGGGAGGGTTCACCTCTACTGACTTGTGCCCAGAAGAAAGAACCATTGCACCCTTTCTGTCCATGGGAAGCAACCTTCGCCACCGACCCTGTTAGTGTATAGGAGGTAAAGTGACTTCATGAACGGCTGGGATTCCTTCCTGGATCCTCCACCCACATGATGCTGTGTGAACTTGGGCAAGGTTTTGGCTTCTCTAGGTGTCAAGATCCTGGCTGAAGGTGGACGCTATTCTGGAAAACAGACAGGGAATGATTTCCAAAATCCAAATTCACTGCCCCTCTCTACCCTCAGTGTTCCACCCACAAGCCCAAGACCTGCACACAGCCAGGTGCCCAGGAGTCCCTCTGCAAGTATGTCATGAATGAATGGAGGACAGTTGCATTTTACAAGCAGGAGACATACTCCAAATGGCCACCCCCACCTTTAGGCTCTTTGCTATAGGACTTTTGGAAAAATCTCTCCACATGCAGTTTCGTTCTGACGCTGATTTCCTGCAAACCAGCTGACCTGTATTTACAGTATCCACATTTGTTTTGGAAAAAATCCAAATGTCCACTTAACTGGGCTGGAAGCCAGCATAATCTTCCTATATTGTTTGTAACCACGAGATTAATGGTGGGCCTTGCTCCGAACCTCGTGGTGACATCATTCACCTTGGGGTGTCTCTTCAGCGCAGATTACAATAATGGATGGGTCTTCACTGGAGCTGTCCTGCTCTGATTTAGGAGGCCTGGCTTCTGCAGGGAGGCAGCACAGGGCAGGAGGTGGCATCACACTGGAGAGTCTACCGTGTCGCTGAGATAAGGCCCCAACCTGGCTCTCATGTGTTCCAGATGCATGACCTCAGGAGACATGCTGAAACTCTCCAACCCTCAGCTTTCTCGTGCACGAGGGTCTCAGCACCCATATTGCGCCCTTGTCATGAGGATGGGATAGCAGCAGGGCTTCATAAACGCTGTGTTCCACCCACCCATGGCACATGCACTCTCAAATTCTATTCCCCCTGGGAAGACGGTAGGACAGCTTGTTTGATGTTAAGATAAGGCACAGGTGACGACCCAACAATGAAGAAGAAATAAGGCCCCTAGAAAGTGGATGAGGGATTTGAAAAGCATTTTTTCCAAAGACACACAAATGGACAATGAAGCACACAAAGGTGCTCAACAGCATGAATCATTGGGGAAAACCAAATGAAGCCACAAGGAGATAGCACCCCGCACCTGGTAAGATGGCAAGCAAATGGAAAATTATGTTTTTCAGTGACTCAGGAGGCTGAGGCAGGAGGTTCGCAAGTTCCAGGCCAGCTTGGGCAATTTAGCAAGACCCTGTCTCAAAAGAAAAAATAAAAAGGACTCGGGAGGCAGAGCATCTCTAGGTTTAATCCCAAGTGTAAGGGCCAGCGGGGTAGAGAGAGAGATGGGTTAGGGAAGGAAGGGAGAGGGGGGAGAGAGAGAGAGAGAGAAAGAAGAGAAGAGAAGAGAAGGGAGGGAGGAAGGGAAGGAGGGAGAGAGGGAGGAAGGAAGGAAGGAGGAAAAGTCTAAGTTTGGAGAGGTGGGAGCCCTGTGTTGTGATGCATGGTGGCACAGCTGTGTCAAATACTATGTTTATTCCTTACAACTTCAACAGAGAATAGTCATATGATCCAGCAATTCCAATTCTGGTGACATGTCAAAATAAAATGACAGCGAGGACCACATTCATCGCAGGACTGGTCACAATAATCTCAAAGTGGAAGCAAAGAGAGTGACCATTGATAGATGAATGGATAAAGAAAATGTGGATTCTCCAGATAATGGAGTACTATTCAGCCTTGGAAAGGACAGAAGCTCCAACGTGTGCTACAATGTGAGTGAGCCCTGAGGACATTTGCCTGGTAAGATAGACCTGTTATGAATGAACAAGCATTGTATAGTTCCTTTTATATGATGCACCTAGAGAAGTCAAAGTCAGAGACAGACCATGGCAGGGGGTTGCAGAGGCCTGGGAAAGGAAGGATGGCAAGTTAGTTTTAAGTGGATAATGATATTTCCAGAGCTGCTTCCTGAAGCTTCTTCAAATCAAGGGCTGTATTTCTCCATTGTCACATGCAGCACCTGGTGTCTGTCAGTGGCATGAACTACAGGTTCCAGGGAGGAAGCAGGATTCAGCAGATGACTGGGTCCTGTGTGTACACATGCACGGACACACATGTGTGTGCACACACAGATGCACACACGTGCACACACTGAGGAGAAGCATGGGCTGCAGCAGTCACTGGGTGGGGTGCTGGTGGGCAGGACTTCCAGGACACTAGCCCTGAGGTGACTGAAGTCATTTGGCAAGAGCTGAAGGCCCCTGAACTCAGCCTGCTGTGAACATGCCCCTGAGCTCTCAGCCCAGCCCAGGCTGAAGGACAGGTCCCCAGGGGTCCTCTGCCATGCGGGCTTCTGCCAGCCATCACACTTGCCAGCTGTGCAGCCTGGGGTGAGTGATTTCATCTTTCTGTGCCTTGAATTCCTCTGTGTCAAACAGAGATGCTTCTGTCTTCTCCTGGGGGGAGCTATAGGGAGCAATGGTGAAGGAATGAGCCCACTGCCTGGTGTCTCAATGGCAGCTCTGCAAGGGCATGTGGCCCGCGCCCTGGCCAGAGAGTCTCTTACGGTGGTTGCACAGGCTCGGCCCCTTCTGCGCCCCTCCCCACCCAAGGCTCAAAGCAGGGGGTGGGTGGTTTGGTATTAAATGGCCTGGATGAAATGCTTTCTGCTAGCAATTGCCTTCATTGCCTGCCGTAAAAATACATCTATATTTAAATATGCTGAGATAATTCTTAAGTTTTATTAGTACTTAAATATTTTGGCATGTTTATTTCTCCTGGAACAATTATGGAGGTTTCATTGTTTTACTTGCAAAAAAGAGACTAAATCTCCTTTTACAATAAACCACTGACAGGTTGAATATGGTGCTTCCCCAATGTGGGACCCATTATTGTCTAGTCAGCTCCCGGGGTGCAGAAGCAGAACTGGGGAGGGAGCAGCCGGTCTTCGGGGAGGCCCTTTGCCCACACTCATCTCCTGCTCCTCTCGCCATCAACCCGCCTCCTCCTCCTCCTGAGGCTCCTGTCCTGGTGGACCGTGCCTTCTCCCGCTTCCCATGGAGTCTGGCCAATGGGCAGCTCAGGCAGGAGGTCTGGGGAGAAAGAGTAGTTAGGGTGTCGGCCCTCTGGCTTCCTCCCTTTGGGGTCACTAAAGACTGGCCTGCCCCTGGACCAAAGGGCACAGCTTCTGTCCAGACAGCCTTTTGCACTGTCCAGCCCATGCCTTCACCGCCCTCTGAGTAGCCTTAGCACCCTGGGGGAGTGGGGGTGGCACCCTCTCCTGTTGGCTCCTACTTGGTCTCCAGGGTTCCCCCCCCCACCCTGACCCTACCTTTGAAAACTGTCCCTTATTAACTCCTCCTGAGTGACCGATCTGAGCAGGCCCACTGTCTCCTGCAGGGCCCATGATGGACACAGAGCCTCCCTAGGCCTGGCTTCCATGAGCCTTGGCCTCCAAGGAGGCACTTCTGAGTGTGCTCTGCAAGAGGCGTGGGCAGGGCTGTCTTCCCTTGTTTTACTGGTGAAGACACAAAGGCCCAGAAAGGTTGCCTACCCTGCCCAAAGTCACACAGCTGGCGAGCAAAGAAGCAAGTACTGAAGCCCCAGGGTGCAGAGCAGAAGGTCCAGATTCTCCCAACTCTAACAGCTGGCCATGGGGGACTGCAGGGATGGAGGAGATGTGGAGAGGACCTGTTCTCACCATTAGCTTCCTCCCTGGGGTAGGTGGGGTATGGGAAAAGGGAAGTGCAGCTCAGTGACACCAGGGAGACAGAGTTCAGGCCCAGTCCCTGGGTTAGCTGTGTGACCTTGAGCAAGTTAGTTTAACTTTCTGGATCCTAATTTCTCTTTTGCATCATGGAGGTGGCACCAGCTGGGCTTGGAGAGTGAGCGGCCACTCCAGCCTTAGGGAGCCATAACAAAGAATGCTGAGCACACACCGCAAGACGGACAGTTCCAACCGCTGTGCATGTGGTGTCCTGTCAAGACAGCTCAGGGCTCCCCGTGGACAGGCACAGAAACCAAAGCACAGAGGTGATGGACACTCCCCTCCACCTCCCACAGCTGTCATTTTAACATTAGGTCCCAGAGCCTACCTGACCATAGCAGACTATGGAACTGGAGGGGCACTGGGGTGCATCCAGCCTGGGGGGCTTCACAGGTGTGTGGTGGGTGGGGTAAGGCCAGGACATAGCTGACCCCCTGGTCAATAATGGCAGCCAGGTCTTTTGTCCTCAAGTTCACGGTTTATCCCTGAGGAGTTCCTCAAGTATAAGTGACCAGAGATCAGCCCTTGTAATCCACTTCTGATCTGGGCTTCACTCCTCTCATTGTCCAGGTGAACAGCAGGACCATTGGCCTCCCTAGGCTCTGGCCTCCGGGAGGCCTTGGGCTCTTCTGCACCTGTAGCACCCATGCCTCCTGCCCTCCCGAGGCAGGGCCAGCATCTGGCAGGAGCATTTTTCTTGTGAACTACTGGCTGCATGGCCTGGAGGAAAGGTTTGTGGAGTGAGCCAGTCCCTCACGTACCCCTGAGGGGACATTGACCACAGTCCTGTGGTTGGGTGAAGACCTGGCCCAGCTGGGACAGGGTGGGTGAAGGCCAGGCGGTGAGGCTGAGGCCTGCGCTGGTGGAGTGCAGCAGGCGGAGGTCTCGGAGCCCAGCTGTGTGGTGCTGAGTAACTCACTTGTCCCTCCTGAGCGGGGGTCCCTCATCTGTGAGGTGGGTGAGCATTCAACAGCACATGGCATAAAGGCAAGTGGGGTGTTCAAGTATCTAACAAAGGGTGCACAGGGGGGCCTCTCAGTCAGAACCAGTCCCAACCATGAACATCAGTGTGGCTGTCCTGGTGCCAGTAGAATATGCCACCAGTCCTGGGTGACTGTCAAGAGCCAGAGAGAAATGCTCGCCAGGGGTCACACGGCCGAGGCTCCATAAACAGCAGCCATTGTTTTATTTGTAAATTTCAAGAGCTCTGGTTTCCTCCGGGTTGTGACATTTTCAACATTTCAATCCTTTACAGCATATGGTGGAAATTTCATGACTGCAACTCTAGGTGCGGGGGAAATGCCAACCACTGTGTGGTGAGATTTAATTCAATCCTTCAGACACTGGCTAAGCAGGCCCTCTGCGCACGGCTCCGGAGGGAGGTGGGAGGGATACAGCAGCCCCTGTTCTCAGGAGGAGCCCCCAGATCTGTAGAAGCCACACAAACAATCCAGGGTAAATAAGTCAGAAGGAGAGCAGGGCTCAGTGTGGGAGCAGGAGGCTGGCAGAGCAGTTTCCAACAGTTAATGCCCTTCCCCCACCCCACCCGCACGGACCCCATCCCCTGTCTGTTCAATGGGACTATTAATGTTCATGTCCAGAGGTGGCCACCATGTCTAACCCAAGCACTGTCCTGTTGAGGCTGTGACCGTGGGCTTGCGACCACATGCCCCTCCCCTGAAGACACCCAGCTGGCCTGCAGGAAGGAGGAGAAGCTCCCTCAGGTTGGGATGGTCTGGAGAGGCTTCCTATAGGAGAGGCTGTGGAGTGGTCTTGAGGGGACAGGGATTTGAGGAGTAGAGAGGCCCAGGGAAGAGCCCCAGGCAGGAGGAGGTGAGGGTCACAGGAAGAAGTGCAGGAACGGGGCGGGCTGTAGGGTTGAGACACAGCCTCTGCTCCATGGGGTTTGCTGATCATTCTTATGAATCCGTCACAATTTGGGAAAGCATGAGTGGCTTCCATTTGGAGAATGTCACATGGCCATGTGATCAGGAGCAACCCCGACAGGGCCACTCTGGCCCCTACAGAACCCGGGAAGGAGCCCAAAGGCAGTGGAGAAAGGGACCATGAGGACAGTAGAAAGAGGCCCCAGGGAGCATTGAGTGCAGGAGACCACCAGGTAGAGGTCCCCAGGGGACAGGGCAAGCTCTGCCCCTTAGGGTCAGTCTCATCATCTCCGGGCCCTTTCAGTGCAGCTACTGAGCTAAAGGCCCCTTCCGTCTTGGCCTAGAGGCTACTAAGAGGAGACAGGTGGACAGTCCTCCTCAGCGCTCTGATATTGGGGTGCAGCGGGACAGGAGAACTACAACTCACAATGGATTCCGAGCAGTTCCAAAGGAGCTCTTGGTAAGAAGAACAGGAGGGGCAGAGCCAGCCCAGCTCAGAAAGGCCGGAGAGGCTGTGGCAATGAAGGACTGGTCAGGAGCTGCTCAATGCCT